>NC_053389.1:318152359-318496260 GCF_905171765.1 Bufo bufo
TTCAGGCAAGATCACATCAGCCCCATCAGATATAGAGACTGAATTCATACGATTCTACACTTCCTTATACCAACTCCCCTCAGAAACTGGAGTACATGAATGGAGTTCGCGCCAGTCGGCCATCTCGGAATTCCTCTCACGGCTTGACCTCCCTAAACTAAATCCTAAGTTCCATTCATCTCGACTTAAGCCTTTCTCTATAGATGAGATCCACGCAGCGCTTAAAAAGTGTCCTAAGAATAAGGCCCCAGGTCCAGATGGCTTGCCTTGTTCCTACTATGACTCATTTTCCTCAATTCTCCTCCCTCAGCTAACGGACACGCTAAATTCCTATCTCTCGGGCTCAAATATACCTCAACACGCTTTAGAGGCTTACATTACTCTTATTCACAAAGAGGGCAAAGATCCTGCCAACTGTGGCAGTTATAGACCCATTTCGCTCCTTAACACCGACCTAAAATTATACGCTAACCTTTTAGCAAACAGACTCAAACCTATTATACCTGACTTGATCTCCCCCAAACAGATGGGATTCTTGTCCGGGAGAGAGGGCAAGGATAATACCATGAGGATCCTTTCATTAATCCAAATTGTGTCACATAACAAGCAACCACTGGTATTACTTGGGACCGATGCAGAAAAGGCTTTCGATAGGGTGGACTGGCTCTTTATGGAACATGTTTTGAACACTTTGGATTCCCCCAGGCCTTCATTGATGCGATCTTTGTCATGTACTCCAGACCCACGGCTAGGCTACTTATTAACAAGTCTCTTTCAGCCCCTTTCCACATAAAAAACGGACCCGTCAAGGCTGCCCGCTTTCTCCAATCCTGTTTATTCTATCATTGGAGCCCCTATTGACGGCAATCAGATCACACCCAGACATTAGAGGTTTCAATGATAGTACTCGGTCACACACTGCGGCGGCATATGCCGATGAAATTATGCTAATACTGACCAACCCTTCCTCCGCTTTTCCCGCCCGTCGAACGTTATTTAAGGAATACGGACAGGTCTCCAATTTTAAAATTAACACTACCAAATCCGAAGCTTTAGGTTTTAATCTGCACAGCAAGGACACAGAACTGCTCCAATCACGCTATCCATACCACTGGCCTAAAAACCACATCACATATCTCGGTCTAAAAATGAGTTCCACATGGAATGATCTGTATACTCTAAATTCCGCCCCTATTTTACCAAAATTCAAATCTACCTTAGATTCCTGGCCTTACCCTTTCTATCATGGATGGGGCGTAAGAATCTGATTAAATCCATCCTCCTCCCCAAATTACTGTATCTCTTCCAAACTCTCCCCATTTCACTTCCCGTGCAATTCTTCACAAATATTAGGAGATTGATTAGTAACTATCTTTGGCGGGGCAATAGACCCAGCTTGAGCCACAATCTGTTAGTCCAACACAAATTAAGAGGGGGTATGTCCCTACCCGACTGGAGACATTATTACGACGCTGTACATTTATCCAGAATAGTTCAGTGGCTACGAGGAGACAAAAGACTTAGCTTCACATTAGAAACATACCTAGCTAAATTCCCGCTAAGATCCCTCCTATGGCAATATGATAACGTAACTTACAAACCTCCTAGCCAACTCTCCTCAAATACCATCACCCAAACCACCTTAAAGATTTGGAATAAATATAAAAAGGATATTAGTCCCACTCTCTCTCCTCTGATGACAATAGCGGACACTTTAGAACTATACCTTCCAAAATTCAAGGAAGTAAAACTTAATCTACAGGAATTTAAAAAAATAGGCCTTATCAACTTCCTCAACACTGACCCTAGGGAGGATCCATTAGAAAACACATCCCTTCAATATATACAAAGAATGCACATAACTAAACTTATATCTCCTTACCTATGCCATGCTGGTGCCCCAAGAGATCTTACCCCCTTTGAAGAATTGTCCTCACTTATAAAACCACCGCCACACCTTCTCTCAAAAGTGTATTCTATCTTACAAATCATTAACTCCCCTACAGACAGATACTATATCTCAGAATGGAGTAAAGATCTTGCTACCACATGGACCCCGCAGGAATCCAAACAGATTTACAAGAACTCTCACGGCATCTCACGTTGCACCAGACTGCATGAGAATTCTTTTAAGCTCATCTCTAGATGGTACCGTACCCCAGTCAGGCTTAAACAAATGGGATGCCTTGATACAGACGTGTGTTGGAAATGCAACTCTGAACAAGGTACACACTTACACATGTGGTGGTCATGTCCTGTTCTAACTCCATTTTGGTCTGATGTTCCGAAAATGTCTAGACAAATCTGCTCTCTAACCTCAGATCCCAACCCAGCCTCCATCCTTCTCAACATTAGACTACAAATTATTCCTCCCGGGAAAAGGATCCTTTTCCAACACCTCATGGCCGCGGCCAAATCCTTAATACCACAACAATGGAACCAACCGAAAACCCCTAACATGGCTCAATGGCTACAAAAAGTTAACTTCATCTTCCTAATGGAAGAATTATCAGCGTGGGAACTACGATCTCATTACAAATTCCCAAAAATTTGGCAGGACTGGATTGAGTTCCGGTCATCAGCTCATGTACTACAACAACTCACTTCTCTGTCACAAACCACTGCGGACTGACTCTAAACTTCTGATCTCGATACCAGCCCTATCATCTCCCCCCACCTTCCCCCCCTCCGCCCTTATTCCTAGTCGTATTATATCCTACATTAATGGTTACACACATGATACATATATATAATGTGTTGGATTATAGCTCTGATGTCAGCTTGGCGCAACTATCCAGCAAAAGCTGGGTTATTATTTCACCATAAGCAGATGTGTTGGGCTCCAGCCCGCTCTTCACTCTTCATGGCTTGCGCTCTATAGTTGAGCTCTCACATTTTTGAGGGTAGTTGCAACCAGGCGATCCATGAGCTTGTCCAACCTATACCTATGATGGTGTGGTTGCTTTACCTAGGTATTATGCTTTGCAATGTTCACGAATGTGGTCTTTACATTCACTGCTGATGTAACATTATGATACCTCACTGATTATGTATCTTATGTATCTTGTGACACAAATGTTTATTTGTTTCCTTTATACTCCATTTTTGCAATGGAATTCATTTAAAAATCAATAAAAAGAAAATTGAAAAGAAAAGAAAGAATGGTAGAGGGTATGAGGAAATATGCTTCAATATGGAAAAACAGAAGGGACAATAACATGATATGGCAGTACCTGACACGATTAGATAGATTAATATTTACAAAAGAAGACATGATTGCTGCTAAATAGTTAGATTGGAAAAGGATATGAAAATATGTGCTTTAATATGGAAGAACAGAAGGAACAGTGAAGCGCTACTGGTAGTGGTGCGCACAGAGAGGTGAAACCAGCATCAGTGAGAGATGCTGGTCACTGTGGCATGAGCGGATGGCTAGTCCGGACTTGAAACGTGGTGAGAGCGGACAGCCCTGTCAGGAACCCTCAATATATACTACAAGAAAATTTGGAACAGCACATTCATATTCATAGTCACAGGTGCATATTCATCAAGCAAACATGGTTGACAATAACATTGCTGCACAACATTTCATATACAAACAATAGAGCTGCGAAATGTGGAGCATTCTAAATTAAAGTGGTATTATACCTACTATAAATGGAAAAATAGAAGCTCTTTGCGCACATTTTTGATCAAACATGTGTCGGGCCCATCTACCAGGCGTCAAGGTGGTTTCCGCAGTTGGGTACCTAACACTAAGAGATCGCCTCTCTTGGACTTACCTAAGCCTACAATTTTCAGGGCAGTGTAGGAACCAGCTACATTTATACTCTACTCAGAAGCCCCAGGCAGATGGGCGCTATCCTTAATATACAGTACAGACCAAAAGTTTGGACACACCTTCTCATTCAAAGAGTTTTCTTTATTTTCATGACTATGAAGGCATCAAAACTATGAATTAACACATGTGGAATTATATACATAACAAACAAGTGTGAAACAACTGAAAATATGTCATATTCTAGGTTCTTCAAAGTAGCCACCTTTTGCTTTGATTACTGCTTTGCACACTCTTGGCATTCTCTTGATGAGCTTCAAGAGGTAGTCCCCTGAAATGGTTTCCAACAGTCTTGAAGGAGTTCCCAGAGATGCTTAGCACTTGTTGGCCCTTTTGCCTTCACTCTGCGGTCCAGCTCACCCCAAACCATCTCGATTGGGTTCAGGTCCGGTGACTGTGGAGGCCAGGTCATCTGGCGCAGCACCCCATCACTCTCCTTCATGGTCAAATAGCCCTTACTTTCAAAGTTTTCCCAATTTTTCGGCTGACTGACTGACCTTCATTTCTTAAAGTAATGATGGCCACTCGTTTTTCTTTACTTAGCTGCTTTTTTCTTGCCATAATACAAATTCTAACAGTCTATTCAGTAGGACTATCAGCTGTGTATCCACCTGACTTCTCCTCAATGCAACTGATGGTCCCAACCCCATTTATAAGGCAAGAAATCCCACTTATTAAACCTGACAGGGCACACCTGTGAAGTGAAAACCATTTCAGGGGACTACCTCTTGAAGCTCATCAAGAGAATGCCAAGAGTGTGCAAAGCAGTAATCAAAGCAAAAGGTGGCTACTTTGAAGAACCTAGAATATGACATATTTTCAGTTGTTTCAAACTTGTTTGTTATGAATATAATTCCACATGTGTTAATTCATAGTTTTGATGCCTTCAGTGTGAATCTACAATTTTCATAGTCATGAAAATAAAGAAAACTCTTTGAATGAGAAGGTGTGTCCAAACTTTTGGTCTGTACTGTATACTACAAGAAAATTTAGACTAGCACATATATATTCATAGTCACGGGTGCATATCCATCAAGCAAACATGGTTGATAATAAAATGGCTGCACAACATTTCACATACAAACAATAGATCTGAGAAATGGGGATCATTCTAAATCAAAGTGGTATTATACCTACTATAAATGAAAAAATAGAAGCTCTTTGCACACATTTTTGATCAAACGCGTGTCGGGCCCATCTACAATGCGTCAAGGTGGCTTCTGCAGATGGGTTCCTAAGGCCTCTTTCACACGGGCGAGATTTCCGCGTGGGTGCAATGCGTGAGGTGAACGCATTGCACCCGCACTGAATCCGGACCCATTCATTTATATGTGGATGTGCACATGAGCGGTGATTTTCCCACATGACTTGTGCGTTACGTGAAAATCGCAGCATGCTCTATATTGTGGGCTGTGTGAATAGGGCTGTGTGAAAATCACAAGCATCCGCAAGCAAGTGCGGATGCGGTGCGATTTTCACGTACGGTTGCTAGGAGACGCTCGGGATGGGGACCCGATCTTTATTATTTTCCCTTATAACATGGTTATAAGGGGAAATAATAGCATTCTTAATAGAGAATGCATAGTACAATAGGGCTGGAGGGGTTAAAAAAAATAAAAAAAATAATTTAACTCACCTTAATCAACTTGTTCGCGCAGCGCGGCTTCTTTTCTGTCTTGATCTTTGCTGTGCAGTAGGAAAAGGACCTGTGATGATGTCACTGCGCTCATCACATGGTCCGTCACATGATCCATCACCATGGTGATGGACCATGTGATGAGCATAGTGATGTCATCAAAGGTCCTTTACCCAGGTCCTGAAGAAAGAAGAAAGAAGAGAAGTCGGGCTGCGCAAACAAGTGGATTAAGGTGAGTTAAAAAAAATTTTTTTTTTTTTTAACCCGTCCAGCCCTATTGTACTAAGCATTCTGTATTAAGAATGCTATTATTTTCCTTTATAACCATGTTATAAGGGAAAATAATACAATCTACACAACACCTAACCCAAACCCAAACTTCTGTGAAGAAGTTCGGGTTTGGGTACCAAACATGCCGATTTTTCTCTCGCGCGTGCAAAACGCATTACAATGTTTTGCACTCGCACGGAAAAATCGTGCATGTTCCCGCAACACACCGGCATCTTTTCCCGCAATGCCCATGTGAAACCAGCCTAACACTAACAGACCTCCTCTCATGGACTTACCAAAGCTTACAATTTTCAGGGCAGTGTAGGAACCAGCTACATTTATACTCTGCTCAGAAGCCCCAGGCAGTTGCTCAGTCTAAAAGAGGCGCTATCCTTAATATATACTACAAAAAAATTTTAGACTAGCACATTCATATTCATAGTCACATGGTTGTTGGCTGTATTAGTGGCAAAAGTAAAATACACTTGCCGCTCAGCGGTGCAGTTATTTGTTTTAAAGCCCTTTTTTCTGTGTATTAGTGGAAAAAGAAAAAAAATATTTGCTGCTCAGCGGTGCAGTTATCTGTTTTAAAGCCCTTTTTTGCGTGCATTAGTGGAAAAATATATTTTCTACCTAGCGGTGCAGTTATCTGTTTTAACCACCTCCCGTCCGCCCATAGGATATAAAGGTCCAGGAGGTGGTTCTCTATTTCTGAATGGACGTTCCTGAACGTCCGTTCAGAAACTGCAGCTGCACGCTAATCGTGCAGCTGCTGATCGGGTTGCCCGCTGTCAGTGACAGCAGTCAACCCAGAGAGAAGGCAGGGACAGTGCCCAGGTGTCCCTGCCTTCTAGATCGCTGCATACACAGCGCTCACCGAGCGCTGTGTATGCAGAGAAGGAAGCGCTATGCGCTTCCTGTTCCGGCCCGGCGGTCATGTGACCGCCGTGACCGGAGAGTGCAGGAGCTGTGTGAGGTCTTTCACAGACATCGATCAGCCCTGCACTGAGGCTGTACAGTGCTGAATTATGCTGTACAGCCTCTCTGGGGGGTGTATTTCTCCTGTAACTGGGGCTACTATGTCAGCCCCAGTTACAGGAGAAATCAACAGTGAAAAAAAAAAGAAAAAGTTAAGTAAATGTCCCCCAGAGGTCTTGTTTGACCTTATGGGGGACGAAAAGTGTAAAATAAAAAATAAAAAAATAAATGGTTGAAAAAATAAAATAAAAAAAAGGTTTCACATGTAAAAATAAAAAAATTCCCCAAGTAAGGAATAAAAAAAAAATATTAAAAATAGAAAAAAAAGACATATTTGGTATTGCCGCGTCCGTAAAAACCAGCTCTATAAAAATATCACATGACCTAACCCCTCGGGTGAACACCATAAAAAAAAAATTAAAACTGTCAAAACAAGCAATTTTTGTCACCTTACATCACAAAAACTGCAACACCAAGTGATCAAAAATGTGCATGTCCCACAAAATGGTACCAATAAAACCATCACCTCATCCCGCAAAAAATGAGCCCCTACATAAGAAAATCTCTCAAAAAATAAAAAACTATAGCTCTCAGAACATGGACACATTAAAACATAATTTTTTTGTTTCAAAAATGCTATTATTGTGTAAAACTTTAATAAATAAGAAAAAGTATACATATTAGGTATCGCCACGTCCGTAACAATCTGCTCTATAAAAATGTCACTTGACTGAACCCCTCAGGTGAACGCTGTAAAAATAAATAAATAGAAACTGTGCTAAAACAACCAAGCACTAGCTGTGCAGTTATCTGTTTAAAACCCCTTTTTTGCATTTATTAGTGAAAAAAGATAAAATATCTTTGCCGCCTGGCAGTGCAGTTATCAGTTTTAAAGCCCTTTTTTGCTTGTATTAATGGAAAGAGAGAAAATATCTTTGCCGCTTAGCGGTGCAGTTATCTGTTTTAAAGCATTTTTTTGCGTGTTTTAGTGTAAAGGAAAAATATCTTTGCCGCTCAGGGAAGCAGTGAGATATTTTACAGCCCAGTTTGCCATGTATTACTGGCTAAATAAAAATATATTTGCCATTCATGGTTGTACTTATCTGTTGAAAAGCCTTTTGTTTAAAAATAGAAAAAAATTAGGGCTTAATTGCAGTTCAGCGGTGAAGTGAGATATTTTACAGCCAAGTTTGCCAAGTATTACTGGTGATATACATATATATTTGCCGTTCATGGTTGTAGTTATCTGTAAAAAAGCGTTTTGTGTAGAAATATTAAAAAATTAGGGCCTATTTGCCGTTCAGTGGTGCAGTGAGATATCTTACAGCCCAGTTTGCCGTGCATTACTGGTGAAATGCAACTATATTCGCCTTTCATCGTTGCACTTATCTGTTGAAAAGCCTTTTGTGTAAAAATAGAAAAAAATTGTGCCTGATTGCCAATCAGCAGTGCAGTGAGATATTTTACAGCCCAGTTTGACGTGTATTACTGGCAAAAAACAAATAAATTCGCCTTTCATTGTTGCACTTCTCTGTTGAAAAGCCTTTTGTGTAAAAATAGAAAAAAAATTGGGCCTATTTGCCGTTCAGCGGTGCAGTGAGAGATTTTACAGCCCAGTTTACCCTGTATTACTGGCGAAATACAAATATATTTGCCTTTCATTGTTGTGCTTATCTGTTGAAAAGCCTTTTGTGTAAAAATAGAAAAAAATTGTGCCTGATTGCCAATCAGCAGTGCAGTGAGGTATTTTACAGCCCAGTTTGACGTGTATTACTGGCAAAAAACAAATACATTCGCCTTTCATTGTTGCACTTCTCTGTTGAAAAGCCTTTTGTGTAAAAATAGAAAAAAAATTGGGCCTATTTGCCGTTCAGTGAGAAATTTTACAGCCCAGTTTACCCTGTATTACTGGCGAAATACAAATATATTCAACTTTCTTTGTTGCACTTATCTGTTAAATAGCCTTTTGTGTAAAAATAGAAAAAAATGTGGGCCTAATTGCCGTTCAGTGGTGCAATAAGATATTTTACAGCCCAGTTTGCTGTGTATTACTGGCAAAATACAAATATATTCGCCTTTCATTGTTGCACTTTTCTGTTTAAAAGCCTTAATTGCAAAAATAGAAAACAAATTGGGCCTAATTGCCATTCAGCGGTGCAGTGAGATATTTTACAGCCCAGTTTGCCGTGTATTACTAGCTAAATAAAAATATATTTGCCGTTCAAGGCTGTATTTATCTATTGAAAAGCCTTTTGTGTAAAAATAGAAAAAAACTTGGGCCTAATTGCCATTCAGCGGTGCAGTAAGATATTTTGGAGCCCAGTTTGCCATGTATTACTGGCGAAATACAAATATATTTGTAGTTCATGATTGTATTTATCTGTGGAAAAGCCTTTTGTGTAACAATTAAAAAAAACTTTGGCCTAATTGCCGTTTAGAGGTGCAGTGAGATATTTTACAGCCCAGTTTGCCGTGTATTACTGGCAAAATAAATATATATTCGCCTTTCATTGTTGCACTTATCTGTTGAAAAGCCTTTTTGTAAAAATTTGAAAAGTTTTTAGCCTAATTGCCGTTCAGTGGTGCAGTGAGATATTTTACAGCCCAGTCTGCCGTGTATTACTAGCTAAATAAAAATATATTTGCCGTTCAAGGCTGTATTTATCTATTGAAAAGCCTTTTGTGTAAAAATAGAAAAAAACTTGGGCCTAATTGCCATTCAGCGGTGCAGTAAGATATTTTGGAGCCCAGTTTGCCATGTATTACTGGCGAAATACAAATATATTTGTAGTTCATGATTGTATTTATCTGTGGAAAAGCCTTTTGTGTAACAATTAAAAAAAACTTTGGCCTAATTGCCGTTTAGAGGTGCAGTGAGATATTTTACAGCCCAGTTTGCCGTGTATTACTGGCAAAATAAATATATATTCGCCTTTCATTGTTGCACTTATCTGTTGAAAAGCCTTTTTGTAAAAATTTGAAAAGTTTTTAGCCTAATTGCCGTTCAGTGGTGCAGTGAGATATTTTACAGCCCAGTCTGCCGTGTATTACTGGCGAAATAACAAATTTATTCGCCTTTCATTGTTGCACGAAAGGGCCTATTTGCCGTTTACTGTACAGTGATATATTCTAAAGCACTGTTTGCTGTGTATTAGTGGCATAATAAAAAATATTTGATCTAACATTTGGTTATTTGTTCTAACAGTATGTCAGGCAGAGAAGTGCCAGGCCCTGCACAGGGGAGTGGCAGAGGCATTAATGTTTCTGGCGCAGGCAGAGGTCGCAGCAGAGTAAGGGGCCGTGGCAGCATGGGTCACTTCGAGAGGCCGGAGCTCCCAGTGTCAGCTAGCAATCGTGTCGTGACCAGCAACCCAGCAGTTCTTGAATGGTTGACTCGATCTTCGACTTTGTTGCAACTTACATCAGACACCCCCAGCCAAGATTCAGTGAGTTTGTCAGACACAACACTTAGTTGGCATGGCCAGGGGGCAGGCCCTGTGCCCTCACCTGTCCTCAACCTGCCTGTCCTTTTCTGTTCCCTCACCGCGAGAAGTATTATATGCTGTAGGCTCTGCTCCACTTTTCAGCGAGGAAGAACTACAAGAGGCCAGTCAGCAGCTACTGCCCAGCCACGATGTGGAGGAGACATCCGCTGCTTCCTCCGCTAGGTGGGCAAGTAGTGATGAGGAAAGTGGTGTGGGAGCTGGTGTTAAAAGCGGTCAGGCTCCTGACCCAGAGACAGTTAAGGAGGACATCAGTGACATGCAGACACTACTTGATGATGATGATGTAGCTGATCACACTTGGAATCCGGGTGACGAAGGGACTTCATAATCATCGGGAGAAGAGGGTGTCAGTTTGCCTGTGAATCAGCAGCTTAGCCAGCAAGTCGCTAGCGTGGCCGGGAGTCAGCAGGGTGGCAGCAGTAGGAGGTAGGGAGCCAAACACGCCCGGGGTAGACCACCCACTTTGCGGGAGCCTACGTGCCCGGGAAGTAGCGGTGCAGGGGCTCAAGGACGCAGCAGCGGTGGCAGTCAGTCAGTGCATAGCGTTGGGGTAAAATCACCTGCTTGGCTGTGTGGCAGGTTTTTTTTAAGCCGCCGGAGGAGGTGAACGTGGCCGTATGTAGAATCTGTGGGCAGAGGGTGAAGTGTGGCTAGGGTGCCAATGTTGGCACTACAGCCCTACGTCAACATATGTAGCGTCGCCATAAAGTGGCCTGGGAAAACCGTTGTTTCGATGTGGTGGTCCAGCCTGCCACAGCAACCTCTGCATCACCCACTGGCACGCACCCGGTTTCTGGCAGTCAGGGCTTCACCATCTCAGCCAAAGGGAGCTGTCTGTCCTTCCCATAATCTGCCTGTCCTGATGCTCCTACTCCTCCTTCTCCTACTCCTCATCAGTAATTCCGTCATCAATCGATCACCAAAGCGATTGCCAAGAGAAAACAGTATGCATGCACTCATCCAACAGCGTAGAAGCTGAATGTGCTCCTGGCTAAGTTGCTCGTGCTGCAGTCCCTCCCTTTCCAAGTGGTGGACTCTACACCTTTTAGAGAACTGATTGCTTGTGCCGAGCCGAGCTGAAGAGTCCCAAGCCGTCATTTCTTTGCAAAAAATGCAGTACTAGCCCTGCACACACATGTAGAACAGAAGGTGGGCCAGTCCTTGAGCCTGTCAGTGTCTGCCAAAGTGCACGGCAGCGCTGACCTGTGGAGCTGTAATTACGGTCAGGGACAATACATGTAATTTACGGCCCACTGGGTAAATGTGGTTCCTGCACAGCCACACCAGCAACTTGGCCAGGTCACACCGCTTCTGCCTCCCCATCGCCACACCGTTGGTCCAGCGGAAATGTCCGCCACTGTCTCTTCATCCTCCACCCTGTCCTCAACCTCCACTGCAGGGACAATGCACAGTGCCCCTCTAACAGACCACATGTGCAGGGCACGGCAGTGTCACGATGTTCTGCCCTTCATTTGCCTGGGCAAACAGAGTCACACAGGGGAGGAACTGCTCCAATCAAGAAATCGAATCGTGGCTTTTTCCGCGACAACTGAAAATCGGAACCATGGTGACCAACAACGGGAAGAACATTGTGTCGGCACTGTGCCAAGGAGGGCTGAGCCATGCGCCCTGCATGGCACACGTGTTCAATCTGGTTGCCAAGCGGTTCCTGTAGTCTTCCACCTATCTACAAGACATCCTAAAAATGGCCAGGAAACTTTGCATGCACTTCAGCCACGCGTACACTGCAAAGCACACCCTCCTTGAGCTGCAGCGGCAGAACGCATTCCCCAACATAGGCTGATATGCAAAATTTCCACCCATTGGAATTCCACCCTCCATATGTTGGACCGACTGTACGACTAGAGAAAGGCCATTAACGATTTCCTGATGGTCCAAGCAGACAGAGGAGTACTCCCCTGTGTAACTTCGATGTCAGTCCAGTGGCAGCTGATGCGTGACACCTGTCATTTGCTCAGGCATAGAGTTGATCGAGCAAAGTGCTCAGGTGCTTGAGTAGAACACTTTGGGATGCTCGGGTGCTCTACAGAGCACCCGAGCACAATCTAAGTCAATGGGAGAACCCGAGAATTAAACCAGGCACCCCCTGGTCTGAAGAGGGGAGGGTGTCTGGTTCACAGGAAAATGGCAGAAATTGATGGAAACACCACTGAAATGGTTCGGGAACAGCATGGGGAGGATGTCTGGATGCATCTTGGACTCTCAAGTTGCTGCTGGGAACGATGTTGTCCGAGTAGTACGCCACTTTTACAGACTGACAATAATACACACAAAACCAAAGATAAAATTGATTTTCGAGGAAAAATTGTTAGGAATCATTCTTTCCTGTATATTTACTTGTATATAAAGTGCGAGTGCTGCCAAAAATTATAAGGAAGAGGCACTCTGATACAACCTGTATATCACATAAAGAAGGGCCTCATTCACATTGTGGTACAATTGTTCAGGTAGTGGGACTCCTACACTGATAAAGCCTATGCACTAAGTGAAAGGGCTGCCAAAAATTACAAAAAAACTGCACTCCAATACACCCTTTATTACAAATAGAGGAGGGCATCTAAACACACACTTGAAAAATTATGATTGATGGCCTGCTGGTGACCCACTAAACATTAGGAGCAAGGGCCTGCTGGTGACCCTCTAAAACATTAGGGGCGAGGTCCTGCTGCTGATCTGACCATTTAAAACATTATGGGTGAGGGCCTGCTGGTGACCCTCTAAAACATTAGGGGTGAGGGTCTGCTGCCTGGCTGACCCTCTAAAACATTAGGAGTTAGGGTCTGCTGCTGAGCTGACCCTCTAAAACATTAGGGGCGAGGGCCTGCTGCTGATCTGACCATCTAAAACATTAGGGGTGAGGGTCTGCTGCTGAGATGACCCTCTAAAACATTAGGAGCGAGGGCAGCCTAATAAGCATGTTGATGTGATGGAGGAGGAGGACAAGAAAAGGAAGATTGAACCATATACCCTTTTTTGTGGTGGAAGGGGTGCATAGGAATACAGTGTATTCAATACACCATAAAAGCCACATTTAAAGTGCCTTTATGTTCAGCCGCTTTCCTCTGGTGGAGTAGAGAAGTCAGGGGAAATCCAGCATTTTCAGTTGACAGGTGGATGCGCTTTTCAGCTATTATGCCCCCAGCAGCACTAAATACCCACTCTGACAAAACGCTGGCGGCAGGGCAGGCCAGCACCTCCAAGGCGTAGAGCGCCAGCTCGTGCCACGTGTCCAGCTTGGACACCCAATAGTTGTAAGGCACAGAGGGATCACTGAAGACGTTTACACGGTCTGCTACGTACTCCTTCACCATCTTCCAAAACTTTTCCCTCCTTGTGACACTAGGCCACGCATCAGGGTGAGGGTGCTTGCGGGGTGTCATGAAACTGTCCCAGGCCTTAGAGATTGTTGCACTACCTCTGTTGGAACTGCTGTGTGTTCCCCTCGTTGCCCAAGGAACTACGTACTCTGCCGCCAGTGTTGTCAGCTGGAAATTTTTGGAGCAATTTATCCACAAGGACCTTGTGGTATTGCACCATTTTGCTAGTCCTCTGCACCTGAGGAATGAGAGATGAGAAGATCTCTTTGTAGCAGGGGTCGAGAAGGGTGAACAACCAGTAATCGGTGTTGGCCAAAATGCGTATAACGCGAGGGTCACGGGAAAGGCAGCGTAACATAAAGTCAGCCATGTGTGCCAAAATGTCACCGCCAGATCTCTAAGAAGCTCTGACAGACGTTCTTCTGTACCTCCTGCATGATGTTCTTTTGTTTTGCTTTCACTTTGTCATCTCTTTTCCTTCTCTCAGCTGTCATCTATTCACACTGATTGCCTCCCTTTATATCCCCTCCCATTCTGCCTCACTTTGTGTTTTATACTACTTCCTGGATTGTGCTCTCTGCTAGAAGCTGCAACTGCTGGTTCCTCAGATAAGTCTCTTCCTTTATTTGTGTTTTTCTGCTGGCTTGATTCTAGGTGACCCTGACTCCCTCCGTATTAAGTGCAGGGTTGCCGGTGGTCGTGTCCCCTCACTATTGTAGGGTTTTCAGGTGTCATATAGTTGAGGCACGAGGGCATGCAATTATCTATCATAGAGATCTTTGCATGGGCTGAGCAGTAAGGGAGAGCTCTAGGGATTTTATAGGGCTTTCCCATTTGTTCCTTAGTTTGGGATTAAGTCAGTCTGATGTTTATTTGTGACTTCCAGTTTTCTGCAACACCATCCGTGACACAAAGTCCCAACAGACAAGACTTTGCTGTCCTCATCAGGAGGATGACTCTCAATATCCTCATCCTCTTCCTCCTCTTCAGCCCATCCACGCTGAACAGATGGAATAAACCAGCTATGGGTACTACCCTCTGTAGTGGAGGCAACAGTCTCCTGCTCCTCCTCCTCATTATCATCCAATTCGCGCTGAGAAGACGAACGGAGAGTGCTCTGGCTATCACCCCATGTACTGTCTTCCCCATTTCCACCTACTCTACATGAAAAGTGTCCGCCTTCATTGTGAGCAGCGAGCGTTTCAGTAGACACAAAGTGGGACGGTTATGCTGATAATAGCGGCATCGACACTCACCATCTGTGTTGATTCCTCAAAGTTGCGTAAAATCTCACAGAGGTCAGACATCCAATGCCACTCGTTGCTTGTGAAGAGCGAAAGCTGACTGGAAAGGCGACGACCATCTTGCAGCTGGTATTCCACTACTGCCCTCTGCTGCTCACAAAGCCTGGCCAACATGTGGAACGTGGAGTTCCAGCGCGTGCTCACGTCGCACAACAGTCGGTGAGCTGGCAATTGCAAGCGCTGCTGCAGCATTGCCAGACCGGCGGCAGCTGTAGATGACTTTTGGAAATGGGCACACACGCGGCACACCTTCACCAGTAGCTCAGGCAAATTGGGGTAGGTTTTGAGAAACCGCTGAACCACTAAGTTGAACACGTGGGCTAGGTATGGTATGTGTGTGAGCTTGCCAAACTCCAAAGCCGCCACCAAGTTAAGGCCATTATCAGACACAACCATGCCTGGTTGTAGGTTGAGCGGCGAGAGCCACAGCTCAATCTGGTCCCTTATACTCTGCCACAGCTCTGCTGCGGTGTGCTGTTTGTCACCTAAGCAAATTAGTTTCAGTACGGCCTGTTACCGCTTCCACACTGCAGTTCTACACTGCTTCCAGCTACTGACTGATGGCTGACTGGTGCTGCAATATGAGAATTCAGAGGTGGAAGTGAAGGAGAAGGTGGAGGAGGAGAAGGGGGATTGCAGCCACTAATGTAGGTGGTTGTGGTGCCATCCCAGGGTATGACTCGATCCAAGCCTCCACAGCTTTCACCCAGTGTGCCTTCAGGAAAATGTAGCGTCCCTGGCCAAAAGCACTTTTCCATGTGTCAGTCGTTAAGTGGACCTTCCCAATAACTGCGTTGGTCAGGGCACGGGTGATGTTACAGGACACATGCTGGTGTAAGGCGGGGACAGCACACCAGTAAAAATAGTGGCGGCTTTGGACTGAGTTAGGCTACTTTCACACTTGCGTTCAGGGTTCCGCTTGTGAGTTCCGTTTGAAGGCTCTCACAAGCGGCCCCGAACGGATCCGTACAGCCCCAATGCATTCTGAGTGGATGCGGATCCGCTCAGAATGCCTCATTTTGGCACTGTTTGGCCTCCGTTCCGCTCAGCAGGGGGACACCCTAATGCAGCTTGCAGTGTTCGGGTGTCCGCCTGGCAGTGCGGAGCCAAACGGATCCGTCCAGACTTACAATGCAAGTCAATGGGGACGGATCCGTTTGACGTTGACACAATATGGTGCAATTGCAAATGGATCCGTCCCCCATTGACTTTCAATGTAAAGTCAGGAGTCCCTATTAATATACCATCGGATCGGAGTTTTCTCCAATCCGATGGTATATTTTAACTTGAAGCGTCCCCATCACCATGGGAACGCCTCTATGTTAGAATATACCATCGGATTTGAGTTAGATCGTGAAACTCAGATCCAACAGTATATTCTAACACAGAGGTGTTCCCATTGTGATGGGGACGCTTCAAGTTAGAATATACTGAGAACTGTGTAATAACTGCCCCCTGCTGCCTGGCAGCACCTGATCTCTTACAAGGGGCTGTGATCCGTACAATTAACCCCTCAGGTGCGGCACCTGAGGGGTTAATTTTGCGTATCATAGCCCCCTGTAAGAGATCAGGTGCTGCCTGGCAGCAGGGGCCAGACCACCCTCCCTCCCCAGTTTCAAATTCATTGGTGGGCAGTGCGGCCCCCCCCTCCCTCCCTCCCCAGTATTATATTTATTGGTGACCAGTGCGGCCCCCCTCCCTCCCCAGTATTATATTCATTGGTGGCCAGTGCGGCCCCCCTCCCTCCCTCTCCAGTATTATATTCATTGGTGGCCAGTGCGGCTCCCCTCCCTCCCTC
The DNA here is from genome assembly GCF_905171765.1 of Bufo bufo. Classification (NCBI taxonomy): domain Eukaryota; kingdom Metazoa; phylum Chordata; class Amphibia; order Anura; family Bufonidae; genus Bufo; species Bufo bufo. Next base: position 318,169,028 of record NC_053389.1, read on the forward strand.
CCCAGTATTATATTCATTGGTGGCCAGTGCGGCCCCCCTCCCTCCCTCCCCAGTATTATATTCATTGGTGGCCAGTGCGGCCTCCCCTCTCCCTCCCCTCCCCTAATTAAAATGACCGACCCCCCATCATTGGTGGCAGCGGAGAGTTCCGATCGGAGTCCCAGTTTAATCGCTGTGGCTCCGATCGGTTACCATGGCAGCCAAGACGCTACTGCAGTCCTAGCTGCCATGGTTACTTAGCAATTTTAGAAGCATTATACTTACCTGCGATGTCTGTGACCGGCCGGTGCTCCTCCTACTGGTAAGTGAAAGGTCTGTGCGGCGCATTGCTTATAGCACAGACCTTTCACTTACCAGTAGGAGGAGCGCCCTGCCGGTCACAGACAGGGAGGGGGGTCTGGAGGGAGGGAGGGGGGTCTGGCCCCTGCTGCCTGGCAGTACCTGGCAGCACCTGATCTCTTACAGGGGGCTATGAAACGCACAATTAACCCCTCAGGTGCGGCACCTGAGGGGTTAATTGTGCGGATCACAGCCCCCTGTAAGAGATCGGGTGCTGCCAGGCAGCAGGGGGCAGTCATGTACACAGTTCTTTTAGTATGTTCTAACTTGAAGCGTCCCCATCACCATGGGAACGCTTCTGTGTTAGAATATACTGTCGGATCTGAGTTTTCACGAAGTGAAAAATCAGATCTGAAAAAAACAGTTATGCAGACGGATCCGTTCTGAACGGATGCAAGCGTTTGCAATATAGGTGCGGATCCGTCTGTGCAGATACCAGACGGATCCGCACCAAACGCAAGTGGGAAAGTAGCCTAACGTGGGATGGCAACCCCCATCAGGCAGCGGAAATCCTCTGTGTCTACAAGCCTAAATGGCAACATTTCCAGGGCCAGTAATTTGGAAAGGTGCAAATGTTAGTGCTATGGCCTGTGGGTGGGTGGCTGGGTATTTGCACTTTTGTTCAAAGGCCTGGGGTATGGACATCTGTACGCTGCGCTGGGACACAGAAGTGGATGTGCTAACTGATGGTGCTTGCAAAGGTCCAGGTGCAGGGCAGGAGGCATCCGGGCCTGCGTCTTGGACAGTGGATTGGCCAACACGTAACACGGGTGTAGAGGAGGCAGTGGTGTGACCCGCAGACACTGATTGTGGACCCAGGTGTTCGGCCCATCAATTAGGGTACTTTGATGCCATGGGGCGGATCATGCTGGTGGTGGTGCGGTTGCTAGTGTTCACGCCCCTGCTCAATTTGGTACGGGACAGGTTGCACTTTTCTAAAGAAAGTGCCAGACTACGGAACACCTACCCCTTGGCAAGGGAGATTGCTGCAAAGGGGTGCTCCGGGTGTGGGCCTGTATGGTGTGGCCTGCCTTCTCCCTTTAGCCACCCCATTGCCTCTTCCAGCCTGTTGTGGTGCTGCGGATCCCTCCCCCTCTGTACTGCTGTCCTCGCTCAGCTTGCCACCTTCCCAGGTTGGGTCAGTGATTTCATCGTTTACCACCTCCTCTTCCTCATTCTGGTCATCCTCCTGACTTTTTGACCTAACAAGAACCTCACTTATTGACAACTGTGTCTCATCCTCATCATGAACCTCTTGGGACACTAATTGAGGTTGACTTATTGGCAACTGTGTCTCATCATCATCATCATCCACCTCGTGAAACACTAATTGCCGTTTCCCACCCCATCTTTTTCTGACTGTGGATGCTCAAGAGTTTGGAAATCAGTGCACAAAATCTCCTCATGTCCCTCTTCAAGCGGGCTTGGCGAGAGGCCCAAATCAAGGAATGGCGATGAAAAGAGCTCCTCGGAATATCCGTGTGTGTGAGCACTTGCTTGCCAAGACTCTCCATGGTGGGAGGAAGGAGGATCAGGGTGAGGATTCTATTGACCAGACTCTTAGCTACTAAGACTGGACTTTGTGGAAGACAGGGTGGTGCTTAACGGACTGGAAGCTGCTGCAATCCAACTGACCACCTGGTCGCACTGGTGTGAGTTCAAGAGTGGTGTCCTGCGCCGCCCTGCAAACTGGGACATGAAGCTAGTTATCGTGGATGAGTGTGTTTTTTGTGCTCTGGCAGCAGGCACAGTTTCACCGCACCTAGGGCCACGGACTCTGCGTGCACCATCAGCAGCACAGCCACTTCCCCGTCCCTTACTGCTCGCCTTGAGCATATTAAATGGTATATATGCTTGCAAGTATGTCACACGTACAGTAGCGCAGGTTTTGTAAGTGTATGCGCAAATAAATTAAACTGAATGTTAGATATTTAGGATGCGCAAACGTTTTACAGGAGATGTAGCGCAGGTAATGTCGCTGTCACCAGCGGTGAAAATATTAAAATGAATGTCACTTATATTTAGGATGTGCAAACGTGAGTGATGATCGAGCACCAAAGTGCTCGGGTTCTCGGGTGCTCTGGCCGAACACATCAGGATGCTCAGGTGCTCGGTAGTATAATGGAAGTCAATGGGAGAACCCGAGCATTAAACCAGGCACCCCCTGCTCTAAAAAGGGGAGGGTGCCTTGTTCATAGGAAAAGTTTAGAAATTGATGGAAACACCACAGAAATGGTTCAGGAACAGCATGGGGAGGATGTCTCGATGCATCTTGGACTCCCTAGGTCGCTGCTGAGAACCATGTTGTCCAAGTAGTACGCCACTTTTAAAGACTGACAATAATACGCAGAAAAACAGAAAAAATAACTATTTTAGATCAAAAATTGTTAAGAAACATTCTTTCCTGTATATTTACTCCTCCTGATGAAGCATTAAAGCGAAATGTGCGTCGAGGAGCACGCCAAACGGAGCCAGCCCACATTTATACTGCACTTGGATACAGGGTAAGAGAATGAGACTTTGATCGGCCGGATTACATACATGGTAGCATCTTTGATGCATTCTTATAGGATGTCGGCTTCAACATAAGCATGCTATTTATACCCTGTCTATGCCCTAGCTGTATGTATCTTTGGAGTTAGATAGCTGTTAGTACAGCCAGAGCCAGCTTGGATATTCTATGCTGACCTGGCCGTTGATATACAGCTTTTCCATAGTTAGGTAGCTGGATGCATAGTGACTATCCACTGCTGCAACAGTGATTTATATGTGGACAGTCTTTGATGGCACTCTGAATGGTCTCTATATCTATGTATTAGTTTATGTTTTTTATGTCATTTAATAATAATAATAAAGAAACTATTTTAATGGATACTATATAGTACCGATTCTCATTTTGTTGATATATATTTAGGTGGTACATCCCTGTTATGTAACAGGCTGTGTCGATCCAGTTGAACTGTATATTTACTTGTATATTAAGTGCAAGTGCTGCCAAAAATTACAAGGAAGAGGTACTCTGATACAATCTGTATATCACATAATAGAGGGCCTCATTCACATTGTGGTAAAATAGTTCAGGTAGTGGGACTCCTACACTCATAAAGACTTTGCACTAATTAAAAGGGCTGCCAAAAATTACAAGGAACCGACACGCCAAAACACCCTTTGTTACACATAAAGGAAAGCATCATACACACCCTTGAAAAGTTATAATTGATAGCCTGCTGGTGACTAGAGTTGAGCGCGAATATTCGAATTACGAATATTTATCTCGAATATCGCAACTTCGAGAATTCGCAAATATTTCGAATATAGTGCTATATATTCGCTATATTGAATATTCCTCATTTTTTTACATCTGAAAACATCATTCCTCCCTGCTTCTTGCTTGTGGATCAATGAGTCATTGGCCCACAAGCAACTTAAGCAGGGAGGAATCATGACTTTAGATGGGAAAAATGACGAATATTTTAAAAAACAAATATATAGCACTATATCGAATATATTAGATTTTTAGAAAATTCTACTTTTTTTAAAATCTGTACAGTTGTTCCACTTCGGCATACTCCTCCCCAACAAGCGTCCCCATCACCATGGGAACGCCTGAGGGTTAGAATATACCATCGGATCTGAGTTTTCACGATCTCAGTGAGATTGTGAAAACTCAGATCCGATGGTATATTCTAACCCCCAGATGTTGCCATGGTGATGGGGACGCTTGCCTGAAGGTTAGAGTATACCACTGGATCTGAGTTTTCACCTTTTCTTTTAGTTCAGTGTGCAACATATACCGATGTTTTAAGTGCACCTGCACTGCATATGTGCCATGGGAAGGGAAAATAAGATAAGCAATCCGTCTCGAGTTTAGGGACCCAGGGGGTGACATATTCACTTTTTTTTCTGTAAAGTACCCCTATGCTGCATATGTGAGTGTAATCAATTCAATAAATCCATCTGTTCGATTCTGGGGGGACAAATTAAAAAATTTTGGCTACAAAGTACCTTTGAGGCCTGCACTGCAAATCTGAAATATAATCAGTGAATACAACTAGGATGTTGTGGGTAAAAAAAAACTATAATCCTTTTCCGGCCTGAGCTGCATTTTTGACAGTCCAATACAACCATTAAATACTGCTGTTATACTGTGGCTTGAAAAAGAACACCCTTTTTGTGCTAGATACTACATTTGCGGCCTTTGCTGCATTTCTGACAGTCCAAAACAACCGTTAAATACAGCTGTTATATTGTGGTTTGAAGAAAACACCCTTTTTGTGCTAGATACTAAATTTGCGGCCTTTGCTGCATTTCTGACGGTCCAATACAGCAGTTAAATACTGCTGTTATATTGTGGTTTGAAAAAAACAACCTTTTTGTGCTAGAAAATATATTTGCGGCCTTTGCTGAATTTTTGACTGTCCAATACAACCATTAAATACTGCTCTTATATTTTTGTTTAAAAAACACCCATTTTGTGCTAGATACTACATTTGCGTCCTTTGCTGCAATTCTGACAGTCTAATTCAACCGTTACATGCTGCTGTTATATTGTGGTTTGAAAAAAAACACCCATTTTGTGCTAGATAGTAAATTCGCAGCCTTTGCTGCATTTCTGACAGTCCAATACAGCAGTTAAATACTGCTGTTATATGGTGGTTTGAAAAAAAACACCCTTTTGTGCTACATACTAGATTTGCGGCTTTTGATGCATTTCTGACAGTCCAATACAACCAATACATACTGCTGTTATAGTTTTGTTTGAAAAAAAACACACATTTTGTGCTACATAGTATATTTGCGGCCTTTGCTGCATTTATGACAGTCCAATTCAACCGTTACACACTGCTGTTATATTGTGGTTTGAAAAAAACACCCATTTTGTGCTAGATAGTACATTCTCACCCTTTGCTGCATTTCTGACAGTCCAGTTCAGCCGTTAAATACTGCTGTTATATTGTGGTTTGAAAAAAACACCCATTTTGTGCTAGATACTACATTTGCGGCCATTGCCACATTTCTGACAGTCCAATACAATCGTTAAATACTGCTGTTATATCTTGGTTTGAAAAAAACACCCTTTTTTTGCTAGATACTACATTTATGGCTTTCGCTGCATTTCTGACAATCCAATACAGCCATTAAATACTGCTGTTATATTGTGGTTTGAAATAAACACCCTTTTTGTGCTAGATACTACATTTGCGGCCTTTGCTGCATTTCTGAAAGTCCAATACAGCCAATAAATTCTTTTTGTTATATTTTTGTTTGAAAAAAAAAACCTTTTTGTTCTAGATACTACATTTGCCGCCTTTGCTGCATTTCTGACAGTCCAATACAACCATTAAATACTGCTGTTATATTGTGGTTTGACAAAAACACCCTTTTTGTGCCAGATACTACATTTGCGGCCTTTGCTGCATTTCTTACAGTCAAATACAACCGTTAAATACTGATGTAATATTGTGGTTTGCAAAAACACCTTGTTTTTGCTAGATACTACATTTGCGGCCTTTGCTGCATTTCTGACAGTCCAATAAAACCGTTAAATACTGTTATATTGTGGTTTAAAAAAACACCCTTTTTGTGCTAGATACTACATTTCTGGCCTTTGCTGCATTTCTGACAGTCCAATACAGCCATTAAATACTGCTTTTATATTGTGGTTTTAAAAAAACAGCCCTTTTGAGCTAGATACTACATTTGCGGCCTTTGCTGCATTTCTGACAGTCCAATACAGCCGTTAAATACTCTGTTATATTGTATTTTGAAAAAAATACCCTTTTTGTGCTAGATACTACATTTGCGGCCTTTGCTGCATTTCTGACAGTCCAATCCAACTGTTAAATACTGAAGTTATATTTTATTTATTTTTAAAACTGCCATTTTGTGCTAGATACTACATTTGCAGGCTTTGCTACATTTCTGACAGTCCAATACAACCGTTAAATACTGTTGTTATATTGTGGTTTTAAAAAAACACCCCTTTTGTGCTAGACACTACATTTGCGGCCTTTACTGCATTTCTGACAGTCCAATACAGCCGTTAAATACTGCTGTTATATTTTTGTTAGAAAAAAACACGCATTTTGTGCTAGATAGTACATTCACAGCCTTTGCTGCTTTTATGACAGTTTAATAAAACCAATAAATACTGTTGTTATATTGTGGTTTTAAAAAAACACCCTTTTTGTGCTAGATGCTACATTTGCGGCCTTTGCTGCATTTCTGACAGTCCAATACAGCCGTTAAATATTGCTGTTAAATTTTTGTTAGAAAAAAACACGCATTTTGTGCTAGATATACATTCACAGCCTTTGCTACATTTGACAGTCAAATACAACCGTTAAATACTGCTGTTATATTTTTGTTTGAAAAAAAACACCCTTTTTTTTGCTAAATACTACATTTGCCGCCTTTGCTGCATTTCTGACAGTCCAATACAACCAATAAATACTGCTGTTGTATTTTGGTTTGAAAAAAACAACCTTTTTGTGCTAGATACTACATTTACGGCCTTTGCTGCATTTTTGACTGTCCAATACAACTATTAAATACTGCTCTTATACTTTTGTTTGAAAAAACACCCATTTTGTGCTAGATACTACATTTGCGTCCTTTGCTGCAATTCTGACAGTCCAATTCAACCGTTACATACTGCTGTCATATTGTGGTTTTCAAAAACCACCATTTTTGTGCTAGATACCACATTTGCAGCCTTTGCTGCATTTCTGACAGTTTAATACAACCGTTAAATACTGCTGTTATATATATATATATATATATATATATTTATTTATTTTTTAAACAGCTATTTTGTGCTAGATACTACATTTGCGTCCTTTGCTGCATTTCTGACAATCGAATACAGCCGTTAAATACTGCTGTTATATTTTTGTTAGAAAAAAACACCCATTTTGTGCTAGATAGTACATTTGCAGCCTTTGCTTCATTTATGACAGTCCAATACAGCCGTTAAATACTGCTGTTATATTGTGGTTTGAAAAAAAACACCCTTTTTGTGCTAGATACTACATTTGCGGCCTTTGCTGCATTTCTGACAGTCCAATACAGCAGTTAAATACTTCTGTTATATTGTGGTTTGAAAAAAACACCCTTTTTGTGCTAGATACTACATTTGCGGCCTTTGCTTCATTTCTGACAGTCTAATACAACCGTTAAAGGGTTTCTGTCACCCCACAAAACTCTTTTTTTTTTTTTGGATAGTTAGATTCCTTATAGTGCGATATAGGAGAATATAATAGTCTTACTTACTTTCATGCGGCCGATTCTTTATAAAACAAAGTTTTATAATATGTAAATGAGGGCTCTACCAGCAAGTAGGGCGTCTACTTGCTGGTAGCCGCAGCAGCAATCCGCCCCCTCGCCATGTTGATTGACAGGGCCAGCCGGGATCTCCTCCTCCGGCCAGCCCTGTCGGCGTTTCAAAAATCGCGCGCCCGTGTTGAATCTGCGCATGCGCTCTGAGATGAGGAGGCTCGTCTCCTCAGAACTCCCTCAGTGCGCCTGCGCCGATGACGTCTCCTCTTTCGGTGATGTCATCGGCGCAGGCGCACTGAGGAGACGAGCCTCCTCATCTCAGAGCGCCTGCGCCGAATGACCAGAGGCGCACGATTTTTGAATTACTGACAGGGCCGGCCGGAGGAGGAGATCACGGCTGGCCCTGTCAATCAACACGGCGAGGGGGCGGATTGCTGCTGCGGCTACCAGCAAGTAGACGCCCTACTTGCTGGTAGAGCCCTCATTTACATATTATAAAACTTCGTTTTATAAAGAATCGGCCGCATGAAAGTAAGTAAGACTATTATATTCTCCTATATCGCCCTATAAGGAATCTAACGATCCAAAAAAAAAAAAATGAGTTTTGTGGGGTGACCGAAACCCTTTAAATACTGATGTTATATTGTGTTTTGAAAAAAAATACCCTTTTTGTGCCAGATACTACATTTGCGGCCTTTGCTGCATTTCTGACAGTCCAATACAACTGTTAAATACTGCTGTTATATATATATATATATATATATATTTTAAAACAGCTATTTTGTGCTAGATAGTACATTTGCGTCCTTTGCTGTATTTCTGACAGTGTAATTCAACCGTTACATACTACTGTTGTATTGTGGTTTGGAAAAAAACGCCCATGTTGTGCCAGATAGTACTTTCGCAGCCTTTGCTGCATTTCTGACAGTCCAGTTCAGCCGTTAAATACTGCTGTTATATTGTGGTTTGAAAAAAACACCCTTTTTGGGCTAGATTCTACATTTGCGGCCATTGCTGCATTTCTGACAGTCCAATACAACCGTTAAATACTGCTGTTATATTGTGGTTTGAAAAAAACACCTTTTTTGCTAGATACTACATTTGTGGCCTTTGCTTCATTTCTGACAGTCCAATAAAACCATTAAATACTGTCGTTATATTGTTGTTTGAAAAAAAACATCCATTTTGTGCTAGATACTACATTTCGGCCTTTACTGCATTTATGACAGTCCAAAACAACCGTTAAATACTGTTGTTATATTGTGGTTTGAAAAAAAACACAGTTTTTGTGATAGATAGTACATTTGCGGCCTTTGCTGCATTTCTGACAGTCCAATACAACCGTTAAATACTGATGTTATATTTTTGTTTGAATAAACACCCTTTTTGTGCTAGATACTACATTTGCGGCCTTTGCTGCATTTCTGACAATCCAATACAACCATTAAATATTGCTGTTATATTGTGGTTTGACAAAAACACCCTTTTTGTGCCAGATTCTACATTTGCGGCCTTTGCCGCATTTCTGACAGTCCAATACAACCGTTAAATACTGATGTTATATTGTGGTTTGCAAAAACACCCTTTTTTGCTATATACAACATTTGCGGCCTTTACTGCATTTCTGACAGTCCAATACAGCCGTTAAGTACTGCTGTTATATTGTGGTTTAAAAAAGACACCCATTTTGTGCTAGATACTACATTTAGAGATGTCGCGAACATAAAATTTTCCGTTTGCGAATGGCGAATGCGAATTTACGCAAATGTTCGTGAATGGGCGAACCGTGCGAACCGCCATAGACTTCAGTAGACAGGCAAATTTTAAAACCCACAGGCACTCTTTCTGGCCACAATAGTGATGGAAAAGTTGTTTCAAGGGGACTAACACCTAGACTTTGGCATGCCGGAGGGGGATCCATGGCAAAACTCTCATGGAAAATTAGGTAGTTGACGCAGAGTGTGGTAAGTTGAATTCGCAATGCGATTAATATAACCTGTATTAATCGCATTGCGATTACAACTTAGATCTGAGTTCCTAATGGTTGTATTGCTAGAATTGATGAATATAACGAATATAGCACTATATTCGCAATCCTCATTATATTCTAGCAATACAACCATTAGGAACCCAGCTCTAAGTTGAATTCGCAATGCGATTAATTTAACCTGTATTAATCGCATTGCGATTACAACTTAGTGAAATTTGTGACACTGCAGCTTCAGAATGAATCTAAGATGGATGCTGTCCTTGCTTTTTGATAGGAGGTGGGAGGGTCTGGGAGAGAGGGTATGCCGATTGGCTGGAATGTGTCTGCTGACTGTGAGGTACACGGTTAAAGTTTGCTCAATGATGATGTATAGGGGCGGACCGAACATCGCATATGTTCGCCCACCGCGGAGAACGCAAACAAGCTATGTTCGCCCGGAACTGTTCGCCGGCGAATAGTTCGGGACATCTCTAACTACATTTGTGGCCTTTGCTGCATTTCTGACAGTCCAATACAACCGTTACATACTGCTGTTATATTTTTGTTTGAAAAAAACACACATTTTGTGCTAGATAGTATATTTGCTGCATTTATGACAGTCCAATGCAACCGTTAAATATTGCTGTTATATTGTGGTTTGATAAAAACAACCTTTTGTGCTAGAAACTACATTTGCGGCCTTTGCTTCATTTCTGACAGTCCAATACAACCGTTAAATACTGATGTTATATTGTGTTTTGAAGAAATTTCCTCTTTTTGTGCTAGATACTACATTTGCGGACTTTGATGCATTTCTGACTGTCCAATACAGCCTTTAAATACTGCTATTATATTGTGGTTGAAAAAAACACCCTTTTTGTGCTATATACTATATTTGCGGCCTTTGCTGCATTTCTGACAGTCCAATACAACCGTTAAATAGTGCTGTGATATATATATATATATATATTTATTTTTTTTAAACAGCTATTTTGTGCTAGAAACTACATTTGCGTCCTTTGCTGCATTTCTGACAGTCCAATTCACCCGTTACATACTGCTGTTATATTGTGGTTTGGAAAAAAAAAAACATTTTGTGCTAGATATTACATTCGCAGCCTTTGCTGCATTTCTGACAGTCCAGTTCAGCCGTTAAATACTGCTGATATATTGGGGTTTGAAAAAAAAACAACCTTTTTTTGCTAGATACTACATTTGTGGCCTTTGCTTCATTTCTGACAGTCCAATACAACCGTTAAATACTATGGTTATTTAGTGGTTTTAAAAAAACACCCTTTTTGTGCTAGATAGTACATTTGCGGCCTTTGCTGGATTTCTGACAGTCGAATACAGCCTTTAACTACTGCGGTTATATTCTTGATTGAAAAAAACACCCTTTTTGTGTTAGATAATACATTCGCAGCCTTTGCTGCATTTCTAACAGTAGAATACAGCCGTTAAATACTGCTGTTATATTGTGGTTTGAAAAAAAAACACCCTTTTTGTGCTAGATACTACATTTGCGGCCTTTGCTGGATTTCTGACAGTCCAATACAACTGTAAAATACAGATGTTATATTGTGGTTTGAAAAAAACACCCTTATTGTGCTAGATACTACATTTGCGTCCTTTGCTGCATTTCTGACAGTCCAATTAAACCGTTTCATACTGCTGTTATATTGTGGTTTAATAAAAACAACCTTTCATGCTAGATACTACATTTGTTGCATTTGCTGCATTTCTGACAGTCCAATACAACCGTTAAATACTGCTGTTATATTGTGGTTTGAAAAAAAAACAATGTTTTTGTGCTAGATACTACATTTGCGGCCTTTGCTGCATTTCTGACAGTCCAATACAGCCGTTAAATACTGCTGTTATATATATATTTTTTTTAAATAGCCATTTTGTGCTAGATACTACATTTGAGTCTTTGCTGCATTTCTGACAGTCCAATTAAATCGTTTCATATTGCTGTTATATTGTGGTTTTCAAAAAACACCCCTTTTGTGCTAGATACTACATTTGCGGCTTTTGCTGCATTTCTGACAGTCCTATACAACCGTTAAATAGTGCTGTTATATTGTGGTTTGAAAAAAACACCCATTTTGTGCTAGATACTACATTTGCGGCCTTTGCTGAATTTCTGACAGTCCAATACAAACGTTAAATACTGCTGTTCTATTGTGGTTTGATAAAAAACAACTTTCGTGCTAGATACTACATTTGTTGCCTTTGCTGCATTTCTGACAGTCCTATACAACCGTTAAATACTGCTGTTATATATATATTTTTTAAAACACCCATTTCATGCTAGATACTACATTTGCGTCCTTTGCTGCATTTCTGACAGTCCAATTAAACCGTTTCATACTGTGGTTTTTAAAAAACACCCCTTTTGTGCTAGATACTACATTTGCGTCCTTTGCTGCATTTCTGACAATCGAATACAGCCGTTAAATACTGCTGTTATATTAATGTTAGAAAAAAACACCCATTTTGTGCTAGAAAGTACATTCGCAGCCTTTGCTGCATTTCATACAGTCCAATACAACCGTTAAATACTGCTGTTATTTTCTGGTTTTACAAAAATACCCTTTTTGTACTAGATACTACATTGCGGCCTTTGCTGCATTTCTGACAGTCCAATACAGCCGTTAAATACTGCTGTTATATAAATATATTTTTAAAACAGCCATTTTGTGCTAGATACTACATTTGCGGCCTTTGCTGCATTTCTGAAAGTCCAATACAACCGTTAAATACTGCTGTTATATTGTGGTTTGAAAAAAAACTATGTTTTTGTGCTAGATACTACATTTGAGGCCTTTGCTGCATTTCTGACAGTCCAATTCAACCGTTACATACTGCTGTTATATTGTAGTTTGAAAAAAACACCCATTTTGTGCTAGATACTACATTCGCAGCCTTTGCTATATTTCTGACAGTCCAATACAGCCGTTAAATACTGGTGTTATATTGTGGTTTGAAAAAAACACCCTTTTTTTCCTAGATACTACATTTTCGGCCTTTGCTGCATTTCTGACAGTCCAATAAAACCGTTAAATACTGCTGTTATATTGTGGTTTGAAAAAAAAACAATGTTTTTGTGCTAGATACTACATTTGCGGCCTTTGCTGCATTTCAGACAGTCCAATACAGCCGTTAAATACTGCTGTTATATATATTTTTTTTAAAATAGCCATTTTGTGCTAGATACTACATTTGAGTCCTTTGCTGCATTTCTGACAGTCCAATTAAATCGTTTCATATTGCTGTTATATTGTGGTTTTCAAAAAACACCCCTTTTGTGCTAGATACTACATTTGCGGCTTTTGCTGCATTTCTGACAGTCCAATACAACCGTTAAATACTGCTGTTATATTGTTGTTTGAAAAAGACACCCTTTTTGTTCTAGATAGTACATTTGCGGCCTTTTCTGGATTTCTGACAGTCCAATACAGCCGTTAAATACTGCTGTTATATTGTGGTTTGAAAAAAACACCCTTTTTGTTCTAGATACTTCATTTGCGGCCTTTGCTGCATTTCTGACAGTCCAATACAACCGTTAAATACTGCTGTTATATTGTGGTTTGAAAAAAACACCCATTTTGTGCTAGATAGTACATTTGCGGCCCTTGCTGCATTTATTACAGTCCAATACAACCGTTAATTACTGCTATTATTTTGTGATTTTAAAACAACATCCTTTTTGTGCTAGATAATACATTTGCGGCCTTTGCTGCATTTCTGACAGTCCAAAACAGCCTTTAACCCCTTAAGGACGCATGACGTACCGGTACGGCATGTTTCCCGAGTCCTTAAGGACCCATGACGTACCGGTACGTCATGTGTTGTTCCGATCACTGCCGCCCGGCCGGCTGTGATCGGAACACGGTGCCTGCTCAAATCATTGAGCAGGCACCTAGGCTAAATGCGCGGGGGGGTCCTGTGACCCCCCATGTCGGCGATCGCAACAAACCGCAGGTCAATTCAGACCTGCGGTTTGATGCGCTTTTTGCAGTTTCTGATCCCCGCGGTCCCTGACCGCGAGGATCAGAAACTTTATAATGCCCAAAATCTATCTGTATCCCCCTCTGCACCCCCGAGTGATTTTAGCCCGGTGGGAGGTGCAGGGGGAGGGTTGCGGGCGGTGCGGGCGGTGCGGGAGGCGGGCGGTGCGGCAGGCGGGATCGCGATCCCCCGCCCGCCTCCCATTGAATAATCGTTGGTGTACAGTGGGTATACCAGGGTGCCAGCACATTGCTGGCACCCTGGTATAAACGGCTGACATCGGTGATGCGATGTCAGCCATTTAACCCTTTCCATACAGTGGTCCGTACGGACCGCTGTATGGAAAAAGTTAACAGCTCAGGGAGTGACCACCGTAAAAAAATAAAAATAAAAATGGTGTAAAAAAAGCAATTTTTTGTCATCTTACGTCACAAAAAGTGTAATAGCAAGCGATCAAAAAGTCATGTGCACCCCAAAATAGTACAAATCAAACCATCATCTCATCCCGCAAAAAATGAGACCCTACTTGAGATAATCGCCCAAAAACTGTAAAAACTATGGCTCTTAGACTATGGAGACACTAAAACTTTTTTTTTGTTTTAAAAATGAAATCATTGGGTAAAACTTACATAAATTAAAATAATTGTATACATATTAGGTATCGCCGTGTCCGTGACAACCTGCTCTATGAAATTACCACATGATCTAACCTGTCAGATGAATGTTGTAAATAACAAAAAAAAAAAACTGTGCCATAAAGCTATTTCTTGTTACCTTGCCGCACAAAAAGTGTAATATAGAGCAACCAAAAATCATATGTACCCTAAACTAGTACCAACAAAACTGCCACCCTATCCCGTAGTTTCTAAAATGGGGTCACTTTTCTAGAGTTTCTACTCTAGGGGTGCATCAGGGGAGCTTCAGATGGGACATGGTGTCAAAAAAACAGTCCAGCAAAATCTGCCTTCCAAAAACCGTATGGCATTCCTTTCCTTCTGCGCCCTGCCGTGTGCCCGTACAGCGGTTTACGACCACATATGGGGTGTTTCTGCAAACTACAGAATCAGGGCCATAAATTTTGAGTTTTGTTTGGCTGTTAACCCTTGCTTTGTAACTGGAAAAAAAATATTAAAATGGAAAATCTGCCAAAAAAGTGAAATTTTTAAATTGTATCTCTATTTTCCATTAAATGTTGTGCAACACCTAAAGGGTTAACAAAGTTTGTAAAATCAGTTTTGAATACCTTGAGGGGTGTAGTTTCTTAGATGGGGTCACTTTTATGGAGTTTCTACTCTAGGGGTGCATCAGGGGGCTTCAAATGGGACATGGTGTCAAAAAACCAGTCCAGCAAAATCTGGCTTCCAAAAACCATACGATGCACCTTTCCCTCTACGCCCTACTGTGTGTCCGTACAGTAGTTTACGGCCACATATGGGGTGTTTCTGTAAACGGCAGAGTCAGGGCAATAAAGATACAGTCTTGTTTGGCTGTTAACCCTTGCTTTGTTAGTCAAAAAAATGGGTTAAAATTGAAAATTAGTCAAAAAAATGAAATTCTCAAATTTCATCCCCTTTTGCCAATAACTCTTGTGCAACACCTAAAGGGTTAACGAAGTTTGTAAAATCAGTTTTGAATACCTTGAGGGGTGTAGTTTATAGAATGGGGTCATTTTTGGGCGGTTTCTATTATGTAAGCCTCGCAAAGTGACTTCAGACCTGTAGTGGTCCCTAAAAATTGGGTTTTTGTAAATTTCTGAAAAATTTCAAGATTTGCTTCTAAACTTCTAAGCCTTGTAACATCCCCAAAAAATAAAATATCATTCCCAAAATGCTACAAACATGAAGTAGACATATGGGGAATGTAAAGTCATCACAATTTTTGGGGGTATTACTATGTATTACAGAAGTAGAGAAACTGAAACTTTGAAATTTGCAAATTTTTCAAAAATTTTTGTAAATATGGTATTTTTTTATGCAAAAAATTTTACTTTTTTGACCCAATTTTAGCAGTGTCATGAAGTACAATATGTGACGAAAAAACAATCTCAGAACGGCCTGGATAAGTCAAAGCGTTTTAAAGTTATCAGCACTTAAAATGACACTGGTCATATTTGCAAAAAATGGCCAAGTCCTTAAGATGAAATAGGGCCGAGTCCTTAAGGGGTTAAATACTGCTGTTATATTGTGGTTTGAAAAAACACCCTTTTTTTGATAGATACTACATTTGCGGCCTTTGCTGCATTTCTGACAGTCCACTTCAACAGTTACATACTGCTGTTATATTTTTGTTTGAAAAAATCATCCAGTTTGTGCTAGATACTATATTTGCGGCCTTTGCCTAATTTCTGACAGTCCAATACAACCATTAAATACTGCTGTTATATTGTGGTTTGAAAAAAACACCCATTTTGTGCTAGATAGTACATTTGCGGCCCTTGCTGCATTTATTACAGTCCAATATAACCGTTACATACTGCTGTTATATTGTGGTTTGAAAAAAACACCCTTATTGTGCTAGATACTACATTTGCGTCCTTTGCTGCATTTCTGACAGTCCAATTAAACCGTTTCATACTGCTGTTATATTGTGGTTTGATAAAAACAACCTTTCGTGCTAGATACTACATTTGTTGCCTTTGCTGCTTTTCTGACAGTCCAATACAACCAATAAATACTGTTGTTATATTGTGGTTTGAAAAAAAAAATGTTTTTGTGCTAGATACTACATTTGCGGCCTCTGCTGCATTTCTGACAGTTCAATACAGCCGTTAAATACTGCTGTTATATATATATTTTTTTTTTAAAACAGCCATTGTGCTAGATACTACATTTGCGTCCTTTGCTGCATTTCTGACAGTCCAATTAAACCGTTTCATATTGCTGTTATATTGTGGTTTTAAAAGAAACACCCCTCTGGTGCTAGATACTACATTTGCGGCCTTTGCTGCATTTCTGACAGTCGATTACAACCGTTAAATACTGCTGTTATATTGTGGTTTGAAAAAAACACCCTTTTTTGCTAGATAGTACATTTTCGGCCTTTGCTGCATTTCTGACAGTCGAATACAACCATTAACCACCTCAGCCCCCAGTGCTTAAACACCCTGAAAGACCAGGCCACTTTTTACACTTCTGACCTACACTACTTTCACCGTTTATTGCTCGGTCATGCAACTTACCACCCAAATGAATTTTACCTCCTTTTCTTCTCACTAATAGAGCTTTCATTTGGTGGTATTTCATTGCTGCTGACATTTTTACTTTTTTTGTTATTAATCGAAATTTAACGATTTTTTTGCAAAAAAATGACATTTTTCACTTTCAGTTGTAAAATTTTGCAAAAAAAACGACATCCATATAGAAATTTTGCTCTAAATTTATAGTTCTACATGTCTTTGATAAAAAAAAAATGTTTGGGTAAAAAAAAAATGGTTTGGGTAAAAGTTATAGCGTTTACAAACTATGGTACAAAAATGTGAATTTCCGCTTTTTGAAGCAGCTCTGACTTTCTGAGCACCTGTCATGTTTCCTGAGGTTCTACAATGCCCAGACAGTACAAACACCCCACAAATGACCCCATTTCTGAAAGTACACACCCTAAGGTATTCGCTGATGGGCATAGTGAGTTCATAGAACTTTTTATTTTTTGTCACAAGTTAGCGGAAAATGATGATTTTTTTTTTTTTTTCTTACAAAGTCTCATATTCCACTAACTTGTGACAAAAAATAAAAAGTTCTATGAACTCACTATGCCCATCAGCGAATACCTTGGGGTCTCTTCTTTCCAAAATGGGGTCACTTGTGGGGTAGTTATACTGCCCTGGCATTCTAGGGGCCCAAATGTGTGGTAAGGAGTTTGAAATCAAATTCAGTAAAAAATGACCTGTGAAATCCGAAAGGTGCTCTTTGGAATATGGGCCCCTTTGCCCACCTAGGCTGCAAAAAAGTGTCACACATCTGGTATCCCCGTACTCAGGAGAAGTTGAGGAATGTGTTTTGGGGTGTCTTTTTACATATACCCATGCTGGGTGAGATAAATATCTTGGTCAAATGACAACTTTGTATAAAAAAATGGGAAAAGTTGTCTTTTGCCAAGATATTTCTCTCACCCAGCATGGGTATATATAAAATGACACCCCAAAACACATTCCCCACCTTCTCCTGAGTACGGAGATACCAGATGTGTGACACTTTTTTGCAGCCTAGGTGGGCAAAGGGGCCCATATTCCAAAGAGCACCTTTCGGATTTCACTCGTCATTTTTTACTGAATTTGATTTCAAACTCCTTACCACACATTTGGGCCCCTAGAATGCCAGGGCAGTATAACTACCCCACAAGTGACCCCATTTTGGAAAGAAGACACCCCAAGGTATTCTGTGAGGGGCATGGCGAGTTCCTAGAATTTTTTATTTTTTGTCACAAGTTAGTGGAAAATGATGATTTTTTTTTTTTTTTTTTTTTTTCATACAAAGTCTCATATTCCACTAACTTGTGACAAAAAATAAAAACTTCCATGAACTCACTATGCCCATCAGCGAATACCTTGGGGTCTCTTCTTTCCAAAATGGGGTCACTTGTGGGGTAGTTATACTGCCCTGGCATTCTAGGGGCCCAAATGTGTGGTAAGGAGTTTGAAATCAAATTCAGTAAAAATTGACCTGTGAAATCTGAAAGGTGCTCTTTGGAATATGGGCCCCTTTGCCCACCTAGGCTGCAAAAAAGTGTCACACATCTGGTATCCCCGTACTCAGAAGAAGTTGAGGAATGTGTTTTGGGGTGTCTTTTTACATATACCCATGCTGGGTGAGATAAATATCTTGGTCAAATGACAACTTTGTATAAAAAAATGGGAAAAGTTGTCTTTTGCCAAGATATTTCTCTCACCCAGCATGGGTATATATAAAATGACACCCCAAAACACATTCCCCACCTTCTCCTGAGTACGGAGATACCAGATGTGTGACACTTTTTTGCAGCCTTGGTGGGCAAAGGGGCCCATATTCCAAAGAGCACCTTTCGGATTTCACTCGTCATTTTTTACTGAATTTGATTTCAAACTCCTTACCACACATTTGGGCCCCTAGAATGCCAGGGCAGTATAACTACCCCACAAGTGACCCCATTTTGGAAAGAAGACACCCCAAGGTATTCCGTGAGGGGCATGGCGAGTTCCTAGAATTTTTTATTTTTTGTCACAAGTTAGTGGAAAATGATGATTTTTTTTTTTTTTTTTTTTTCATACAAAGTCTCATATTCCACTAACTTGTGACAAAAAATAAAAACTTCCATGAACTCACTATGCCCATCAGCGAATACCTTGGGGTCTCTTCTTTCCAAAATGGGGTCACTTGTGGGGTAGTTATACTGCCCTGGCATTCTAGGGGCCCAAATGTGTGGTAAGGAGTTTGAAATCAAATTCAGTAAAAAATGACGAGTGAAATCCGAAAGGTGCTCTTTGGAATATGGGCCCCTTTGCCCACCTAGGCTGCAAAAAAGTGTCACACATCTGGTATCTCCGTACTCAGGAGAAGGTGGGGAATGTGTTTTGGGGTGTCATTTTATATATACCCATGCTGGGTGAGAGAAATATCTTGGCAAAAGACAACTTTTCCCATTTTTTTATACAAAGTTGTCATTTGACCAAGATATTTATCTCACCCAGCATGGGTATATGTAAAAAGACACCCCAAAACACATTCCTCAACTTCTCCTGAGTACGGGGATACCAGATGTGTGACACTTTTTTGCAGCCTAGGTGGGCAAAGGGGCCCATATTCTAAAGAGCACCTTTCGGATTTCACAGGTCAATTTTTACTGAATTTGATTTCAAACTCCTTACCACACATTTGGGCCCCTAGAATGCCAGGGCAGTATAACTACCCCACAAGTGACCCCATTTTGGAAAGAAGAGACCCCAAGGTATTCGCTGATGGGCATAGTGAGTTCATGGAAGTTTTTATTTTTTGTCACAAGTTAGTGGAATATGAGACTTTGTAAGAAAAAAAAAAAAATCATCATTTTCCACTAACTTGTGACAAAAAATAAAAAATTCTAGGAACTCGCCATGCCCCTCACGGAATACCTTGGGGTGTCTTCTTTCCAAAATGGGGTCACTTGTGGGGTAGTTATACTGCCCTGGCATTTTCCAGGGGCCCTAATGTGTGGTAAGTAGGTAAATGACCTGTGAAATCTGAAAGGTGCTCTTTGGAATGTGGGCCCCTTTGCCCACCTAGGCTGCAAAAAAGTGTCACACATCTGGTATCTCCGTACTCAGGAGAAGGTGGGGAATGTGTTTTGGGGTGTCATTTTATATATACCCATGCTGGGTGAGAGAAATATCTTGGCAAAAGACAACTTTTCCCATTTTTTTATACAAAGTTGTCATTTGACCAAGATATTTATCTCACCCAGCATGGGTATATGTAAAAAGACACCCCAAAACACATTCCTCAACTTCTCCTGAGTACGGGGATACCAGATGTGTGACACTTTTTTGCAGCCTAGGTGGGCAAAGGGGCCCATATTCTAAAGAGCACCTTTCGGATTTCACAGGTCAATTTTTACTGAATTTGATTTCAAACTCCTTACCACACATTTGGGCCCCTAGAATGCCAGGGCAGTATAACTACCCCACAAGTGACCCCATTTTGGAAAGAAGAGACCCCAAGGTATTCGCTGATGGGCATAGTGAGTTCATGGAAGTTTTTATTTTTTGTCACAAGTTAGTGGAATATGAGACTTTGTAAGAAAAAAAAAATAAAAAAAAAAATCATCATTTTCCACTAACTTGTGACAAAAAATAAAAAATTCTAGGAACTCGCCATGCCCCTCACGGAATACCTTGGGGTGTCTTCTTTCCAAAATGGGGTCACTTGTGGGGTAGTTATACTGCCCTGGCATTTTCCAGGGGCCCTAATGTGTGGTAAGTAGGTAAATGACCTGTGAAATCTGAAAGGTGCTCTTTGGAATGTGGGCCCCTTTGCCCACCTAGGCTGCAAAAAAGTGTCACACATCTGGTATCTCCGTACTCAGGAGAAGGTGGGGAATGTGTTTTGGGGTGTCATTTTACATATACCCATGCTGGGTGAGATAAATATCTTGGCAAAAGACAACTTTTCCCATTTTTTTATACAAAGTTGGCATTTGACCAAGATATTTATCTCACCCAGCATGGGTATATGTAAAATGACACCCCAAAACATATTCCCCAACTTCTGCTGAATACGGAGATACCACATGTGTGACACTTTTTTGCAGCCTAGGTGGGCAAAGGGGCCCAAATTCCTTTTAGGAGGGCATTTTTAGACATTTGGATACCAGACTTCTTCTCACGCTTTGGGGCCCCTAAAATGCCAGGGCAGTATAAATACCCCACATGTGACCCCATTTTGGAAAGAAGACACCCCAAGGTATTCAATGAGGGGCATGGCGAGTTCATAGAAAAAAAATAATTTTGGCACAAGTTAGCGGAAATTGATTTTTTTGATTTTGTTCTCACAAAGTCTCCCTTTCCGCTAACTTGGGACAAAAATTTCAATCTTTCATGGACTCAATATGCCCCTCAGCGAATACCTTGGGGTGTCTTCTTTCCAAAATGGTGTTATTTGTGGGGTGTTTGTACTGCCCTGGCATTTGAGGGTCTCCACAATCATTACATGTATGCCCAGCATTAGGAGTTTCTGCTATTCTCCTTATATTGAGCATACGGGTAATGAGATTTTTTTTTTCCGTTCAGCCTCTGGGCTGAAAGAAAAAAATGAACGGCACAGATTTCTTCATTCGCATCGATCAATGTGGATGAAAAAATCTCTGCCAAAAAAAAAAAAAGGAGGGGAAAGGCGTCTGCCAGGACATAGGAGCTCCGCCCAACATCCATACCCACTTCAGCTCGTATGCCCTGGCAAACCAGATTTCTCCATTCACATCAATCGATGTGGATGAATAAATCATTGCCGGGATTTTTTTTTTTATATATACAAAGTGTTTGCCAAAGTATATGAACACCGCCACCTCCTCAGCTCATATGCCTCGGCAAACATATCTTTTACTGCAGAGGAGAAATCTCGTCTTGCAGCGCCGCATACACCGACTTGCGTGTAATCTGACAGCAGCGCAATGCTTCTGTCAGAATGCACATCAGTGCTGCAGCTAGTCGATCGGTTGGTCCACCTGAAAGGTAAAAAAAACAAAACAAAAAAGAAAAAACCAGGCCGCAACGCAATAAATTTATTAACTGTTGAACAGAACATAGAAACTTTTTTTTAACTTTTTTAACTGAACGTTTAACTTTTTTACTTACCGGTAATTTTTTTTTTGTTTAGTTTTTTTTACCTTTATAGAACAAACCTCTCCTTCCCCATGGGACAATGTGCAAAGCGCAAATCGCCCAAAGATGTGGCGAAGTACGTTATGCACTTTATCCCAGGTGAAAGGAGAGGTTTGCAGCAGCTGTGAGTAAAAGGGCCCTAATAGCCCTGTGTGCCTGTCCTGTGAGATGCAATCCCTATGCTAGGTGTACCTGTGTGTGGTACTTCCGGAAACACTCACCAAAGCATAGGGCAGGGTGGTCAGGACAGTCAGGACAGAAATAGCGGGTGTCACGCCTTATTCCACTCCTGCTACAGACACGACATTTTTTTCGGGGTGGCGGTTGGGTTGAGGTACCAGCAACGACACTGGGGAAATGTCGCTCGTGTAGACGGCTAACTACACTGGTGGATGGGGCCACGGAACCTCCTGGATACAGGAGGTTCTCGATGATCTCTTCCTGGAATTTGAGGAAGGATCCTGTTCTCCCAGCCTTACTGTAGAGAACAAAACTATTATAGGCAGCCAATTGAATTAAATATACAGACACCTTCTTATACCAGCGTCTGGTTCTGCGGGAAACTAAATAGGGAGCCAACATCTGGTCATTGAAGTCCACCCCTCCCATGAGCGCATTATAGTCGTGGACTGAGAGGGGCTTTTCAATGACACGGGTTGCCCTTTCAATTTGGATTGTCGTGTCTGCGTGAATGGAGGAGAGCATGTAAACGTCACGCTTGTCTCTCCATTTCACCGCGAGCAGTTCTTCGTTACACAAGGCAGCCCTCTCCCCCCTTGCAAGACGGGTGGTTACAAGCCGTTGGGGGAAGCCCACGCGACTAGTTCGCGCGGTGCCACAGGCGCAAATCCGTTCTAGAAACAAATGCCTAAAGAGGGCCACACTTGTGTAGAAATTGTCCACATAAAGATGGTACCCCTTGCCGAATAAGGGTGACACCAAGTCCCAGACTGTCTTCCCACTGCTCCCCAGGTAGTCAGGGCAACCGACCGGCTCCAGGGTCTGATCTTTTCCCTCATAGATCCGAAATTTGTGGGTATAGCCTGTGGCCCTTTCACAGAGCTTATACAATTTGACCCCATACCGGGCACGCTTGCTTGGGATGTATTGTTTGAAGCCAAGGCGCCCGGTAAAATGTATTAGGGACTCGTCTACGCAGATGTTTTGCTCAGGGGTATACAAATCTGCAAATTTCTGGTTGAAATGGTCTATGAGGGGCCGAATTTTGTGGAGCCGGTCAAAAGCTGGGTGGCCTCTGGGACGGGAGGTGGTGTTGTCGCTAAAATGCAGAAAACGTAGGATGGTCTCAAATCGTGTCCTGGACATAGCAGCAGAGAACATGGGCATGTGATGAATTGGGTTCGTGGACCAATATGACCGCAATTCATGCTTTTTAGTTAGACCCATGTTGAGGAGAAGGCCCAAAAAAATTTTAATTTCGGAAACTTGGACTGGTTTCCACCGGAAAGACTGGGCATAAGAGCTTCCCGGGTTGGCGGATATAAATTGTGTGGCATACCGATTTGTTTCTGCCACGACTAAGTCCAAGAGCTCCGCAGTCAAGAACAGCTCAAAAAATCCCAGGGCCGAACCGATTTGAGCCGTCTCAACCCGAACTCCAGACTGGGCGGTGAAAGGGGGAACTACAGGTGCGGCTGAAGTTGGTGACTGCCAATCAGGGTTTGCCAGCACCTCAGGGATTCTAGGGGCTCTACGGGCCTGTCTGCGCGGTGGCTGCGACGGGGTAACTAGTGCACGTGCCACCGTACCAGCTTCAACTGCCCTTCTGGTGCTCGCCACGTCACCATGTTGTACGGCAGTGCTGGTACTAGGTCCAGGAAGGGCTGCGCTGCTGGTGTATGCCTCACCACGTGATCCGGCAGCGACAGCCCCACTCTGCTGCTCTTGAAACGGATCCTGCGTAACCTGTGGTCTAGCGACACGGGGCCGGGTACGCCTGGTGCTGCCAGGGACCTCCACCTCCTCGTCCGAACTTTGGGTCAGAGAGCCACTGCTTTCCACAGGTTCATATTCTGACCCGCTAGATTCATCAGATGAGGGTTCCCACTCCTCATCCGACTGGGTCAGAATCCTGTAGGCCTCTTCAGAAGAATACCCCCTGTTTGACATTTGGACTACTAAATTTAGGGGTATTCCCTGAGACTACCCAAGAAAAAAAGCAAACCTGTCTTACAAAGGGGAGGCTAGCGAAGTACCGGAGGCTGCTGCGGTTGATAAAAAATATCAAAACTGATTTTTTTATCGCCGCAGTGCTTGTAAAGTGAATGTGCAGTGATCAAAAAACAAAATTTTTTTTGTCACTGCGGTGGGGCGGGCGTGGGTGAACGCACGTGTGGGCGACCGATCAGGCCTGATCGGGCAAACACTGCGTTTTGGGTGGAGGGCGAACTAAAGTGACACTAATACTATTATAGATCTGACCGTGATCAGTTTTGATCACTTACAGATACTATAAAAGTACAAATGCTGATTAGCGATACGCTAATCAGCGAATAAAAGTGACTGCGGTGCGGTGGGCTGGGCGCTAACTGACGCTAACTACCTAACCAAGGGGCCTAAACTATCCCTAAAACCTAACAGCCAATACTAGTGAAAAAAAAAAAGTGACAGTTTACACTGATCACTTTTTTTCCTTTCAATAGTGATTGACAGGGGCGATCAAAGGGGTGATCAAAGGGTTAATTGGGGTGCAAGGGGGTGATCTGGGGCTAAAGTGTGGTGTTGGTGCTACTCACTGTGAAGTCTGCTCCTCTGCTGGATCCAACCGACGAAAAGGACCAGCAGAGGAGCAGAGAAGCCATATAACAGATCATATTTACTAATATGATCTGTTATCTGGCTTCTGATTCGATTTTTTGAAAATCGCCAGCCTGCCAGCCAATGATCGTTGCTGGCAGGCTGGTGACGAAATACTTCTTTAACTTTTGCCGGCCCGCGATGCGCATGCGCGGGCCGGCAATGCACGAAATCTCGCGTCTCGCGAGAGGACGCACCGGCGCGTCCACCCAGAACAACAGGACCGCCGCAAAGACGCAATCCTGCGTACGGCGGTCCTGAGGTGGTTAAATACTGCTGTTATATATATATATTTTTAAAACAGCCATTTTGTGCTAGATAGTACATTCGCAGTCTTTGCTGCATTTCTGACAGTAGAAATCAGCCATTAAATACTGCTGATATTATGTGGTTTAAAAAAAAACACCCTTTTTGTGCTAGATACTACATTTGCAGCCTTTGCTGCATTTCTGACAGTCCACTGCAACAGTTACATACTGCTGTTATATTGTGGTTTTAAAAAAACACCCATTTTGTGCTAGATAGTACATTTGCGGCCACTGCCGCAATTCTGACAGTCCAACTGTGAAATACTAATGTTATAATGTGGTTTGAAAAAAACACCCTTTTTGTGCTAGATACTACATTTGCGGCCTTTGCTGCATTTCTGACAGTCCACTACAACTGATACATACTGCTGTTATATTTTTTTTTTTTTAAACACACATTTTGTGCTAGATAGTACATTTGCGGCCTTTGCTGCATTTATGACATTTCAATACAGCCATTAAATATTGCTGTTATATTGTAGTTTGAAAAAAACACCCTTTTTGTGCTAGATACTTCATTTGCGGTCTTTGCTGCATTTTTGACTGTCCAATACAATTATTAAATACTGCTCTTATATTTTTGTTTGAAAAAACACCCATTTTGTGCTAGATACTTCATTTGCGGCCATTGCCGCATTTCTGACAGTCCAATACAACCGTAAAATACTGTTGTTAAATTATAGTTTGAAAAAAACCTTTTTGTGCTAGATACTACATTTGCGGCCTTTGCTGCATTTTTGACTGTCCAATACAACTATTAAATACTGCTCTTATATTTTTGTTTGAAAAATCCCCTATTTTGTGCTAGATACTACATTTGCGGCCTTTGCTGCTTTTCTGACAGTCCAATACAGCCATTAAATACTAATGTTATATTGTGGTTTGAAAAAAACACCCATTTTGTGCTAGATAGTACATTCGCAGCCTTTGCTGCATTTCTGACAGTCCAATACCGCTGTTAAATACTGCTGTTATATTCTGGTTTGAATAAAAACCCAATTTTTGTGCTAGATACTATATTTGCGGCCTTTGCTGCATTTCTGACAGTCCAGTTCAGCCGTTACATCCTGCTGTTATATATATATTTTTTAAAACACACATTTTGTGCTAGATAGTACATTTGCGGCCTTTGCTGCATTTATGACAGTCCAATACAACTGTTACATACTGCTGTTATATTTTTATTTAAAAAAACACTAATTTTATGCTAGATACTACATTTGTGGCCTTTGCTGCATTTCTGACAGTCCAATACAGCCGTTACATCCTGCTGTTATATATATATTTTTTAAAACACACATTTTGTGCTAGATAGTACATTTGCGGCCTTTGCTGCATTTATGACAGTCCAATACAACTGTTACATACTGCTGTTATATTTTTATTTAAAAAAACACCCATTTTGTGCTAGATACTACATTTGCGGCCTTTGCTGCATTTCTGACAGTCCAATACAACCGTTAAATACTGCTGTTATATATATATTTTTTTTAAAACAGCCATTTTGTGCTAGATGCTACATTTGCGTCCTTTGCTGCATTTCTGACAGTCCAATTCAACCGTTACATACTGCTGTTATATTGTGTTCATGTATTAGAGAAAATCTAAATCGCACATCCTCATTCCTATACTTCTGATATGACAACTGTTTTCAATTTTCAGCTTGATAAAACATGGCTATACAGCACTATTATTAATCATTTGCTGTGCACTATTAGGAGGCATTAGTATACAGTTTGATCAAAGAGCATTGGCCCACTTACCGCGACAAGGTTGCCTCTTTCAAGTGGGGACCTACTCTAAATTTGGCGCGGCACCGTGCGGCGACTATCGCGCCTCCACACCGCTCCAGCAGGCAATGGGATCCAGCAGCCACACAGTGCCCTCACTGTACGGCAAAGCCACCTAGGGCCTGGGTCCCATCACTCCACCAGCACAGCACAGAAGCAGTGACGGCCACCGTCCAGCACCGCATGTGAACTGGTGCAAAGAGCTCACCTGTCCACAGCCTCTCAGGAACCCCAACTGAGAGGCAGTAGGAATTTATAGACCCTTTGCAGACTTCTGCTAATTAAAAGCACCTGAGCCCAATGGGGAGGAGTGCTGATTCAGAGGGGGGGGGGGCAAAGAGAGTTAAGTGTATAAATTGTATTCATGTATTAGAGAAAATCTAAATCGCACATCCTCATTCCTATACTTCTGATATGACAACTGTTTTCAATTTTCAGCATGATAAAACATGGCTATACAGCACTATTATCAATCATTTGCTGTGCACTATTAGGAGGCATTAGTATACAGTTTGATCAAAGAGCATAGGCCCACTTACCGTGACAAGGTTGCCTCTTTCAAGTGGGGACCTACTCTAACTTTGGCGCGGCACCGTGCGGCGACCATCGCACCTCCACACCGCTCCAGCAGGCAATGGGATCTAGCAGCCACACAGCGCCCTCACTGTGCGGCAAAGCCACCTAGGCCCTGGGTCCCATCACTCCACCAGCACAGAAGACCACCGTCCAGCACCGCATGTGAACTGGTGCAAAGAGCTCACCTTTCCACAGCCTCTCAGGAACTCCAACTGAGAGGCAGTAGGAATTTATAGACCCTTTGCAGACTTCTGCTAATTAAAAGCACCTGAGCCAAATGGGGAGGACTGCTGATTCAGAGGGGGGGGGGGAAGAGAGTTAAGTATATAAATTGTATTCATGTATTAGAGAAAATCTAAATCGCACATCCTCATTCCTATACTTTTGATATGACAACTGTTTTCAATTTTCAGCATGATAAAAACTGCCTGTGACCAGGTGAGCTCTTTGCACCTGTTCACATTATGCAGTGCTGGACGGTGGCCGTCGCTGCGTTTGTGCTGTGCTGGTGGAGTGATGGGGCCCAGGGCCTAGGTGGCTCTGCCACACGGTGAGGGTGCCGTGCGGCTGCTGGGTCCCATTGCCTGCTGGAGCGGTGTGGGGGCGCGACAGTCGCTGTACAGTGCCGCGCCAAAGTTAGAGCAGGTCCCCACTTTAAAGAGGCAACCTTGTCGTGGTAAGTGGGCCTATGCTCTTTGATCAAACTGTTTACTAATGCCTCCTAATAGTGCACAGCAATAGATTGACGATAGCGCTGTATAGTCACGCTGTATCATGCTGTAATGTTAAACAGTTGTTCATATCAAAAGCATAGTATTGAGGATGTGCGATTTAGATTTCTTCTCCATTGGAACATACTGCTGTTATATTGTGGTTTGAAAAAAAACACCCTTTTTGTGCTAGATACTACATTTGCAGCCTTTGCTGCATTTCTGACAGTCCAATACAACCGTTAAATACTAATGTTATATTGGGGTTTGAAAAAACACCCTTTTTTTGCTAGATACTACATTTGCGGCCTTTGCTGCACTTCTGACAGTCCAACACAGCCGTTAAACACTGCTGTTATATTGTAGTTTGAAAAAAACACCCTTTTTGTGCTAGATACTACATTTGCGGCCTTTGCTACATTTCTGACAGTCCAATACAACCGTTAAATACTGCTGTTATATTATGGTTTGAGAAAAACACCCTTTTTGTGCCAGATACTACATTTGCGGCCTTTGCTGCATTTCTGATAGTCCAATACAACCTTTAAATACTGTTGTTATTTTGGGGTTTTAAAAAACACCCTTTTTGTGCCAGATACTACATTGCGGCCTTTGATGCATTTCTGACAGTCCAATACAGCAAATAAATACTGCTGTTATATTGTGGTTTGAAAAAAACACCCTTTTTGTGGTAGATACAACATTGTGGTTTTTGAAGCATTTCTGACAGTCCAATACAGCTGATAATTACTGCTGTTATATTGTGGATTGAAAAAAACACCCTTTTTTTTTGCTAGATACTACATTTGCGGCCTTTGCTGCAATTCTGACAGTCTACTACAACAGTTACATACTGCTGTTACATTGTGGTTTGAAAAAAAACACCCATATTTTGTTCTAGATACATTTGTGGCCTTTGCTGCTTTTCTGTCAGTGCAATACAACCGTTAAATACTGCTGTTATTTTGTGGTTTTAAAAAAACACCCTATTTGTGCTAGATACTACATTTGCGGCCTTTGCTGCATTTCTGACAGTCCAATATAGCCGTTAAATACTGCTGTTATTTTTTTGTTAGAAAAAAACACCCATTTTGTGCTAGATAGTACATTCACAGCCTTTGCTGCATTTCTGACAGTCCAATACAGCCGTTAAATACTTTCTGTTATATTGTATTTTGAAAAAAATACCCTTTTTGTGCTAGATACAACATTTGCGGACTTTGCTGCATTTCTGAAAGTCCAATACAACCGTTAAATAATGCAGTTATATTTTTGTTAAAAAAAAACACCCTTTTTGTGCTAGATACTACATTTGCAGCCTTTGCTGCATTTCTGACAGTCCAATAAAACCGTTAAATACTGATGTTATATTGTGGTTAAAAAAACACCCTTTTTTTTGCTAGATACTAAATTTGTGGCCTTTCCTGCACTTCTGACAGTCCAATACAGCCGTTAAATACTTTCTGTTATATTGTATTTTGAAAAAAATACCCTTTTTGTGCTAGATACTACATTTGCGGACTTTGCTGCATTTCTGTAAGTCCAATACAACCATTAAATAATGCAGTTATATTTTTGTTTGAAAAAAACATCCTTTTTGTGCTAGATACTAAATTTGCAGCCTTTTCTGCATTTCTGACAGTCCAATACAACCGTTAAATACTAATGTTATATTGTGGTTTGAAAAAACACCCTTTATTTGCTAGATACTACATTTGCAGCCTTTGCTGCACTTCTGACAGTCCAATACAGCCGTTAAACACTGCTGTTATATTGTAGTTTGAAAAAAACACCCTTTTTGTGCTAGATACTACATTTGCGGCCTTTGCTGCATTTCTGACAGTCCAATACAGCCATTAAATACTGCTGTTATATTATGGTTTAAGAAAAACACCCTTTTTGTGCCAGATACTACATTTGCAGCCTTTGCTGCATTTCTGACAGTCCAATACAACCTTTAAATACTGTTGTTATTTTGGGGTTTTAAAAAACACCCATTTTGTGCTAGATACTACATTTGCGGCCTTTGCTGCATTTCTGACAGTCCAATATAGCCGTTAAATACTGCTGTTATTTTTTTGTTAGAAAAAAACACCCATTTTGTGCTAGATAGTACATTCACAGCCTTTGCTGCATTTCTGACAGTCCAATACAGCCGTTAAATACTTTCTGTTATATTGTATTTTGAAAAAAATACCCTTTTTGTGCTAGATACAACATTTGCGGACTTTGCTGCATTTCTGAAAGTCCAATACAACCGTTAAATAATGCAGTTATATTTTTGTTAAAAAAAACACCCTTTTTGTGCTAGATACTACATTTGCAGCCTTTGCTGCATTTCTGACAGTCCAATAAAACCGTTAAATACTGATGTTATATTGTGGTTAAAAAAACACCCTTTTTTTTGCTAGATACTAAATTTGTGGCCTTTCCTGCACTTCTGACAGTCCAATACAGCCGTTAAATACTTTCTGTTATATTGTATTTTGAAAAAAATACCCTTTTTGTGCTAGATACTACATTTGCGGACTTTGCTGCATTTCTGTAAGTCCAATACAACCATTAAATAATGCAGTTATATTTTTGTTTGAAAAAAACATCCTTTTTGTGCTAGATACTAAATTTGCAGCCTTTTCTGCATTTCTGACAGTCCAATACAACCGTTAAATACTAATGTTATATTGTGGTTTGAAAAAACACCCTTTATTTGCTAGATACTACATTTGCAGCCTTTGCTGCACTTCTGACAGTCCAATACAGCCGTTAAACACTGCTGTTATATTGTAGTTTGAAAAAAACACCCTTTTTGTGCTAGATACTACATTTGCGGCCTTTGCTGCATTTCTGACAGTCCAATACAGCCATTAAATACTGCTGTTATATTATGGTTTAAGAAAAACACCCTTTTTGTGCCAGATACTACATTTGCGGCCTTTGCTGCATTTCTGACAGTCCAATACAACCTTTAAATACTGTTGTTATTTTGGGGTTTTAAAAAACACCCATTTTGTGCTAGATACTACATTGCGGCCTTTGATGCATTTCTGACAGTCCAATACAGCCAATAATTACTGCTGTTATATTGTGGTTTAAAAAAAACACCCTTTTTGTGCTAGATACTACATTTGCGGTCTTTGCTGCATTTCTGACAGTCCAATACAGCATTTAAATGCTGCTGTTATATTTTTGTTTGTAAAAATACAAATTTTGTGCTAGATAGTACATTTGCGGCAATTGCTGCATTTATGACAATCCAATACAACCGTTAACTATTGCTGTTATATTGTGGTTTGAAAAAAACAACCTTTTGTGCTTGAAACTACATTTGCGGCCTTTGCTGCATTTCTGACATTCCAATACAACCATTAAATACTGATGTTATATTGTGTTTTGAAAAAAAATCCCCTTTTTGTGCCAGATTCTACATTTGTGGCCATTGCTGCATTTCTGACAGTCCAATACAACCGTTAAATACTGCTGTTATATTTTTCTTTTTTTTTTAAACAGCCATTTTGTGCTAGATACTACATTTGCTTCCTTTTCTGCATTTCTGACAGTCCAATTCAACTGTTACATACTGCTGTTATATTGTGATTTTAAAAAAACACCCATTTTGTGCTAGATAGTACATTCGCAGCCTTTGCTGCATTTATGACAGTCCAGTTCAGCCGTTAAATTCTGCTGTTATATTGTGGTTTGAAAAAAACACCCTTTTTTCGCTAGATACTACATTTGTGGCCATTGCCGCATTTCTGGCAGTCCAATACAACCGTTAAATACTGCTGTTATATTGTGGTTTTAAAAAAACATTCTTTTTGTGCTAGACAGTAAATTTGCGGCCTTTGCTGGATTTCTGACAGTCCAATACAGCCTTTAACTACTGCTGTTATATTTTTGTTGACAGTCTAATACCGCCGTAAAATATGGATGTTATATTGTCGTTTAAAAAAACACCCTTTTTGTGCTAGATACTACATTTGCGGCCTTTGCTGCATTTCTGACAGTCCACTGCAACAAATACATACTGCTGTTATATTTTTGTTTGAAAAAAACACCCAGTTTGTGCTAGATACTATATTTGCCTCATTTATGACAGTCCAATACAATCGTTAAATACTGCTGTTATATTGTGGTTTGAAAAAAAAAACTTTTTGGTGCTAGATACTACATTTGCGGCCTTTGCTGCATTTCTGACAGTCCAAAACAGCAGTTAAATACTGCTGTTATATTGTGGTTTGAAAATAACACCCTTTTTGTGCTAGATACTACATTTGCTGCCATTGCCGCAATTCTGACAGTCCAATACAACTGTTAAATACTGTTGTTATATTGTGCTTTGAAAAATACACCCTTTTTTTGCTAGATACTATATTTGTGGCCTTTGCTTCATTTCTGACAGTCCAATACAGCAGTTAAATATTGTTGTTATATTGTGGTTTGAAAAAAAACACCCATTTTGTGCTAGATACTACATTTGCGGCCTTTGCTGCATTTCTGACAGTCTAATACCACCGTAAAATACGGATGTTATTTTGTCGTTTAAAAAAAAAAAAACACCCTTTTTGTGCTAGATACTATATTTGCGGCCTTTGCTGCATTTCTGACAGTCCAATATAACCGTTAAATACTGCTGTTATATAATTTTTTATTTTTTAAACAGCCATTTTGTGTTAGATACTACATTTGCGTCCTTTGCTGCATTTCTGACAGTACAATTCAAGCGTTATATACTGCTGTTATATTGTGGTTTGAAAAAAAACACCCTTTTTGTGCTAGATACAAAATTTTGGGCCTTAGCTGCATTTCTGACAGTCCAATACAACCCTTAAATACTGTTGAAATTTAGTGGTTTTAAAAACCCATTCTTTTTGTGCTAGACAGTAAATTTGCAGCCTTTGCTGGATTTCTGACAGTCCAATACAGCCTTTAACTACTGCTGTTATATTTTTGTTAGAAAGAAAACACCCATTTTGTGCTAGATAGTACATTCACAGCCTTTGCTGCATTTCTGACAGTCCAATACAGCCGTTAAATACTTTCTGTTATATTGTATTTTGAAAAAAATACCCTTTTTGTGCTAGATACAACATTTGCGGACTTTGCTGCATTTCTGAAAGTCCAATACAACCGTTAAATAATGCAGTTATATTTTTGTTAAAAAAAACACCCTTTTTTTGCTAGATACTACATTTGCAGCCTTTGCTGCATTTCTGACAGTCCAATAAAACCGTTAAATACTGATGTTATATTGTGGTTAAAAAAACACCCTTTTTTTTGCTAGATACTAAATTTGTGGCCTTTCCTGCACTTCTGACAGTCCAATACAGCCGTTAAATACTTTCTGTTATATTGTATTTTGAAAAAAATACCCTTTTTGTGCTAGATACTACATTTGCGGACTTTGCTGCATTTCTGTAAGTCCAATACAACCATTAAATAATGCAGTTATATTTTTGTTTGAAAAAAACATCCTTTTTGTGCTAGATACTAAATTTGCAGCCTTTTCTGCATTTCTGACAGTCCAATACAACCGTTAAATACTAATGTTATATTGTGGTTTGAAAAAACACCCTTTATTTGCTAGATACTACATTTGCAGCCTTTGCTGCACTTCTGACAGTCCAATACAGCCGTTAAACACTGCTGTTATATTGTAGTTTGAAAAAAACACCCTTTTTGTGCTAGATACTACATTTGCGGCCTTTGCTGCATTTCTGACAGTCCAATACAGCCATTAAATACTGCTGTTATATCATGGTTTAAGAAAAACACCCTTTTTGTGCCAGATACTACATTTGCGGCCTTTGCTGCATTTCTGACAGTCCAATACAACCTCTAAATACTGTTGTTATTTTGGGGTTTTAAAAAACACCCATTTTGTGCTAGATACTACATTGCGGCCTTTGATGCATTTCTGACAGTCCAATACAGCCAATAATTACTGCTGTTATATTGTGGTTTAAAAAAAACACCCTTTTTGTGCTAGATACTACATTTGCGGTCTTTGCTGCATTTCTGACAGTCCAATACAGCATTTAAATGCTGCTGTTATATTTTTGCTTGTAAAAATACAAATTTTGTGCTAGATAGTACATTTGCGGCAATTGCTGCATTTATGACAATCCAATACAACCGTTAACTATTGCTGTTATATTGTGGTTTGAAAAAAACAACCTTTTGTGCTTGAAACTACATTTGCGGCCTTTGCTGCATTTCTGACATTCCAATACAACCATTAAATACTGATGTTATATTGTGTTTTGAAAAAAAATCCCCTTTTTGTGCCAGATTCTATATTTGTGGCCTTTGCTGCATTTCTGACAGTCCAATACAACCGTTAAATACTGCTGTTATATTTTTCTTTTTTTTTTAAACAGCCATTTTGTGCTAGATACTACATTTGCTTCCTTTTCTGCATTTCTGACAGTCCAATTTAACTGTTACATACTGCTGTTATATTGTGATTTTAAAAAAACACCCATTTTGTGCTAGATAGTACATTCGCAGCCTTTGCTGCATTTATGACAGTCCAGTTCAGCCGTTAAATTCTGCTGTTATATTGTGGTTTGAAAAAAACACCCTTTTTTCGCTAGATACTACATTTGTGGCCATTGCCGCATTTCTGGCAGTCCAATACAACCGTTAAATACTGCTGTTATATTGTGGTTTTAAAAAAACATTCTTTTTGTGCTAGACAGTAAATTTGCGGCCTTTGCTGGATTTCTGACAGTCCAATACAGCCTTTAACTACTGCTGTTATATTTTTGTTGACAGTCTAATACCACCGTAAAATATGGATGTTATATTGTCGTTTAAAAAAACACCCTTTTTGTGCTAGATACTACATTTGCGGCCTTTGCTGCATTTCTGACAGTCCACTGCAACAAATACATACTGCTGTTATATTTTTGTTTGAAAAAAACACCCAGTTTGTGCTAGATACTATATTTGCCTCATTTATGACAGTCCAATACAATCGTTAAATACTGCTGTTATATTGTGGTTTGAAAAATAAAACTTTTTTGTGCTAGATACTACATTTGCGGCCTCTGCTGCATTTCTGACAGTCCAAAACAGCAGTTAAATACTGCTGTTATATTGTGGTTTGAAAATAACACCCTTTTTGTGCTAGATACTACATTTGCTGCCATTGCCGCAATTCTGACAGTCCAATACAACTGTTAAATACTGTTGTTATATTGTGCTTTGAAAAATACACCCTTTTTTTGCTAGATACTATATTTGTGGCCTTTGCTTCATTTCTGACAGTCCAATACAGCAGTTAAATATTGTTGTTATATTGTGGTTTGAAAAAAAACACCCATTTTGTGCTAGATACTACATTTGCGGCCTTTGCTGCATTTCTGACAGTCTAATACCACCGTAAAATACGGATGTTATTTTGTCATTTAACCCCTTAAGGACGCAGGGCGTATCGGTACGCCCTATTTCCCGAGTCCTTAAGGACTCAGGGCGTACCGGTACGTCCTAACTTGAAATCAGTATTCCGGCGCCCGAGGGGTTAAACGGAACGGGATTTCGGCTGAAATCCTTCAGCCGGCATCCTGTGACAACGCCAGGGGGGGTCATGTGACCCCCCCGTGTCGGCGATCGCAGCAAACCGCAGGTCAATTCAGACCTGCGGTTTGCTGCGCTTTTTGCAGTTTCTGATGCCCGCGGTCCCTGACCGCGGGGATCAGAAACTTTTGAGTGCCTATAATCTATATTTTTCACCCCCCCCTGCACCCCTGCATGATTTGATGCCGGCGGGTGGTGCGGGGGGGGTGTCGCATGCGGTGGGGGCGGTGCGGGAGGCGGGCGGTGCGGCAGGCGGGATCGCGATCCCCCGCCCGCCTCCCCATGAAAGATCGTTGGCTTCTAGTGGGGATACCAGGGTGCCAGCACATTGCTGGCACCCTGGTATAAACGGCTGACATCTGTGCAGATGTCAGCCGTTTAACCCTTTCCATACCGCGGTCCGTACGGACCGCTGTATGGAAAAAGTTAACTGTCGTCGGTCAGGGAGCTCCCTCCCTCTCCATCGGGGGGCTGCTGTGCCTTTGCAGCCCCCCGATGGAGAGGGAGAGAGCCCCCAGAGAGCCCCCCTCAGCCCCGTGCTTACCCTTCCCCGTCTGCGAAGTTCTGAGCAGACGGGGAAGGTTCCCATGGCAACAGGACGCCTGCTCAGGCGTCCTGCTGTCCATGGTGCTGAACAGATCTATGCTGAAAGCATAGATCTGTTCAGTGTAAGTAAAATACAGTACAGAACAATATATATTGTACTGTACTGTATTATACAGACATCAGACCCACTGGATCTTCCAGAACCAAGTGGGTCTGGGTCAAAAAAAAAGTGAAAAAAAGTGAAAAAAGTTAAGATAAAAAAAAAAACATTCATCACTGAATAAAAATTAAAAAAATAAACTACACTACACATATTAGGTATCGCCGCGTCCGTAACGACCTGATCTATAAAACGATCATGTTACTTTCCCCGCACGGTGAACACCATAAAAAAAAAAAAAAAAAAACTATGAGAAAATTGAAATTTTGCCCACCTTACTTCCCAAAAAAGGTAATAAAAGTGATCAAAAAAGTCACATGTACGCCAAAATAGTACCAATCAAACCGTCATCTCATCCCGCAAAAATCATACCTTACCCAAGATAATCGCCCAAAAACTGAAAAAACTATGGCTCTCAGACTAAAGAAACACTAAAACATGATTTTTTTTGTTTCAAAAATGAAATCATTGTGTAAAACTTACATAAATAAAAATAAAGTATACATATTAGGTATCGCCGCATCCGTATCGACCGGCTCTATAAGAATATCACATGATCTAACCCCTCAGGTGACCACCGTAAAAAATAAAAAATAAAAACGGTGTAAAAAAGCCTTTTTTTGTCATCTTACGTCACAAAAAGTGTAATAACAAGCGATCAAAAAGTCATATGCACCCCAAAATAGTGCCAATTAAACCGTCATCTCATCCCGCAAAAAATGAGACCCTACTCAAGATAATCGCCCAAAAACTGAAAAAACTATGGCTCTTAGACTATGGAGACACTAAAACTTTTTTTGGTTTTAAAAATGAAGTTATTGTATAAAACTTACATAAATAAAAAAAAAGGTATACATATTAGGTATCGCCGCGTCCGTGACAACCTGCTCTATAAAATTACCACATGATCTAACCTGTCAGATGAATGTTGTAAATAACAAAAAAAAAAAAAACGTGCCAAAAAAGCTATTTCTTGTTACCTTGCCGCACAAAAAGTGTAATATAGAGCAACCAAAAATCATATGTACCCTAAACTAGTACCAACAAAGCTGCCACCTTATTCCGTACTTTCTAAAATGGGGTCACTTTTTTGGAGTTTCTACTCTAGGGGTGCATCAGGGGGGCTTCAAATGGGACATGGTGTCAAAAAAACCAGTCCAGCAAAACCTGCCTTCCAAAAACCGTATGGCATTCCTTTCCTTCTGCGCCCTGCTGTGTGCCCGTACAGCGGTTTACGAACACATATTAGGTGTTTCTGTAAACTACAGAACCAGGGCCATAAATAATGAGTTTTGTTTGGCTGTTAACCCTTGCTTTGTTACTGGAAAAAAAATATTAAAATGGAAAATCTGCCAAAAAAGTGAAATTTTGAAATTGTATCTCTATTTTCCATTAAATCTTGTGCAACACCTAAAGGGTTAACAAAGTTTGTAAAATCAGTTTTGAATACCTTGAGGGGTGTAGTTTCTTAGATGGGGTCACTTTTTTGGAGTTTCTACTCTAGGGGTGCATCAGGGGGGCTTCAAATGGGACATGGTGTCAAAAAAAACAGTCCAGCAAAATCTGGCTTCCAAAAACCATACGGCACAACTTTCACTCTACGCCCCGCTGTGTGGCCGTACAGTAGTTTACGGCCACATATGGGGTGTTTCTGTAAACGGCAGAGTCAGGGCAATAAAGATACAGTCTTGTTTGGCTGTTAACCCTTGCTTTGTTAGTGAAAAAAATGGGTTAAAATGGAAAATTAGGCAAAAAAATGAAATTCTCAAATTTCATCCCCATTTGCCAATAACTCTTGTGCAACACCTAAAGGGTTAACAAAGTTTGTAAAATCAGTTTTGAATACCTTGAGGGGTGTAGTTTCTTAGATGGGGTCACTTTTATGGAGTTTCTACTCTAGGGGTGCATCAGGGGGCTTCAAATGGGACATGGTGTCAAAAAAACAGTCCAGCAAAATCAGCCCTCCAAAAACCAAACGGCGCACCTTTCACTCTACGCCCTACTGTGTGCCCGTACAGTAGTTTACGGCCACATATGGGGTGTTTCTGTAAACGGCAGAGTCAGGGCAATAAAGATACAGTCTTGTTTAGCTGTTAACCCTTGCTTTGTTAGTGGAAAAAATGGGTTAAAATGGAAAATTAGGCAAAAAAATGAAATTCTCAAATTTCATCCCCATTTGCCAATAACTCTTGTGCAATACCTAAAGGGTTAACGAAGCTTGTAAAATCAGTTTTGAATACCTTGAGGGGTGTATTTTATAGAATGGGGTCATTTTTGGGCGGTTTCTATTATGTAAGCCTCGCAAAGTGACTTCAGACCTGTTGTGGTCCCTAAAAATTTGGTTTTTGTAAGATTTGCTTCTAAACTTCTAAGCCTTATAACATCCCCAAAAAATAAAATATCAATCCCAAAATGCTACAAACATGAAGTAGACATATGGGGAATGTAAAGTCATCACAATTTTTGGGGGTATTACTATGTATTACAGAAGTAGAGAAACTGAAACTTTGAAATTTGCAAATTTTTCAATTTTTTTTGTAAATATGGTATTTTTTTATGCAAAAAAATTTACTTTTTTGACCCAATTTTAGTAGTGTCATGAAGCACAATATGTGACGAAAAAACAATCTCAGAACGGCCTGGATAAGTCAAAGCGTTTTAAAGTTATCAGCACTTAAAGTGACACTGGTCAGATTTGCAAAAAATGGCCAAGTCCTTAAGGTGAAATAGGGCTGAGTCCTTAAGGGGTTAAAAAAAAAAACACCCTTTTTGTGCTAGATACTATATTTGCGGCCTTTGCTGCATTTCTGACAGTCCAATATAACCGTTAAATACTGCTGTTATATAATTTTTTATTTTTTAAACAGCCATTTTGTGTTAGATACTACATTTGCGTCCTTTGCTGCATTTCTGACAGTACAATTCAAGCGTTATATACTGCTGTTATATTGTGGTTTGAAAAAAAACACCCTTTTTGTGCTAGATACAAAATTTTTGGCCTTAGCTGCATTTCTGACAGTCCAATACAACCCTTAAATACTGTTGAAATTTAGTGGTTTTAAAAACCCATTCTTTTTGTGCTAGACAGTAAATTTGCAGCCTTTGCTGGATTTCTGACAGTCCAATACAGTCTTTAACTACTGCTGTTATATTTTTGTTAGAAAGAAAACACCCATTTTGTGCTAGATAGTACATTCACAGCCTTTGCTGCATTTCTGACAGTAGAATACAGCCGTTAAATGCTGCTGATATAATGTGGTTTGAAAAAAAACACCCTTTTTGAGCTAGATACTACATTTGCGGCCTTTGCTGCATTTCTGACAGTCGAATACAACCGATAAATACTGTTATATTGTGGTTTGAAAAAGACACCCTTTTTGAGCTAGATGCTGAATTTCTGACAGTCTAATACCACTGTAAAATACGGATGTTATATTGTGTTTTATAAAAAACACCCTTTTTTTGCTAGATACTACATTTGTGGCCTTTGCTTCATTTCTGACAGTCCAATACAGCAGTTAAATACTGTTGTTATATTGTGGTTTTAAAAAAAACACCCATTTTGTGCTAGATACTACATTTGCGGCCTTTGCTTCATTTCTGACAGTCGAAAACAACCGATAAATACTGTTATATTGTGGTTTGAAAAAAACACCCTTTTTGTGCTAGATACTATATTTGCGGCCTTTGCTTCATTTCTGACAGTCGAAAACAACCGATAAATACTGTTATATTGTGGTTTGAAAAAAACACCCTTTTTGTGCTAGATACTATATTTGCGGCCTTTGCTGCATTTATGACAGTCCAATTCAAACGTTATATACTGCTGTTATATTGTGGTTTGAAAAAAACACCCATTTTTTGCTAAATAGTGCATTCGCAGCCTTTGTCGCATTTCTGACAGTCCAGTTCAGCCGTTAAATACTGCGGTTATATTGTGGTTTGAAAAAAACACCCTTTCTGTGCTAGATACTACATTTGCGGCCATTGCCGCATTTCTGACAGTCCAATACAACCGTAAAATATGGATCTTATATTGTGGTTAGAAAAAAACACCCTTTTTGTGCTAGACAGTACATTTGCGGCCTTTGCTGGATTTCTTACAGTCCAATACAGCCTTTAACTACTGCTGTTATATTTTGGTTAGAAAAAAACACCCTTTTTGTGCTAGATAGTACATTCGCAGCCTTTGCTGCATTTCTGACAGTCCAATACAACCGTAAAATATGGATGCTATATTGTGGTTTGAAAAAAACACTCTTTCTGTGCTAGATACTACATTTGCGGCCTTTGCTGCATTTCTGACAGTCCACTACAACAGTTCCATACTGCTGTTATATTTTTGTTTGAAAAAAACACCCAGTTTGTGCTGGATACTACATTTGCGGCCTTTGCTGCATTTCTGACAGTCCAATACAACCGTTAAATACTGCTGTCATATCGTGGTTTGAAAAAAACACCCTTTTTGTGCTAGATACTACATTTGCGGCCTTTGCTGCATTTATGACAGTCCAATACAACCGTTAAATACTGCTGTTATATTGTGGTTAGAAAAAAACACCCATTTTGTGCTAGATAGTACATTCGCAGCCTTTGCTACATTTCTGACTGTCCAGTTCAGCCGTTAAATACTGCTGTTATATTGTGGTTTGAAAAAAACACACTTTTTGTGCTAGATACTACATTTGCGGCCTTTGCTGCATTTCTGACAGTCCAATACAACCGTTAAATACTGCTGTTATATTGTGGTTTGAAAAAAACACCCTTTTTGATCTAGATACTTCATTTGCGGCCTTTGCTGCATTTCTGACAGTCCAATATAATACAGAGCACCAGAGCATCCCGAGGTGTTCTACTCGAGCACCCCAGCACTTTGGTGCTCGATCAGCACTACATATTATCATTATATTCTATTATTAGTGCCAGGGTGCTTTACATGGTATCTCTCAGTATTTTGGATGATCTGTTAGACGTACCCTATCCTGCTGGGGGCGCCTCAAATTTTTTCTTCTGTATCTAATTTTACATCATGTCTATTTCTGCCAACTGATCAATCATGTATGTTTGTAATTAATTCAATAAAGATTATCTTTTTATATATTTATATATAGTAGTATTCCATGGTTCTTTCTTTTGGTTTGCAGAGTGCTGTTGCATTGCCTTTTTTTTCTAAGTTTTTAGCCATGGCAGCATGCACCTGCGCATTGGGAGGTGCTGACTAACCCCCTTTTCTTTGTATATTTCCAGCGCTGGTGGTGAGTCGTGCACTCCTGATCAGCTTGTCTGCCCCATAGGCTGATTTTATCTAGTTTCAGTATAAAGCTGTGGCCTGCTCTCACTACATTCATTGGAAGCTGTCTGACACAAGGAAAAGTATGAAGTGGGCTCGGCATGCATGTTGGTACCTGCATCCCTTGGAAGTAATGAAGGCCATTTTGGCACCAAAAATGGTAAAAGGCAGAGTGGACCCAGCATGCATTTGGAACCAACACTTGCTGAACTTTATGGCGGCCATTATGGCGCATAACAGGTGGTATTTAGTGTTAGGTTCCAGTCTTACAGAGATCGCCTTGACGTTCGGCAGACATGCTTAAATGCTTTTGTACAAAATGCATTTGCCAAGCATCTCACTTTATAAATAAGCTTAGCATTAGCACTATAATATTTTTTTGTGAGTATGGCATTATTGTACTTTATCTGGTTTGCAGAGTGCTGTTGCATTGCCTTTTTTTTTCTATATTTTTAGCCATGGCAGCGTGAACCTGCGCATTGGGAGGTGCTGACTAACCCCCTTTACTTTACAGATCTATCTTTTGGTAAAAGTTTAAGTAGAGGTACTAGGTCCAAGGATGATTATTGATGTGCAGAGAGAGGTTTTTGTAGGTTATTTAATATTGCAATTCTGCCAGTGCTTTTTTATTTTTTATTTTGTATGGGGTTCTCCATGTGGTAGCGCCATCCTGTGTGATATAGCACACAGTCCTTTTTGGTGAGTCTCTGCCCCCTTTTTTACTTACACGGCATTAGATTCAGTTTATTTGATACCTGGTTACTATTGGGGTCTGCCCCTATTTGGTCTATGCTGCAGTGTAGGTATCTTTCTGATTGTTGACTCAACCGATATCTATGATCTATTTTTGGTCAATGGCTGGTCACTGTACCATATATAACCTATTTCATTGATCATCATGTTTTACATTTGACACGTGTGCTATCCCAGGGTGGCGTTCTTTCTTCTACTTCCTTTCACTTTTTACTGGCATATTATTTATCGCTTTATATTTTAATCATGTCATAATAAAATTATATATTTTTATACACGGTACTATGAGCTCCGTTTCTTAGTTTTTTCGCTTGTTTCACTCGGGGGCTAGTACCGAGTCACATTTACGGGTCTCCTTTTGGTTCTATTGGGTAGACACTGCTTTCCACTTTTTACTAATTGGCCACCTCTGGTCTTTATTATTGTTTTATTCATGGTATACCACTTTTATATAATAAAATTACGTTTTATTAAACTTTTTTTATTTGCATCACCAAAGCAAAGACCCATAACTTTTGGATTTTTCTGTCAATGTAACTGTGTGAGAGCTTGTTTTTTGCAAGACAGGCTGTAATTTATACCGGTACAATTTTGGGGTCTATATGACTGTGGTGAGGTGGGCAAAAATTGCATTTCTGTCAGTGTTTTTTATTCTTATTTTTTATGGGGTTCTCCATGTGGTATATTTGATATGATTATTTTGTTCTGTGGGTTGATACGGTTACGGAAACACCAAATTGTAATTTATTTTTTTATGTTCTTTTACTTTTA
Source organism: Bufo bufo (assembly GCF_905171765.1). Taxonomy (NCBI): domain Eukaryota; kingdom Metazoa; phylum Chordata; class Amphibia; order Anura; family Bufonidae; genus Bufo; species Bufo bufo. Next base: position 318,212,253 of record NC_053389.1, read on the forward strand.
TATCATAAAATCACTTTTGGTTAAAGGGGTTGTCTGAGTTATGAAAACAAAAATATATAGCACTGTAAATATGATTGTCAGCAATATATAACTAAGCTAAGCAAGTTTTCAGCAAAAAAAAAAATCTATTTTCTAGATTACCTGGTTCTCTTCTGGCCCTTTGTTTACTTGCAATAACACCAATCTCTGCCCCTCCCCCTGCTCTGCAAAGGGAGTGAATACAAGTGCTGCCCTGAGTGACATGTCTGCCTGCTGGGAGACTCAGCAGCATGTTATATGTGTAGGACTACAAGTCCCAGCTGTATAATGACACTGCTGATACACACAGGATCTTCCCTACCTGTTATTGTGCAATGCTCTGCAGAACTCCTCTGTCAGCTCCTGTGCCCAGCATTTGTCTCCTCACTGCCTGCAGCTACTCAGTAAAGCCTTGAGCCCTGAGTCTGTGCTGCTGAAGGGTTAAGAATCCAGGCAGACAGCAGCAGATGGCAGTGCAGGGGGGTGTGGCCAGCACAGTGACATCTCTGTACAGACACATATCTGATCTCTCAGGCTTGTGCACCAAACATCATCAGAGCAGGGAGAGAAGCTGGCATAACAGGTCATGTGACCCTCAGTGAAATCTGAGAAAGCAGCAACAGGAGATAAAGTAAGTGGATTGTAAAGAGCAAACACTTGCCTAGTTAGAAACATACAAAGAACAAAAAAATAACTCAGACAACCCCTTTAAACATATTTTTTTTTTTGCATCACCAAAATCTAAGACCCATAACTTATTTATTTTTCCATCAAAATAGTTCTATGAGGGCTTATTTTGTGCAGGATGGGCTGTATTTTCTATTGGTATCGTTTTAGGGTTGCATATGACTTTTTGATTGCTTTTTATAAAATTTTTGGGGGATGTGAGGCAAAAAAACAGCAATTTCACCATAGTTTTTTATTTTTATTAGGCACAGCATTCACCATGCGAGATTAGTACCATGATATTTTATAGATCAGGTCATTACGGACATGGCGATACCAATTATGTGTCGTTTATTTTATTTTTATAATTTTTTAATCTCTTATAAATGAGTGGATATAGGAAAAGGCAGTTTATTTTATTTTTAATTTACATTTTTATTTATTTATTTTACATTTATTTTTTCCTTTTTTTATTTTCACACCCTTTTTTATCAAGTCCCACTTGGATCTTAAAGATCCAGTGGGGCTGATGGCTTTATTATAGTTTGCAATGCTCTTTTACACTGATAGATGGCAACACTGGACGCCTTTGCAAGGCGTCCGGTTGCCATGGCAACCATCGGGCCACTGCCATCGCAGCGCGGCACAATGATGGTTGAGAGAGATGGAGCCCCCTTCCTCTATTAACACCATGGATGCCGCTGACTGTGACATCTAAGGGGTTACAGCAGTGTCAGAATACAACTGACACTCACTGCTGATGGCTACGGCTCAGGAACGGAGACAACGCCATCACAAATAGCAGGGGGATGAAGCAGGGGGACCAGGGGGATGCACTAGGTTTAGGGGGGGGGGATGCGGACAGGGCCGGCACATATGGAGCACGGCCGACACAGATGGGTCACCCAGACACCAGGGAGCAGCAGGCACGGGGCAGACAGGCCACATCAGGGTGCAGAAAGCAGGGGCACAAAGCAGGGCATGGAGCATCAAGTGCCTGATTTCAGGCTCCGATCTGCAGAGTGCAAATCAGAGCCTGAAACCGGCATTTTTACACTACCGCGATCTGATTGGTTAGTCTGCACAGACTAACCAATCAGAGCGATCGCCGGCAGGTTACCACTCTAATTGGTCCCTTGCCAGTATTACTGGACTGTACACTGTCCCTAACAGCGGCAGTCCCGGGGCAGAAGCTTTAATCCAAGTACCGTATTTTCCGGCGTATAAGACGACTTTCTAACACTAGAAATTCTTTTCAAAAGTCGGGGGTCGTCCTATACGCCGGGTATACTCAGATCCGATGGTATATTCTAACCCCCAGGCGTTCCCATGGTGACAGGGACGCTTGCCTGGGGTTTAGAATATACAGGGACCCGCGGCTCAGAGGAGTATACATTTATTAACTGTAATCCGTAACTTTAACTTTAACTCAGCGCTAATCTCTTTACTAGGGTACCTTACTCTCAGCTCCGGTAACAAGCAGTGCGGGCGGCGCTCACTCACTAGGCGGTGCAGGCGTGTGACGTCAGTGAGTGAGCGCCGCCCGCACTGCCTGTTATCGGAGCTGAGAGTAAGGTACCCTAGTAAAGAGATGAGCGCTGATTTAAAGTTAAAGTTACGGATTACAGTTAATAAATGTATACTCCTCTGAGCGGCGGGGAGGGGGATCTGTGGATGGCACATGGGAGGGGGAATTGTGGATGGCACATGGGGAGGGGGATCTGTGGATGGCACATGGGGAGGGGGATCTGTGGATGGCACATGGGGAGGGGGATCTGTGGATGGCACATGGGGAGGGGGATCTGTGGATGGCACATGGGAGGGGGATCTGTGGATGGCACATGGGGAGGGGGATCTGTGGATGGCACATGGGAGGGGGATCTGTGGATGGCACTGTTAAGGGGGGATCTGTGGATGGCACTGTTATTGGGAGGGGGATCTGTGGATGGCACTGTTGTGGGGAGGGGATCTGTGGATGGCACTGTTTAGGGGGGATCTGTAGATGACACTGTCATGGGGTGGATCTGTGAATGACACATTTAGCATAAGATGCTATATAGTGTCATCCACTGATCTCCCTCCCCATAACAGTGCCATCCACAGATCCCCCTCCCCATAACAGTGCCATCTACAGATCCCCCTCCTCATAACAGTGCCATCCACAGATCCCTCTCCTCATAACAGTGCCATCCACAGATCCCCCTCCTCATAACAGTGTCATCCACAGATCCCCCTCATAACAGTGCCATCCACAGATCCCAGTCAGTTCCCTGGACTGGAGAAGATCGTCTTGAGGACAGGGAGGGCTGGGCATTCAGGGGTAGTCTTATACGGCGAGTATAGCCCAAACCCTATATTTTTAATGGAAAAGTTGGGGGTCGTCTTATACGCCCAGTCGTCTTATACGCCGGAATAAACGGTACTTTACAGCTCTTGGATTAAAGAGCTGCCATAACTTTTATATACGTGCTGAATATACTTTCCTGGGTCCCCGCTCCTTGCGCCGCTCCTGGTCCCCATACCACCGCAGCTGCTTCTCCCTGTGCCCAGATGAAAACATCCGGTTCCCCGCCAGCCATTGGCTGCTCCCCTCCCCTCCGGATGTTTTCATCCGGACATGGGGAGAAGCAGCTGCGGCGCTGGTGAAAATATAAACTGCGCACATTCAACGATCTCAGTGAGATGGACAAAAAATAAGGAGAAAAATTTATAATTAAAAAAATAATTATATGCAATTACAAAAGTATTCAGATCCAGGTGCTGGTTTGAAAAATGTAGAATATGTTTCATGACACAACCCTTTTAAGGACTCGTAAATGATGTACTAAGTCAGGGATTTAAATACAGTGATGCTTGGTCCCAGCAGACCTTTAGGAAGCGTTAGAGGATGCAAAATAGCTGTTCGCCATGTGCTGGTTGTATCCAACTCGATCGTTCTCAAGGATGGTATGTGAAGAAAAATAAACTGGACTTTATACAAACGAAGAGTGCAATAGAATTCCTTCTTTCTCTGTATAATTCAATCAAATCAGTTAATAAAGCAGTTGAGCAGATTTCCTTTAGATATGTGCCTCAGGGAGTATAATTATAGAAGCACATTTTTTAATACTGCATATTGCATAAAGATATTGCATATGCATCTGACTGATCATAATTTTATTAAAGTGAATTAAAATTTTTGCAGATGACACTAAACTGTGTAAAGTAATTAACATGGAAGAGGACAGTATACTGCTACAGATGGATCTGGATAGATTGGAGGCTTGGGCAGAGAAGTGGCAGATAAGGTTTAACACTGACAAATGTAAGGTTATGCACATGGGAAGGAATAATGCAAGTCACCAGTACATACTAAATGGTAAAACACTGGGTAACACTGACATGGAAAAGGACTTAGGCATTTTAGTGAACAGCAAACTAAGCTGCAGAAACCAGTTTCAGGCTGCTGCTGCCAAGACCAATAAGATAATGGGCTGCATCAAAAGGGGCATAGATGCCAGTGATGAGATAGTCCTGCCACTTTACAAATCACTAGTCAGACCACACATGGAGTACTAGTGAACAAGGCAGACATAGCAGAGCGGGAGAGAGTTCGGAGGAGGTCAAATAAAGTAATATCTGGAATGGGGGGACTACAGTACCCTGAAAGATTATCAAAATTAGGGTTATTCCCTTGAGAAAAAAGACGACTAAGGGGCAATCTAATAACTATGTATAAATATATCAGGAGTCAGTACAGAGATCTCTCCCACCATCTATTTATGCCCAGGACTGTGACTATGACAAGGGGACATCCTCTGCGTCTGGAGGAAAGAAGGTTTGTATACAAACATAGGAGAGGATTCTTTACGGTAAGAGCAGTGAGACTATGGAAATCTCAGCATGAGGAGGTGGTGATGGTGAATTCACTAAAATAGTTCAAGAGGGGCCTGGATGTATTTCTGGAGTGTAATAATATTAAAGGCTATAGCTACTAGAGATGGGTCGTTGATCCAGGGGTTTATTCTGATTGCCTGATTGGAGGCGGGAAGGAATTTTTTTTTAATGAAAATAGGATCGAGCTGCAGATATTTCTGAGGTCCTCTTTCACACCATGCGGTTTTACACCATCAAATCCAAGCACGGGACGAAATGTAAGTACTCTTAAAATTCCTCCCCTCATCCAAACCAATAAAAACCAAGGGGTCGCAGAATAGTGAAGCACATTCACATATACAGTACAGACCAAAGGTTTGGACACACCTTCTCATTCAAAGAGTTTTCTTTATTTTCATGACTATGAAGGCATCAAAACTATAAATTACCACATGTGGAATTATATACATAACAAACAAGTGTGAAACAACTGAAAATATGTCATATTCTAGGTTCTTCAAAGTAGCCACCTTTTGCTTTGAGTACTGCTCTGCACACTCTTGGCATTCTCTTGATGAGCTTCAAGAGGTAGTCCCCTGAAATGGTCTTCCAACAGTCTTGAATGAGTTCCCAGAGATGCTGTGGTCCAGCTCACCCCAAACCATCTCGATTGGGTTCAGGTCCGGTGACTGTGGAGGCCAGGTCATCTGGCGCAGCAACCCATCACTCTCCTTCATGGTCAAATAGCCCTTACTTTCAAAGTTTTTCCAATTTTTCGGCTGACTGACTGACCTTCATTTCTTAAAGTAATGATGGCCAAGCGTTTTTCTTTACTTAGCTGCTTTTTTCTTGCCATAATACAAGTTCTAACAGTCTATTCAGTAGGACTATCAGCTGTGTATCCACCTGACTTCTCCTCAACACAACTGATGGTCCCAACCCCATTTATAAGGCAAGAAATCCCACTTATTAAACCTGACAGGGCACACCTGTGAAGTGAAAACCATTTCAGGGGACTACCTCTTGAAGCTCATCAAGAGAATGCCAAGAGTGTGCAAAGCAGTACTCAAAGCAAAAGGTGGCTACTTTGAAGAACCTAGAATATGACATATTTTCTGTTGTTTCACACTTGTTTGTTATGTATATTATTCCACATGTGTTAATTCATAGTTTTGATGCCTTCAGTGTGAATCTACAATTTTCATAGTCATGAAAATAAAGAAAACTCTTTGAATGAGAATGTGTGTCCAAACTTTTGGTCTGTACTGTATGTCCCGTAAAAAGGTTTATTGTACTCACAAAGTTACACTTGTAATCAGCATATCAGAATTTAAAATCTCCACGCAGTTTTTTTTTTGCCTTCCTCTGGATCAACTTGCAGGATATCAGGCTAAACTGGCTAAACTATGGTACTGGGTTACTATAAATAAAAGGGAGGGATTGTCTTATAATTTCCCAGAGTGCATGCAGTCTGTCCTAAGGGTGTTATGGTGTGCAGGAAAGGGTTGAGCAAATTGCTGTAAGCTATGCAGATTCTTTATAGCTTACATCCGTCTGTCTACCTGCACACAGTTCATTTGAACGGTACAAAGCTAAATGGTCAAGGTCGAAAAAGTCCTTTTTCTCGCCAATTTCAAGAACCAACTTTTCAGTTGCCAAGAAATGAAAACAATGGTGTCGGCAGTAGAATTTTGGGCACATTGGCTCCTGGCTTCTGTGGTTTGTCCAACCCTGGTGTAGAAGAGCCCTCTCCTTGTGCATTAATGTAATTAGAAAGTAACTTGTGGGTATTACAAGACAAACAGGAAATAAAGAAAGGGAAAGCAGCAGAGTCTATGTATATTATTATGCAAGCTGGATGACCATAGCTTTCAAAATAGCTGAATATGATTCCAGTAGTAGCAGGAGGAAGGGCAGCTCTGGAACACAAACTGCTACTCCAGCAGTAAAACGGTGTGTGTGTGTGTGTGTGTGTGTGTGTGTGTGTGTGTGAGTGTATACAGTGCTGCCCATGATTATTCATACCCCTGGCAAATTTTGACTTAAAGTTACTTTTATTCAACCAGCAAGTCATTTTTTGACGGGAAATGACATAGGTGTCTCCCAAAAGATAATAAGACGATGTACAAGAGGCATTATTGTGGGAAAAAAACATTTCTCAGCTTTTATTTACATTTGAGCAAAAAATACAAGATGTTCCGCACTGTGGAAAATCTCAGAGGACGTGGTCGGAAGCCAAAAGTGACACCAATGCTGGCCAGGAGGATAGTTAGTGAGGTGAAAAAGAATCCAAGGATCACCACCAAGGCCATCCTGGTGAATCTGGGCTCTGCTGCTGGTGGCAATGTCTCAAGGCAGACAATCCAACGGACACTGCACAATGCAGACCAAGGAGGACGCCACTTCTCCAGATAAGGCAAACAAAAGCTCGCTTGGCCTTTGCAAAAGCTAATTGTAAGATCCTCACCTGCTTTGCACTCCAGGGGAACCAAGAGGGGTCCTCGTGGAGTTGCGGGACAGGTTATGCGTGTCTCTGATGCATCAGCGCTGACCCCTTTGCGAACCAGTGCGGGGATGCGTCCGCGTGGACATCGGAGGGGAGGACCGTCGGAGTCCCGGGGACAGAGTGGCCAGGCGAGTGACAAGACGCCGCGGCCAGGGTTGTCTCCGGTGTCTCCTGCGACTTCAGTTTCCGCATCTGGGTCCACGCGCTCGCATACTCGCGCTGAGTGGAGGGAGCTAAAGATCAGGGTGATGGCAAGAAGACTCTCCAACCTGAAAGATTTGGAGCTCATTGCTAAAGATGAATGGGCAAAAATACCTGTGGAGACATGCAAAAAGCTGGTCTGCAATTATAGGAAGCGTTTGATTGCTGTAATAGCCAATAAAGGCTTTTCTATTGATTATTGAGAAGGGTATGAATAATTTTGGACTGGCCACTTTTTGCTCAAATGTAAATAAAAGCTGAGAAATGTAATTTTTTCCACAATAATGCCTCTTGTACATCGTCTTATTATCTTTTGGGAGACACCTATGTCATTTCCCATCAAAAAATGACTTGCTGGTTGAATAATAGTAACTTTAAGTCAAAATTTGCCAGGGGTATGAATAATTATGGGCAGCACTGTGTATGTATATATATATATTTGTGTAAGGCGCCTACAATAGTACAGTGAGGAACCCTAGGAAATAGGGTAATGAACGTAGTCGGTTGTGGTGTGCCAAAACCGAGGATGAGGTAGGCCTGAGAAAGAAGAGGGCCCACCCAAGGAAAAGATATGGAAAGGAATGAGTGTGAATAAGTGGAGTGGTGGGAGGGTCAAGCAGTTCTGACCTTGGACGGTACAGGAGCCAGGTAAGGGGAGTGCCTTAAATAGGCTGGAGGTGGATCTCGGCCCCTCCCACAAATCCAGGCAAATTGCCTTAATACTTGTGTAAGGCGCCTACAATAGTACAGTGAGGAACCCTAGGAAATAGGGTAATGAACGTAGTCGGTTGTGGTGTGCCGAAACCGAGGATGAGGTAGGCCTGAGAAAGAAGAGGGCAAAAATGAAGAGAACAAGTTTATTGCAGACAATCAATACACGTATTTCTCAACCAGACATGTTTTTGAAAGCAACCCTGACCTCCTGAACTGGATGGGTATGTATCGCGAGTCAGCGGATGATTTTCAGCGCCCTAATGTTTTGATGACATGAGTTGGGATGTTGGCACTGGAGGCTGTGGATGCAGCTCTTATACAAAAGGAGTGCCCTGAATAGTTGCGCAGACCAGGCACGGAGACGCAGCCGGCCGCCATCGGCAGCGTGGTAGGAGGAGTGGCGGAACGGGACCGGAGGCAGAGAGGGGGACCTGAAGCAGCGGCGCGTGCCCAGCGGTGATGTCCATGAAGGGAGGGTGTATGCAGTGTGGCCTGTTTTGCATGTGAGCTACCGATGGGTCATGTAAGCAAGTGTGTGAACTTTCTGGCCATGGCTGCTTAACAAGAATAAGGGGGCACGTTGTATGTGAGTTTGCAGGGTGGTGGACTGAATGAGAACTAGAATGGGAGGTAATATGCACAGGAAACAATAACCTGGCTGGCTTACTGCAGGGTTTGTGACTGGAGTGGAGCTCCTGTGCAGTCGTATCCTTATGCATAATCCAAGAAAGGCATGACAGACATGAAATATGGCAAGTGACTTGCAAGCGAGAAACATGACATGAGTTCAACGGTGGTGAAATGAAATGAGTTGGTACAGGGGACAAACAGTGAGGCCCCGTGCTGTACCGTGTGGATGACTTACAGTTTAACGGGCAAACGCGACCCACAGTGAACCCGGGTGAAGCAGGACGAATGGAACAGGTATGCTCCAAATTCAGAACACCGATGGCAATCGAAACTTCCAGAAACTCAGCAACTCGCCAGTAACTCTCCAGTAACTCCACAAGCGACTCTCTCTCAAGCAGTTCTGACCTTGGACGGTGCAGGAGCCAGGTAAGGGGAGTGCCTTAAATAGGCTGGAGGTGGATCTCGGCCCCTCCCACAAATCCAGGCAAATTGCCTTAATACATATATATATATATATATATATATATATATATATATCAGGGTGGATTTGATTTAACTAGTCAGTAAGGCTTGATTTAAATCATAGTTTTCTACATACAGACTAATTATTGCTGGTATAACTTATAATATGCAAGTAGATGAAGATTTTTAGAATAACAACTTTTCATATTAGTTTGATTAGGTTAATTCTGTATTCATAGGTTTGTAGAAGTTAGGGTTAAGGTCTTTTTCTCAACTCTTTTTATGTTATAACATTTTTGCTGTGAAGAAGAGGAATGTGTTCTATGCTGAGTCAAATTCAGTTTTGAGAACTGCAAAAGTAAACCAAGCATCTGTGATAATATCTTGTAGGCAGAGAAACTGCCCAATAATCTTACAAAAACCTCTGGAAGAGCATGACATTATGAATGGATTAATGGAATTTATTTACCAAAAAAATTAAACATATACAGCCTTATTCTACATAATTAAAAAACAAATCTTTATTTCATGATGGAATAACCTTTGGATGGTAATATATTTTCCTCAAAAAGCATTTTATATAAAAAAAATCCGATCTAAATAAAAAAAATCTGATTTTTTTAGTTTTTTTTTTAAAAAAAATCATTGATTTTTATCCACCCTGATATATATACGCAGTGGATATAAAAATTCTACACACCCCTGGTAAAATGTCAGGTTTCTGTGCTCTAAAAAAATTAGAAAAAGATAATTTCAGAACTTTTTCCACCTTTAATGTGACCTATAAACTGTACAACTCAATTGAAAAACAAACTAAAATCTTTTAGGTGGAGGGAAGGAAAAAAAATAATAATAATGTGGTTGCATAAGTGTGCACACCCTCTTATAACTGGGGATGTAGCTGTGTTCAGAATGAAGCAATCACATTCAAAATCATGTTAAATAGGAGTCAGCATACACCTGACATTATTTAAAGTGCCTCTGATTAGCCCCAAATAAAGTTCAGCTGCTCTAGTTGGTCTTTCCTGTAATTTTCTTCCCACAGCAAAAGCCATGGTCTACAGAGAGCTTCCAAAGCATCAGAGGGATCTCATTGTTAAAAGGTATCAGTCAGGAGAAGGGTACAAAATAATTTCCAAGACATTAGATATACCATGGAACACAGTGAAGACAGTCATCATCAAGTAGAGAAAATATGGCACAACAGTGACATTACCAAGAACTGGACGTCTCTCCAAAATTGATGAATAGACGAGAAGAAAACTGGTCTGGGAGGCTACCAAGAGGCCTACAGCAACATTAAAGGGGCTGCAGGAATATCTGGGAAGTACTGGCTGTGTGGTACATGTGACAACAATCTCCCGTATTCTTCATAGGTCTGGGCTATGGGGTAGAGTGGCAAGACGAAAGCCTTTTCTCACGAAGAAAAACATCAAAGCAAGGCTACATTTTTCAAAAACACATCTGAAGTCTGCCAAAAGCATGTGGGAAAAGGTGTTATGGTCTGATGAAACCAAGGTTGAAGTTTTTGGCCATAATTTCAAAAGATATGTTTGGCGCAAAAACAACACTGCACATCACCAAAAGAACACCATACCCACAGTGAAGCATGGTGGTGGCAGCATCATGCTTTGGGGCTGTTTTTCTTCAACTGGAACTGGGGCCTTAGTTAAGCTAGAGGGAAATATGAACAGTTCCAAATACCAGTCAATATTGGCACAAAACCTTCAGGCTTCTGCTAGAAAGCTGAACATAAAGAGGAACTTCATCTTTCAGCATGACAACGACCCAAAGCATACATCCAAATCAACAAAAGAATGGCTTTACCAGAAGAAGATTAAAGTTTTGGAATTGCCCAGCCAGAGCCCAGACCTGAATCTGATTGAAAATCTGAGGGCTGTGCACAGGAGATGCCCTCGCAATCTGACAGATTTGGAGTGTTTTTGCAAAGAAGAGTGGGCAAATCTTACCAAGTCAAAATGTGCCATGCTGATAGACTCATACCCAAAAAGACTGAGTGCTGTAATAAAATTAAAAGGTGATTCAACTAAGTTTAAGGGTGTGCACACTTATGCAACCATATTATTTTATTTTTATATTTTTTTTCTTCCCTCTACCTAAAAGATTTCAGTTTGTTTTTCAATTGAGTTGTACAATTTATTGGTCACATTAAAGGTGGAAAAAGTTCTGAAATTATTTATCTTTGTCTCATTTTTTTACAGCACAGAAACCTGACATTTTAACAGGGGTGTGTAGACTTTTTATATCCACTGTATATATCAAATGCTGGATTATAGATTATGTACCAATTCCCAGGAGAGGGGGTAATAGGATTTCATTATTAAAGAAAAAAGAAATATGGTGGATATACACCCTCAATTCTTTGAGACCACATGGCCTCAATGCAGACTTTAATTTAGGATAGGTATTTGGAAGTTAGCTTGCCCGGTCCAACTTTATGTTCGCTTGTGTCTTTATCCTCGAGTTAGGTTGTAATGTAACTACTATATTATAATATATGGAGGATATATGTATAGTAATTATTTTTCTCTCTTTTCTTCTCATTTTTATATACAGATTGTAGTGGTGAATGACCAGGGACTACATGATTGATGAACGATATGATGCACAATCAACGCAACTTCAACCCCAGATTTATTTGATTGGCGTCTTTTTTACATGCGTTATTTATTTGCGATGATACGGTTGTTCAGATTCCTTAAGTATGAGTGTGATGATACGAGGAGATCCCTCATGATGTTGCGGGATCAGCAGGGTTAACACCATGTGGAATTGCTGGTGGCTCGGCTCCTCCCACACAGTGTTCCCTGTATGTGATTTAACAGCTGGTACCTGACGGCAACCTTGGTTGAGCACAGATGATCCTATAAGCAACAGTGTGCTTTATGTGTGAACGCCATGGTTTGAATGGTATCTTCCATAGGTGGGGACGCTGTGGTACAGTTGCGCTTCGCCTATGTTTTACCTTTTCCAAGATGGCGATTGTTGAGGATTACTGAATACTGCGCATGCGCATGGTTGTTATGACGCTTCTATATGATACTGAGATGATGCGCCGCCTGGAGCATGCGCACTGTAGGATCGGGGACGCCGTGCACAGCGGTCGATCTGTAATGGGGTTGTGTAAGTTGCCTTGGCATGTGTTTTCACTTACACCCACCATCATGTGTTCCTGCCTTTCCCCACATACAAATTAATTGGAATAACTGTTTTTAACCATTTAATGTTGGGAGCTATTTTATATCACTCTATGTACACATTGATTTTGTACTAATTATGTATTGATACTTATGATATTGTTCTTTTGTATCACATTATGGATTTATTACACATGCTTTCTTGATAAATTGTAATATTTTGATGTATTTATATTGTTGTTCACGCCAGCATGGGTTAAAGCTGTTTTTTTTAAAAAACACTTTAATGTGACGATGTCACTTCCTCTCACTATATATATGTCGATTTTGGATTGTTCACATTGCTTGAGAAAGGCTTTATGTTGGAGCCAAAATGTTGTGTCACCAATGGGTGAATAAAAACATCACTTCTTTACTGCAATTTTGGAGTGCTGCTCTATTTTTCTATTATACATTTTGGGTAAGCTTTTCCCTTTGAGCTAGCACCCACTCTCATTTTTTTTTGGTTGGTGCTGCTATATTTTTACTTTATATATATATATATATATATATATATATATATATATATATATATTTCATTTTAATATTAGGCATAAATGAGCTTTCAAAATGACATTTAGCCTCTCGAGTAAAGTTAATACTATACTCCAGTCTCGTGTCATTTCTGTTAAATGATTACATCTTAAAAATTTAACTAAATCTTATGACAGATTAATTTACTTACTGAAGTTCGTACTGCACGTATACACTATTTTTGTAAATTGCATGCAGAAGCCATATGGACTTGCCCTGAAGGATGTACAATTTCTGGGTAACCATGCAATACGCATAATAAGTTATTATAAATTTTAAACTCAATCAGCCTGACAGAACAAAGAAAATAATTTTGGAAAAATGACTGCCCTCCTTTTAAACATAGATGTTACACTACAAGATTAGATGCAGTGTGTCTTTTAAGAATCTAATCAATTAAGACATGTTATTCCCAAAAGAGGTGAAATATATCAATGGAAGGTAGTTCAAAAAGTAATACTTGGCCATCTATTTTAAGATTTCCCATTTTACTTAAAACAACTTTTAATCTACCAGTACATGTGCATTTGTAACACTTGTAGTTTATATGTTTTTTATGCCCTCAAGCAATTTGACAGTGGAACCCTTTCAATATTGCAGACATATAGTATTCTAACACTTTGAAGTAGAAATTGTAACAAGCCAACGTGCTGGAAAGGATCCACAGAGAAAATATCAAATTTTCACAGCAAATGTACAAGTAAAATAGAATCGAAGCTATAAAACACTGGTAATACGCACATGTTCTGACTTGGAAAATTGCACAATGTGTATTGTTAATTCATTTTATTACTGTAACATTCAACTTTTAATCTAATAAAAAGTAACATAGCTAAGTGTTTTTTGTTGTACATTAGAGTCCAGATATTTAAAAGATTCGGAGGGTCCTTCAACCATCTATACAGATGTATACTACTTTTTTATTGCCTCTTTGTTATCATTGCATACAAAGGACATATTATTAATTACATTTAATGGGTTATTGGGAATAATCCTATAAGAAATAGACCATAGTAGTAAGTGAATGCCTCCAAAATTAGCTTAACCCTTTCAGGATCTTGCGATTTTCCATTTTTCCATTTTCGTTTTTTACTCCCTGCCTGCTTAGAGCCATAACTTTTTTTATTTTTCCATTTACATTGAGCTTGTTTTTCTGGGACAAGTTGTACTTTTCAATGGCACCATTTACTATGGCATACAGTGTAGGGGGAAACTGGAAAAAAAATCCAAACTCAGTTTTATAGGTTTTGTTTTTACAGCCTTCCATATGTGGTTAAACTAACCCATGCCCTTCATTATCTAGGCATAGTTGTTCTTGTGTTATAATACTGAAAAAAATAAATACATTTATTCTTTTATTCGCCATATTCTGACCCCCCCATAACTGTTTTATTGTTATGTCTATGGAGCTGTATGAGGGCTCATTTTTAACAGTTTTCTTTATTGATACAATTTTGGAGCGTATATGACTTTTTGATCACTTTTTATTAAATTTTTTGTGGAGATAAAGTAATGAAAAGCATACAGGATTCTGAATATTCCAATGCAGTGCTGCCACCTGCAGGCCAGCATTGGAGTATACTAGTAATTAGCCTGGAAGCCTTGTACAGGCTATGGGACTTCTGAAAATAGCAAAGTGTGCTCGGCCATGTTTAGAACTCACATAGCAGTAAATTGAAAGCACCAGCACATGCTAAGTGTCCTCTCCTTCACTTTAGGGGTGCTATTCTGGAGATAGGAGCAGGTCCCAGAAGTGAGACCCGCTCCTATCTGACTTTGATGGTATATCCTATAGATATGCAATTACATTCTGAAATGGGCCAACCCCTTTAAAGTAGCTGTCTACTTTTTTAAAATATGTTCTGTCACCAGGATCAACCCTATTAAACCAGACATACTGCCTGGTAGGGATCATTATGCTGATTAAAACTATATCTTTCTTTTGTCTGTATGCTAAACAGCTGCTGAGATATCTACGTTTTTATTCATATGCAAATGAGAAGTTGGAGCACCAGGAGGCGGAGCTGAATCATTTGAGCACTGCCATGTAACAACCCTGTACTCTATACACTCCCTCCTCCGCTTAATTGACAGGTTTAGATATCAGCATGGTGAGGGTAAAGCTGTGTCCCAGAGCTGTGTGCTAGCAATATCATATTACTATGTACTATAGTTTCACCACACTGAGATCTGCTCAGAAAGCTAATCTACATATTATTGCTTTATTTACAGACACAATATATGATAATAAAGACACCATTCATATGTATGTGTTAGCTTATAAGCACAGAAAAAAATATGCTTTTCTATATAGTAATGGTTATGGATTTGGTGGTATAGTGGTCTACCATATGTGTAGATGTCCCAGGTTTATGTCCTAGGGGAGATGTAAGTTTTCTTTCTGTTATTTTTTTTTCTCTTTTATTTAAAACTATATTAAAAGGCTATAGCATAATAAATAATTAGTGATGCGCAAAGTGAGCTTCGGATGCTATATCCAAAGTCGCTTTGTTCAAAACTTCAGATTAATACTGTATGGGGATCCATCTCTGTACATTATTAAAATGTATGGGCTCTGATGAGCCGAAGTCAGCTATTCGCGAAGTCGCACGTGACTTTGTTGCATAGCTTCAATAGTTGAATTTTAAAGTGGTCAGTTTAAATCTTCAACTGCCACCAGCTATAGTGATGAGCGGCATAGGCAATATTCGAATTTGCGATATTTCGCCATAAATTTGCAAATTCAAGAATTTGTGATCTCCAGTCATTGTTTACTTGATTGTGAAAATTAGCAATGTAATATATTCACAATAAATTTGTGATAAATTTGAGATTAGAATATTCAACACTATTCGTGAATATGAATATATAGAACTATATTCAAAATATTCACAAATTCTCGAAGTGGCGATATTCGCGATAAAAATTCACAATTCGAATATTCGCGCTCAACACTACCAGCTATATTTTCTGTAAGAAACAGTGGCAGTTACAGAAAAAGAGCTACAGCAGAAAGGACACTCCCCCTGAGCTGCCCACCTGAAATAAATCTGGAAGAGCAACTGAAGCAATAGATAGGGAGATCCCTGGATCCATGTGATGTACAGGACTGGTTCTGCAACTGCCACGTCATCTACAATTTCATTGACAGGGCCAGGCACACATCACACCTGCTTGGTCCTGTAAATCAAAGACTAGATTGCACGGCAGTTCAGAGAGAGCTGAGCCTCTAGGTGTAATGGCAAAGCCCCATTTTACATTATACATATATTCAAACATCATTTTTCTCAGCAATGTGGGCACATATGAACATGGTACCAACACAGATGCCTTCAGCTGCCAAGTCATGCAACAGGTCAGCCAGTTTCATTGCTACAAAACTGCTGACAGGTGCCCTTTAACCACTTCACATTCGCCCATAGGATATATATGTCCAATGGATGGATGTTTAACTCTGAATGGACGTTCTGGAACGGGTTGTCCTCTGTCAGCAACAGAAGGGCAACTCAGAGAGAAGTCAGGGACAGTTCCCAAGTGTCCCTGCCTTCTAGATCGCTGCAAACACAGCGCTCGCCGAGTGCTGTGTGTACAGAGCAGGAAGCGATATGCTCTTCCTGTTCCGGCCCATTGGTCATGTGACCGCCTGGGCCGGGAGAGTGCAGGAGCTATCAGGGTCTTCCATAGACCACGATCAGCCCTGCACTGAGGCTGTATAGCACAGTATAGTGCTGTACAGCCCCTCTGGGGGGTGTATTTCCCCTGTAACTGGGGCTACTATGTCAGCCCATTACAGGAGAAATCAATAGTAAAAATAAATAAATAAATGAAGTCAAATGTCCCCCAGAGGTCTTGTATGACCTTATGGGGGACAAAGTTTAAAATAAAAAAATAAAAAAATAAAGTGTTTTATAAAAAAAAAAGTTCCCCAATTAAGTAATAAAAAAATATAAAAAATAGGAAAAAATAAAACAGACATATTTGGTATTGCCGCGTCCATGACGGACGGCTCTATAAATATATCACATGATCCACCATGTCTGATAAACATCATAAAAAATAAAAACTGTGTCAAAAAAAGCCATTTTTGTCACCTTACATCACAAAAAGTGCAACACGAAGTGATCAAAAAAGCGTATGTCCCACAAAATGGTACCAAAAAAGTAGTCACCTCATCTCACAAAAAATGAGCCCCTACATAAGAAAATCACTCCAAAAAATAAAAGAAACTATAGCTGTCAGAACATTAAAACATCATTTTTTTTTCAAAAATGCTATTATTGTGTTAAAGTGAAATAAATAAAAAAAGTAGACATATTAGGTATCACCGCGTCCGTAACAACGATCTCTATAAACATATCACATGACCCAACCCCTCAAGTGAACACCGTAAAAAAAAAAAATAGAGACAGTGCCACAAAAAAGCCTTTTTTGTCATCTTACATCACAAAAAGTGTAATAGCAAGCGATCAAAAAGTCATATGCACCCCAAAATAGTGCCAATCAAACAGTCATCTTATCCTGCAAAAAATTATAGCCCTACCTAAGACAATTGCCCAAAAAATATAAATAAAAATGACTCTCAGAATTTGGAGACACTAAAACATGATTTTTTTTTTGTTTCAAAAATGATATTATTATGTAAAACTTAATTAAATAAGAAAGTAGACATATTAGGTATTGCCACGTCCGTAACTACCGGCTCTATAAAAATATCACATGACCTAACCCCTCAGGTGAACACCGTTAAAAAAATAAAATAAAAACTGTGCTAAAAAAACACTTTTTTTGTCACCTTACATCACTAAAAGTGCAACACCAAGCGATCATAAAGCCGTATGCCCCAAAAAATAATACCAATCTAACAGTCACCTCATCCCGCAAAAAATGAGCCCCAGCATAAGACAATCTCCCAAAAAAATAAAGAAAACTATGGCTCTCAGAATATGGAGACAGTAAAATATTTTTTTGGTTTCAAAAATGCTGTTACTGTGTAAAACTTAAGTAAATGAAAAAGTATACATATTAGGTATCACCACGTCTGTAAGAACCTGCTCTATAAAAATATCACATGACCTAAACTCTCAGGTGAACACCATAAAAAAAAAAAAAAACGGTGTCAAAAAAGCCATTTTTTCTCACCTTACATCACAGAAAGTGTAATAGCAAGCGATCAAAAAGTCATATGCACCCCAAAATAGTACCAATCAAGCTGTCTCATCCCGCAAAAATTATACATTACCTAAGACAATCGCCCAGAAAATAAAAAAAAACTATGGCTCTCAGACTATGGAGACACTAAAATGATTATTTTTTTTGTTTAAAAAATTATATTATTGTGTAAAACTTTAATAAATAAAAAAAAGTATAGATATTAGGTATCACCACGTCCGTAAGAACCTGCTGTATAAAAATATTACATTACCTAACCCCTCAGGTGAACACTATAAAAAAATAAAAATAAAAAGTGTGTCAAAAAAGCTATTTTTTGTCACCTTACATCATAAAACGTGTAATACTAAGCGATCAAAAAGTCATATGCATCCTAAAATAGTACCAATCAAACCATCATCTCATACCCCCCAAAAAATGAGCCCCTACATAAGACAATCGCCCAAAAAACTTAAAAAAAATATGGCTTTCATAATGTCAAGACACAAAAAAAAATTTTTTTTTCAAAAATGCTTTATTATGTAAATCTGGAGCAAACAACCAAAAAAAGGTCATATTTGGTATTGTCGCGGCCGTAAAACAACCTGCTCTATAAAAATAGAACATAATCTAACCTGTCAGATGAACATTGTAAATAACAAAAAATAAAAACTGTGCCAAAACAGCTATTTTTTGTTACCTTGCCTCACAAAAAGTGTAATATAGAGCAACCAAAAATAATATGTACTCTAAAATAGTACCAGAACTGCCACCTTATCCCATAGTTTCCAAAATGTGGTCACTTTTTTGGAGTTTCTACTCTAGGGGTGAATCAGGGGGGCTTCAAATGGGACATGGTGTCAAAAAAACAGTCCAGCAAAATCTGCCTTTCAAAAAACATATGGCATTCCTTTCTTTCTGCGCCCTGCCGTGTGGCCATACAGCAGTTTACGACCACATATGGGGTGTTTATGTAAACTACAGAATCAGGGCAATAAATATTGAGTTTTAGAAAGGAAAAGGATAAGCAGGCACACTCTGATTTGGGTCAATCTATTAATTTATTTATATTTCAAGTATTGTGAGGTCTGGTAGATGGATATTGTATAATAAATGAGCAAGGTAGAACTAAAAAAATAGTGAAAATAGAATTGCATATAAGTCCTTTTTAATAAATAGTAGTAGAAAATGTAAAAATGTAGAAATAGTGATGATAAATAGGTGATCACCACTGGGTACTAAGTGATGGATACCCTGAAAAAAATGTCTAGATAAAAATGTTCATAGAGTCTTTCATAAAACAGTCTTTCATATAATAGTGGCCACTGGTCAGAGGATAAAGTCGAGTAAAAAGGTGTGCCTTATATGATTAAAACTCCATGTGTAGGATAGTCCTTCATAAGGCAATAATAGCTGGACAGAGGATTAATATCGAATAATGCCCCTTTGTATACTTATGGCTCAGTTTGTACGGTATTTTACAGATAATAATCGCCGCTGAGCAGAGGATAGATAATGCGCCTTTTCAATATATTTTTCATAAAACAGCAGGCATGTACATATATAGTTGCAGTTCCAAGCTTGTGACAATATGTAACTATTAATTGTTGTATTCCATATGCCAAGCTGTGGAGGAAAGGGATGCTCTGTGCCTGAATGTGGCGTCCCGCACTGTCTCTGGCTGTAGAGGTCACTTACCCTTCCCGGTGCTGATTGTGTTGGATCCTCTGATAGTAGTCGGCTGTTCCTGGGAGGATGTTTCAATTCAGTCCAGTTCACTATTTTTTGAGTTCTACCTTGCTCATTTATTATACAATATCCATCTACCAGACCTCACAATACTTGAAATATAAATAAATTAATAGATTGACCCAAATCAGAGTGTGCCTGCTTATCCTTTTCCTTTCTACAATTTTATGCTTCTGACTGGGTAAGTCAGATCTAGCAGTTTCGCAGCTCTACCATTTGCCTGAGTGGTGGAGCCGTCTATTCCACTTGTTTCCCTTTGAAATATTGAGTTTTGTTTGGCTGTTAACCCTTGCTTTGTTAATGGGAAAAAAATGATTAAAATGGAAAATCTGCCAAAAAAGTGAAATTCTGTAATTTCATCTACATTTTCCATTAATTCTTGTGGAACACCTAAAGGGTTAACAACATTTGTAAAATCAGTTTTGAATACCTTGAGGGGTGTAGTTTCTAAAATGTGGTCATTTTTGGGTGGTTTCTATTATGTAAGCCTCACAAAGTGACTTCCAACCTGAACTGGTCCTTAAAAAGCAGTTCAGGTCCTAAAACTTCTAAGCCTTCTAACATCCCCAAAATTTTTTATTACTTACAAAATGATCCAAACATGAAGTAGACATATGGGGAATGTAAAGTAATGACTATTTTTGGAGGTATTACTATCTATTATAAAAGTAGAGAGATTGAAATTTGCTAATTTTTCACAATTTTTGGTAAATTTGGTATTTTTTATAATTAAAAAATGAAATTTTTTGATTCAATTTTACCACTGTCATGAAGTACAATATGTAACGAGAAAACAATCTCAGATTGGCCTGGATAAGTAAAAGCGTTTTAAAGTTATCACCACATAAAATGACATGTCAGATTTGCAAAAAATGGCTCTGTTAGGAAGGGGTAAATGGCCAGGATGTGAGGTGGTTAAATTTAATTTATCTTAGAATTGATGCATACCATTGTATACCACATAATGAAGGCCTTACATGTCCTGAAAATACTGAGAACATCACTGAGATATATATACCATGTACAATGTGATAATTCTGTTAATAGATGTGAAAGCAGATGAGAAAGAAGATCTAGATAGCAGATCTGAAAGTGACCTGCTCCATAAGCTGTAATATAGCTTGGTTCTTAAGGGGCTAAATTACAGTCTTGACTTCTGTGGTCCTATGCTTTATCTCAGGCTATAATATGATTATACTTCTCTCGGTGTATGTGTAGGGACAGGTTACAAGGCACTTGTGGGGTCAGGTACATGCCTCAGTGACAGTTTCACATATAGGACACGTCTCAGCCATTTTACCAGGAGACACTGGCTCTGAAAGGTAAACAGCCCAGCGGCTGCTGGCTCAGCTTTGCCCTCTAGTGTTGCCCTGACTCTGCCCATAGACTACAGTAACCCTCTGCTGTCAGCTACTGAATGAAGTATCTGGAGGAACTGTCCAGTATTCAAAAGTACTTTAGAGAAGAGTAGAAGTAGCACAGCAGGATCTCTGGAAGTCCGCCTGAGTTACCCTACTTAGAAGCCTGTTGGTGACAAAAAAAAATGTGTTTAACCCCTTAAACACCCTGGGATTTTCCGTTTTTCGTTTTTCATTCCCCGCCTTCCCATAGTCCTAACTTTTTTATTTTTCTATTCACATAGAAGAAACGCAATTCTGATAAAGGTTTTTATTTAATCTTTTTTACACTGTACACTATGCGGTAAAATTGACCTGTTATCTTCATTCTCAAGGACAGTATGGTTACAATGATAACACACTTGTATAATTTTTTTATAACAATATTCTGACCCCTATAACTTTTTTGTTGTGTGAGGGCTTATTTTTTGCGGGATGATCTGTTCATCTGAAGTGTGTGCGACTTTTTGATCACTTTTAATAAAACAATTATTGTGAAGTTGAAGTGACAAAAATGGCAAATTGGCTGTTTTTATTTTTTTCTCGTTACGCCATTTGCCGTATGCCATTAATATTGTTAGATTTTAATAGTATGGGTATTTTCGCACGTGGCGATGCCCATGATGTTTATTTTCTTATTGTTTAAGTATTTTTATTTTTATTTTAAGGAAAGGGGGTGATTTTAACTTTTTTTTTTTTTTTATATTTGCAAAAACTGTTTTAAACTTTTTTTTAACTTTTTTAAGTCACCTTAAACTTCCCTATTGTGTTCATTGATGTCTATATAGACACCATTGAACACTTCATTTGCACTATATCAATTCAATGCTGCCAACTAGTGGCCTATATTGGTATAGTCATCTAATAGGCACCGAAGCCTGCTTGAGGCTTCAGCCTATTAGAGCAATGTAACAGGTTCCCCGATCTCAGCCGGGAAACACTGTTACCGGAGCGGAAGTGCGCGACTTCCGCTTCCGGACTGTGCAGATGCCGTTGTCACATTTGACCACGGCATCTGAAAAATGTATGTGATCAGCCTTATGGCAATGTGCCGTTGCATGTGCGAGCGGGCACCATGTTTGGGGACCGGACTTCCGCCGTACATGTACGGCAGAGGTCCTTAAAGGGTTAAGGAGCTGTGTTTAGAGGCCCTGGATATTGAATATTGGCCATATTCTCTCTTCTGCCTTCTATGACATCTTAGGCTACTTTCACACCTGCGTTTAGGTGCGGATCCGTCTGGTGTCTGCACAGACGGATCCGCACCTATAATGCAAATGCTGGTATCTGTTCAGAACGGATCCGTTTGCATTACTCTGTAAAAAAAAAAATCTAAGTCTAAGTCAAACGGATCCGTCCTGACTTACATTGAAAGTCAATGGGGGACGGATCCGTTTACAATTGCACCATATTGTGTCAGTGAAACCGGATCCGTCCCCATTGACGTTTTGGTGTCCGCCTCGAGAGCGGAATGGAGGCGGAACGGAGCCAAACTGATGCATTCTGAACGGATCCTTATCCGTTCAGAATGCATTGGGGCTAAACTGATCTGTTTTGGGCCACTTGTGAGAGCCTTGAAATGGATCTCACAAGCGGACCCAGAAACGCCAGTGTGAAAGTAGCCTTACTGCTCAACCTCAGTACAGCAGCTGAACCCTGGATTCCTTGGAGACCAGCCATCATATCGGAAAAACCCTTGCTTCCATTGGAAATCAGTACCCTTATTTGGAAGAAGTTATACTTAAAAAGGGGTACCCCAAACTGTAAGTGAACTAAACTGTGACTGTAGCGGTATGCACACGCGCTTGTGATTAGGGGCGATATACTACTGTTTTCTTTATTGTATTACACTAACCATAATTTTGTGGTCTTCCTTGTATCCAAATAAATGTTGTGTTATTTTGGGAACTTTGTGGCCGAGTCGATATATAGTACCTTAGCCCAGTGGCGTAGCGTGGGTTGCCAGCACCCGGGGAAAGCCAAGTATTGCGCCCCCCCCCCCCAACCTGTGACCATGCCCCTTTTTACAAATAATGCAGTAGATGTCACCTGCAGTCCTATGTAACCAGTGTGACCTGAAGTCTGGGGCCAGGCTTCGGCAGTGTGGTCCAAATTCTATATCCACCCACCCCACCCCCAAAACAGATATTTGGATGGACATAACATACATTGCTATGAAATATACAGGAGAATACCGCACCATACCTGTTACATCCAGTGACATCTCCTGTGATGTAGACTTTCCTCAGTATCTTCATTCGGAGATAGGATCGTCATGATAACTTCTTTCAGCCGCGTCTCGTCTCTGTAGAGTTTCACAGAAAATGTTTTGGATTTCTCACCTTACTATCATCCTCAGATAACAGACCTCCCCTCCCCCGTAGTGCCTATAACTATAATGCCCTCTGTATCATTATAATATATACTGGCCCCTCTGTATTATTATTATTTCCTCCTCTGTATTATTATTATTATTAATATTATAATGGGCCCCCTCTGTAGTATTATATTAATAATTATGCCCCCCCTTCAGACCCTCCAGCATACAGTCCCATGTAAGAAACAACCTTCCCCCTGCCTTCAGCCCCTCCAGCATACAGTCCCATGTAAGATACAACCTTCCCCCTGCCTTCAGCCCCTCCAGCATACTGTCCCATGTAAGACACATCACTTCCCTGCCTTCAGCCCCCTCCAGCATACAGTCCCATGTAAGGTAGATCACTCTTCTGCCTTCAGCCCCTCCAGAATACAGTCCCATGTAATATACATCACTCTCCTGCCTTCAGCCCCTCCAGCATACAGTCCCATGTAAGGTACATCACTCTCCTGCCTTCAGCCCCTCCAGCATACAGTCCCATGTAAGAAACAACCTTCCCCCTGCCTTCAGCCCCTCCAGCATACAGTCCCATGTAAGATACAACCTTCCCCCTGCCTTCAGCCCCTCCAGCATACTGTCCCATGTAAGACACATCACTTCCCTGCCTTCAGCCCCCTCCAGCATACAGTCCCATGTAAGGTAGATCACTCTTCTGCCTTCAGCCCCTCCAGAATACAGTCCCATGTAATATACATCACTCTCCTGCCTTCAGCCCCTCCAGCATACAGTCCCATGTAAGGTACATCACTCTCCTGCCTTCAGCCACTCCAGCATACAGTCTCATGTAAAATTAATCACTCCCCGCCTTTAGCCCCTCCCACATACAGTCCCATGTAAGGTACATCACTCTCCTGCCTTCAGATCCTCCAGCATACAGTCTCATGTAAAATACATCACTCCCTGCCTTCAGCCCCTCTAACATACAGTCCTATGCAAATAATATCACACTCCCTCTCTTTGCCGTCTGCCTTCAGCCCCTCCAGCAAACAATCCCACCCCTGCCTTCCAGCCCTTCTTGCAAACAGTCCAACGTAAAATACATCACTCCCCCTGCCTTCAGCCCCTCCAGCATACAGTCCAATGTAAAATACATCACTCCCCCTGCCTTCAGCTCCTCCAGCATACAGTCCCATGTGAGATACAACCCCCTCCCTTCAGCCCCTCCAGCATACATTCCCATGTAAGACACGTGACTTCCCTGCCTTAGCCCCTCCAGCATACAGTCACATGTAAAATACATTACTTCCCT
This sequence comes from Bufo bufo, assembly GCF_905171765.1. Lineage (NCBI taxonomy): Eukaryota > Metazoa > Chordata > Amphibia > Anura > Bufonidae > Bufo > Bufo bufo. Next base: position 318,236,956 of record NC_053389.1, read on the forward strand.
GCCTTCAGCCCCTCCAACATACAGTCCCATGTAAAATACAAAACTCCCCCTGTCTTCAGCATACAGTCCCATGTAAAATTCAGCACTCTTCCTGAATTCAGCTCCTCCAGCTTACAATCCTATGTAAAATAATATCACCCCCCCTGCCTTCAGCCTCTCCAGCATACAGTCCCATGTAAATAATATCACCCGTACTACCCTCTCTTTAGACCCCTCTAACATACAGTCTCCAGTACAAAGATTATTCCTTCTCCCTTCAGCCCCTGCAAAAAGCCCCCCAAGTAAAAATAACAGTCACTATTCTCCTCCACATACTGACCTGGCTGCAGCCTCTGCTCCTCTCTCCAACATCCTGCTCTGTAGAATCTCCCGCTCATCTTTAGGCCCGCCCCTTGGATGACAAGAATCTGCCTTTTCCCCTGACATCATACTACCTAGGATCAACTCCATTCTAGACACTACGGTCGCTCTACTGCCTCATAGGCTTCAGGCCACTAGCCTGAAGCGTATGAGGAAGAACGGAGGGGACGGGAGCCATAGGCTCCCATGGCCCTCATTGAAATTTCAGCTGCCTGGCGCCCCCTGAAATTTTGCGCCCGGGGCAACGGCCCCCACGCCCCCCCCCTACGCTACGCCCCTGCCTTAGCCACCCTAGTCTCATACGGTGTCTATTGTACTGACTTACTGTACAGTAAACATTGTTGTCCTATGGGGATATGTGATTTTCCTCCTTTGCTGAACTGGGAGGTCTGGGAGATCATACCATACACTATAAATTTCTTTAAGCATCACCTCCATATTACACAGACATTTTTGCCACAGTATAAGGAGGCAAATGTAGAGAATCCATTTTCAGAATGGTTCTGCTATTATTCCTCAAAGATCAATATCTGTCTGATTGTCTTGCCTACAGCATTATATATCTTGGGGACGTTCGCACGCCATATGAGTCTTTGCTGACAGATGACAGATGAAGTTACAGTATATGTGTCCAATGGAATAATATTCTCTCCTGAAATTGCCAAACCTCATGGTATTCTATAGCTCTGATGAATGGTGAACTCTGAAATACTCTATCTCACTGAGCAATGCACCAGCCTTAGAGAAATGCACAGCACAGGTTGATATTAGGAGACAATATCATGCCTGAATAATCATTCATTTATATGTAGCCTTAGATCATACCTGACACATGGCATCATGTGTAGTATTGTATATGTACCCATGCATATTATTTTCATAGAACTAATTATAATTAGGTGTAAGTGGGGTATTAATCAGATATTCTGTGGGCTAGAACAAAGATAAAGACTTTTTTAACAATGTATATGGTATATTAGAAACCGATAATTGGAGGCACATCACATACAGTTATACCTTTTTTATGTTTACAGTAGGATACAATATAATTGTAAACTACAATATGGCTTGCTTTTCATTAGCATATACTGTATATGTATTCTTCCTTACCTTTTCCCTTGGTAAAAATAGAATAAGATGATGATATTTTCTTTTTCGGGAATAGTAAGTAAGGCTAGTTTCATTGGCAACCAGGCAAACATGGCAACAATTGGCCGAACAAAAAACAATGTGCGCATTGGTTCTCAACTGGCCGATTTTCTGCATATTTGCTGGGTTGTGGCCAGATCTCCACCTGTCCCCATTATAGTGAATGGAGCCCGACGGCGATGCTGTAGCTTCCGGCAATGATGAAATACAGAGAGAGATCCGGCAGGCTGTTTCCTGCCAGAACAGCCTGCGGGATCGAAAAGCGCTAGTCGGAAAATAGCTTAACCCAAAAGCTGGTCATCTCACAACTCATTTAGTGATATCTCAAGTGAAGAGAAAATTTAAAGAGGACCTTTCACTTGTAAAAACAATGTGAACTAAGTATGCTGACATATAGAGCGGCACCCGGGGATCTCACTGCACTTACTATTATCCCGGGAGTTTTTTTTCTCCCAGGCTGTGAGCTGTGCGCTGCGATTGGCCAGCGCTACAGCCTAGGAGAAGGAGACGCCCACAGGACAAGGGAAGACACCGCCTACTATAACTTACAGAGCAAAGGTACCGGAGGGCATAACGGGAGAACGGAGCAGCGCCCGGGGATAATAGTAAGTGCAGTGAGATCCCCGGGCGCCGCTCTATATGTCAGCATACTTAGTTCACATTGTTTTTACAAGTGAAAGGTCCTCTTTAAGGAAAGACACATCCAGTGTTGAACTGAAGTGCAAAGGACCCACCAATAGAAGTGACTCCAGGGGCCCACCCTATAGATTCATTCAAATATTGACTTAAAGGGGTTTTCTGGTTTGCCTCAACATCCTTTCAAATAATGCTTTATATAGAATAGTGTAATAGGGCATATGACCGTTGCAGCTTACTACTGGCCTTAGTGCTGTACGCCACTCAGACCAGTTATTGGTTACAGTAATGATATACAGGCACCAAGCTGTGTATAGATACAGTAACAGAACCAAGCTGTGTGTATAGATACAGTAATAGAACCAAGATGTGTGTATAGATATAGTAACACAAACATGCTGCATGTATGAATTCAGTACCAGAACCAAGCTGTGTGTATAGATACAGTAACAGAACCAAGCTGTGTGTATAGATAAAGTAATAGAACCAAGCTGTGTGCATAGATACAGTAACACAAACATGCTGCATGTATGAATTCAGTACCAGAACCAAGCTGCTTGCATAGATACTGTACAGTAACAGCACCAAGCTGCATGTATGGATACAGTAATGGAACCAAGCTGCGTGAATAGATACAGTAACAGAATGAAGCTGCATGTATAGATACAGTAACAGAACCAATATGCATGTTTAGATACAGTAACAGAACCAAGCTGTGTGCTTAGATACAGTACCAGAACTAACCTGCCTGTCTAGATATAGATACAGTACCAGAACCAAGATGTGTGTATAGATACAGTAACAGAACCAAGCTGTATGTATAGATACAGTAACACAACCATGCTGCATATATATAAACAGTACCAGAACCAAGCTGAGTTTATGGATACAGTAACAGAACCAAGCTGCATACATAGATAAAGTAACAGAACCAAGCTGTTTTCATACATACAGTACCAGAACCAAGCTATGTGCATACAGTATCAGAATCAATCTGTTTCCTTAGATACAGTATCAGAATCAAGCTGTGTGTATAGATATAATACCAGAACCAAGCTGTGTGTATAGATATAGTAACAGAACCAAGCTTGCTGAATTTTCCAAGTGCTGATTTTATAAGTGCATTGGAGATATTCAGGAGATACTCAGGAGGTAATCTGGAGGTGGATACAATCTATCTTTGTTTAAATGGCAGACCTGGTTCTGTGCAGGAATTGTTGTGCTTTTATTTCAGGTTCCACTCTTCGGAGGTTTGGATACTGTCTTATCTGTAGACAGCTCTCCATAATGCAGCAGGAAATAGCCTTTTTGAAATATGAGATTTGTAAATTAACCGTTAAACAAACTCAGGCTGAGAACATTGCAATGCCACTGCCACAGAGACCCCCTAGAAATGGAAGATGGGTTACTGCAGGTTCTGTTAGACTGAGAGTTGTGGATAGAAGACATGTCCCACAGTCTGTGGCTCTCCATAATTCATTTGCAGCACTTTCAGAGTGCAAGAGCAACATGGAGGATGGCTCAAGCACAGTGGGTGAGGAACAATCATCTCCCATGCCTAAAGTATGCAAGACTGCAGCCAAAGACAAAAAGGAGAAGGTGAGGACTGATAGTAAGCAGCTGTTGGTGGGCGATTCCATCATAAGAGGTGTGAAGTTTGAGGAGAATGGTCTTGTGAGATGTCTCCCTGGTGCTACCGCTAGCAGGGATAGACGACGGATCCTTAATATTGTTAGGCAAGCAAAGCAGGAAAGGGAGGTGGATGTTATTGTCCATCTTGGGACAAATGATCTGGCTTGCAATGAGGTTTCAAAGGTGAAAGAAGCTTTTCACACACTTGGAAAGGATATACAGGAGGTTGCATCAGCTGTTTCATTCTTTGCAGTTTTGCCTGTGAATAACCTTCAGCATGACAGGAAGATGCGCATTAAGGAATTCAATGTATGGCTTGGTGAATGGTGTCTGAACCAAGGGTTTGGACTTGTGTCTCATGTTAGCTCTTTTTGGAATGGAAAAGAACTGTACAAGAAAGATTTTTTGCATCTTTCTCTCAAGGGAACGAATGTCCTCGGTGAACAGTTCCAAGTATTTGCTAAGGAGCATTTAAACTAGGAAAGGGGGGCAAAAGAGTGATAATCCAGCAGTCCAACTGCCCCCCGGAACAATGCCAGAAGATGCCAGTAGCACAAAGGTTAAGAAATTACAAGCTCAGAGTCTTGTCTACAAATGCTCACAGTTTAGGGAATAAGATCAATGAACTTGAGGCTATAATGGCATCTGAGAATATAGATGTAGTGGCTGTTACTGAGATGTGGTTCAATGGGAGTAATGACTGGGATATAACAATACCAAGGTTCTCTCTATACAGGAAAGACAGAGAAGGCAAGAAGGGGTGGCCCTGTATGTGAAAGATAGCATAAAATCTAATTTGATACAAGTTAGCGAGAACAATTTAGAGTCAGTTTGGGTTACCTTGCAGCTTGATAATCATAAGGTAACTCGTGTAGGTGTGATATATAGACCACCTAGCCAAGGCAAAGAATTTGATGATCTACTAGTTGAGGAAATAGCTAAAATGACATTGAAGGGGGAAGTTATCATTATGGGAGACTTCAATATTCCTGATGTAAACTGGAAAACCAAAATAGCTAGTTCTTCCAGGAGTACAGATATTCTAAATTCCCTACTGGGAAATCTACAGCAAGTAGTTGAGGAGCCAACCCGGAAGGAGGTCATTTTAGATTTAGTATTCACAAATGCGAATTTGGTATCTGATATTACTGTAGGGGAAAGCTTGGGATCTAGTGATCACCAGTCAGTGTGGTTTACTATAAGTACAGTGACTGAGTCACACCACACAAAAACAAAAGTTTTAGATTTTAGAAAAACTGACTTTTCTAAAATTAGATTAGTGGTATACGAGTCCCTATCAGATTAGAACAGTTTCATTGGAGTCCAGGAGAAATGGGACTACTTAAAAGTGGCACTATTGAAGGCAGCAGAAAATTGCATTAGGCTTGTCAGTAACAGCAAAAAAAGGAAGAGACCACTGTGGTACTCAGCAGAAGTGGCCAAAATCATTAAAAACAAAAAGATAGCATTTAGGAATTATAAAAAATAAAAAAAAACGAGGATGACAGGCAAATTTATAAGATTAGGCAGAGAGAGGCCAAACAAGTTATAAGAGCTTCTAAAGCATAGGCAGAAGAGAAATGAGCTCAGTCAGGGAAAAAAGGTGATAAGGCATAAGGAGACAAGAAGGAAGGTATATGGAAGAAGAAAAAGAACTAGCTGACTGCCTCAATGAATACTTCTGTTCAGTTTTTACAAAGGAAAATGACCTCAGGAAAGAAGACTAATGAATCTTTTGATGCATGTGTCTTTACAGAGGAAGAAGTTCTAAGTCAGCTGTCTAAAATTAATACAAATATGTCACAGGGGCCTGATGGGATTCACCCAAAGCAAAACAATTAACAGATTTATTTAACCAATCACTGGCAACAGGAGTCGTCCCAGAAGATTGGAAATTAGCAAATGTTGTACCCATTCACAAGAAAGGTAGTAGGGAGGAATCGGGCAACTATAGGCCGGTAAGCCTGACATCAATAGTGGGGAAATTAATGGAAACCATACTTAAGGAGAGGATTGTGGAACATCTAAAATCCCATGGATTGAAAGATGAAAAACAGCATGGGTTTACTTCAGGGAGATCATGTCAAACTAATCTTATAGATTTTTTTGATCGGGTGACTAAAATAATAGATGGACGGAGGTGCAGTAGACATCGCTTATCTAGACTTTAGTAAGGCTTTTGATACTGTCCCACATAGAAGTAGGGGTGTAGCGGGGGGGGGGGGAAGGGGCGTTGCCCCGGGCACCAAATTGTAGGGGGCGCCAGGCAGAAGGCAGTAAAATGAGGGTGATGGAAGCCTATGGCTCCCATCCCCTCCGTTCTGCCTGGCCTGAAGCTTTAAGAAGCAGCAGAGCGGCGCAGGAGTCCAGGAGATCGCGATTATATCACCGAGACCTCCTGCGCCGGGTCTTCGAGATGATGCAATGACGTGATGACGCGGCGCAGGAGGGCAGGGTGATGTGTTCCTGACCGCCTGCGCTGGGACGCCCAAGCAAAGACTACAAGAGGTGATGAAGAGAGGTGAGTATTATTATTATTATTTTATGTAAGTACTGGGGGCAATACTGGGGGCACTATGGAGGTGGGCAGAAGAGATACAAAGGAGGCCAGTATATTTAGAAAGAATGGGCACCGTTTTATATTATACAGAGGGGCCATGATATATTATACAGGGGGCCATTATATATTATAGTTATACAGTGGGGCCATAATATATAATAATTATACAAGGGGGCCATAATATATAATAATTATACAAGGGGGCCATCATATATTATACATAGGGGCCATTATATATTATAATTATACAGAGAAACTATTAATAATGGGCCCTCTGTCTCTGTATAATTCTAATATATAATGGCCCCCCTGTATAATTATAATATATTATGGCCCCACTGTATAACTATAATTTATAGTTATACAGTGGGGCCATAATATATAATAATTATACAGGGGGGCCATAATATATAATAATTATACAAGGGGGGGCATTATATATTAGAATTATACAGAGGGCCCATTATTAATAGCCTCTCTGTATAATTATAATATACACTGCTCAAAAAAATAAAGGGAACACTTAAACAACACAATGTAACTCCAAGTCAATCACACTTCTGTGAAATCAAACTGTCCACTTAGGAAGCAACACTGAGTGACAATCAATTTCACATGCTGTTGTGCAAATGAGATAGACAACAGGTGGAAATTATAGGCAATTAGCAAGACACCTCCAATAAAGGAGTGGTTCTGCAGGTGGTGACCACAGATCCTTTCTCAGTTCCTATGCTTCCTGGCTGATGTTTTGATCACTTTTGCTGGCGGTGCTTTCGCTCTAGTGGTAGCATGAGACGGAGTCTACAACCCACACAAGTGGCTCAGGTAGTGCAGCTTATCCAGGATGGCACATCAATGCGAGCTGTGGCAAGAAGGTTTGCTGTGTCTGTCAGCGTAGTGTCCAGAGCATGGAGGCACTACCAGGAGACAGGCCAGTACATCAGGAGACGTGGAGGAGGCCGTAGGAGGGCAACAACCCAGCAGCAGGACCGCTACCTCCGCCTTTGTGCAAGGAGAAACAGGAGAAGCACTGCCAGAACCCTGCAAAATTACCTCCAGCAGGCCACAAATGTGCATGTGTCTGCTCAAACGGTCAGAAACAGACTCCATGAGGGTGATATGAGGGCCCGACGTCCACAGGTGGGGGTTGTGCTTACAGCCCAACACCGTGCAGGACGTTTGGCATTTGCCAGAGAACACCAAGATTGGCAAATTCGCCACTGGCGCCCTGTGCTCTTCACAGATGAAAGCAGGTTCACACTGAGCACATGTGACAGACGTGACAGAGTCTTGAGACGCCGTGGAGAACGTTCTGCTGCCTGCAACATCCTCCAGCATGACCGGTTTGGCATTGGGTCAGTAATGGTGTGGGGTGGCATTTCTTTGGAGGCCGCACAGCCCTCCATGTGCTCGCCAGAGGTAACCTGACTGCCATTAGGTACCAAGATGAGATCCTCAGACCCCTTGTGAGACCATATGCTGGTGCGGTTGGCCCTGGGTTCCTCCTAATGCAAGACAATGCTAGACCTCATGTGGCTGGAGTGTGTCAGCAGTTCCTGCAAGACGAAGGCATTTATGCTATGAACTGGCCCGCCCGTTCCCCAGACCTGAATCCAATTGAGCACATCTGGGACATCATGTCTCACTCTATCCACCAACGTCACGTTGCACCACAGACTGTCCAGGAGTTGACAGATGCTTTAGTCCAGGTCTGGGAGGAGATCCCTCAGGAGACCGTCTGCCACCTCATCAGGAGCATGCACAGGCGTTGTAGGGAGGTCATAAAGGCACGTGGAGGCCACACACACTACTGAGCCTCATTTTGACTTGTTTTAAGGACATTACATCAAAGTTGGATCAGCCTGTAGTGTGTTTTTCCACTTTAATTTTGAGTGTGACTCCAAATCCAGACCTCCATGGGTTGAAAAATTTGATTTTCATTTTTTAATTTTTGTGTGATTTTGTTGTCAGCACATTCAACTATGTAAAGAACAAAGTATTTCAGAAGAATATTTAATTACGTCAGATCTAGGATGTGTTATTTTTGTGTTCCCTATGAGCAGTGTATAATGGCCCCTATGTATAATATATAATGGCCCCTTTGTATAATTATTATTTATTATGGCCCCTCAGTATGACTATAATATATAATGGCTCCTTTGTATAATGATTATATATTATGGCCCCTCTGTATAACTATAATATATAATGGCCCCTCTGTATATTGTACATAGTGACCCATCTGTAATATTGGGATATATAATGGCACCCTCTGTATTATTATTATTATATATATAATGGCCCCTCTGTATAATTATTATATATAATGACCCCTCTGTAATATTAGGGTATATAATGGACCCTCTGTTTAATTACTATATATAATGACCCCCCCTGTATTATTATAATATATAATGGCCCCCTCTGTATTATTAGGATATATAATGGCCCATTATATATCCTAATATTACAGAGGGGCCATTATATATAATAATAACTAATAATAATAAAACTCTGCAGAGATGTGACGTGGCTGAAAGAAGGTGTCATGGCGGTTTTATCTCCGAATGAAGACGTTGAGGAAAGTCTACATCACAGGAGATGTCACTGGATGGATGAGGTATGTGCTGCTGTATTCTCCTGTATATTTTGTAGTGATGTACAGTACAGACCAAAAGTTTGGACACACCTTCTCATTCAAAGAGTTTTCTTTATTTTCATGACTATGAAAATTGTAGATTCACACTGAAGGCATCAAAACTATGAATTAACACATGTGGAATTATATACATAACAAACAAGTGTGAAACAACTGAAAATATGTCATATTCTAGGTTCTTCAAAGTAGCCACCTTTTGCTTTGATTACTGCTTTGCATACTCTTGGCATTCTCTTGATGAGCTTCAAGAGGTAGTCCCCTGAAATGGTTTTCACTTCACAGGTGTGCCCTGTCAGGTTTAATAAATGGGATTTCTTGCCTTATAAACGGGGTTGGGACCATCAGTTGTGTTGAGGAGAAGTCAGGTGGATACACAGCTGATAGTCCTACTGAATAGACTGTTAGAATTTGTATTATGGCAAGAAAAATGCAGCTAAGTAAAGAAAAACGAGTGGCCATCATTACTTTAAGAAATGAAGGTCAGTCACTCAGCCGAAAAATTGGGAAAACTTTGAAAGTAAGGGCTATTTGACCATGAAGGAGAGTGATGGGGTGCTGCGCCAGATGACCTGGCCTCCACAGTCACCGGACCTGAACCCAATTGAGATGGTTTGGGGTGAGCTGGACCGCAGAGTGAAGGCAAAAGGGCCAACAAGTGCTAAGCATCTCTGGGAACTCCTTCAAGACTGTTGGAAGACCATTTCAGGGGACTACCTCTTGAAGCTCATCAAGAGAATGCCAAGAGTGTGCAAAGCAGTAATTAAAGCAAAAGGTGGCTATTTTGAAGAACCTAGAATATTACATATTTTCAGTTGTTTCACACTTGTTTGTTATGTATATAATTCCACATGTGTTAATTCATAGATTTGATGCCTTCTTAGTCATGAAAATAAAGAAAACTCTTTGAATGAGAAGGTGTGTCCAAACTTTTGGTCTGTACTGTATGTAATGTCCAAACACATATTTGTTTCACGGTAGGGTTGGAGGGTGGATTGAGAATTTGCCCCACCCTGCAGCATCCTGGCCCCAGACTTCAGGTCGCACTGTGCGTGTTCTGAATTCTGGGGCCTTATACCCATCTACTAAATCATCTGTACTTAGAGAGTTACCACCATGTTATCTGTGGTGTTATATAGGACTGCTACATTATCTGTAAAAGTACCATATCAAAGATCAATATCTGTCTGATTGTCTTGCCTACAGCATTATATATCTTGGGGACGTTCGCACGCCATATGAGTCTTTGCTGACAGATGACAGATGAAGTTACAGTATATGTGTCCAATGGAATAATATTCTCTCCTGAAATTGCCAAACCTCATGGTATTCTATAGCTCTGATGAATGGTGAACTCTGAAATACTCTATCTCACTGAGCAATGCACCAGCCTTAGAGAAATGCACAGCACAGGTTGATATTAGGAGACAATATCATGCCTGAATAATCATTCATTTATATGTAGCCTTAGATCATACCTGACACATGGCATCATGTGTAGTATTGTATATGTACCCATGCATATTATTTTCATAGAACTAATTATAATTAGGTGTAAGTGGGGTATTAATCAGATATTCTGTGGGCTAGAACAAAGATAAAGACTTTTTTAACAATGTATATGGTATATTAGAAACCGATAATTGGAGGCACATCACATACAGTTATACCTTTTTTATGTTTACAGTAGGATACAATATAATTGTAAACTACAATATGGCTTGCTTTTCATTAGCATATACTGTATATGTATTCTTCCTTACCTTTTCCCTTGGTAAAAATAGAATAAGATGATGATATTTTCTTTTTCGGGAATAGTAAGTAAGGCTAGTTTCATTGGCAACCAGGCAAACATGGCAACAATTGGCCGAACAAAAAACAATGTGCGCATTGGTTCTCAACTGGCCGATTTTCTGCATATTTGCTGGGTTGTGGCCAGATCTCCACCTGTCCCCATTATAGTGAATGGAGCCCGACGGCGATGCTGTAGCTTCCGGCAATGATGAAATACAGAGAGAGATCCGGCAGGCTGTTTCCTGCCAGAACAGCCTGCGGGATCGAAAAGCGCTAGTCGGAAAATAGCTTAACCCAAAAGCTGGTCATCTCACAACTCATTTAGTGATATCTCAAGTGAAGAGAAAATTTAAAGAGGACCTTTCACTTGTAAAAACAATGTGAACTAAGTATGCTGACATATAGAGCGGCACCCGGGGATCTCACTGCACTTACTATTATCCCGGGAGTTTTTTTTCTCCCAGGCTGTGAGCTGTGCGCTGCGATTGGCCAGCGCTACAGCCTAGGAGAAGGAGACGCCCACAGGACAAGGGAAGACACCGCCTACTATAACTTACAGAGCAAAGGTACCGGAGGGCATAACGGGAGAACGGAGCAGCGCCCGGGGATAATAGTAAGTGCAGTGAGATCCCCGGGCGCCGCTCTATATGTCAGCATACTTAGTTCACATTGTTTTTACAAGTGAAAGGTCCTCTTTAAGGAAAGACACATCCAGTGTTGAACTGAAGTGCAAAGGACCCACCAATAGAAGTGACTCCAGGGGCCCACCCTATAGATTCATTCAAATATTGACTTAAAGGGGTTTTCTGGTTTGCCTCAACATCCTTTCAAATAATGCTTTATATAGAATAGTGTAATAGGGCATATGACCGTTGCAGCTTACTACTGGCCTTAGTGCTGTACGCCACTCAGACCAGTTATTGGTTACAGTAATGATATACAGGCACCAAGCTGTGTATAGATACAGTAACAGAACCAAGCTGTGTGTATAGATACAGTAATAGAACCAAGATGTGTGTATAGATATAGTAACACAAACATGCTGCATGTATGAATTCAGTACCAGAACCAAGCTGTGTGTATAGATACAGTAACAGAACCAAGCTGTGTGTATAGATAAAGTAATAGAACCAAGCTGTGTGCATAGATACAGTAACACAAACATGCTGCATGTATGAATTCAGTACCAGAACCAAGCTGCTTGCATAGATACTGTACAGTAACAGCACCAAGCTGCATGTATGGATACAGTAATGGAACCAAGCTGCGTGAATAGATACAGTAACAGAATGAAGCTGCATGTATAGATACAGTAACAGAACCAATATGCATGTTTAGATACAGTAACAGAACCAAGCTGTGTGCTTAGATACAGTACCAGAACTAACCTGCCTGTCTAGATATAGATACAGTACCAGAACCAAGATGTGTGTATAGATACAGTAACAGAACCAAGCTGTATGTATAGATACAGTAACACAACCATGCTGCATATATATAAACAGTACCAGAACCAAGCTGAGTTTATGGATACAGTAACAGAACCAAGCTGCATACATAGATAAAGTAACAGAACCAAGCTGTTTTCATACATACAGTACCAGAACCAAGCTATGTGCATACAGTATCAGAATCAATCTGTTTCCTTAGATACAGTATCAGAATCAAGCTGTGTGTATAGATATAATACCAGAACCAAGCTGTGTGTATAGATATAGTAACAGAACCAAGCTTGCTGAATTTTCCAAGTGCTGATTTTATAAGTGCATTGGAGATATTCAGGAGATACTCAGGAGGTAATCTGGAGGTGGATACAATCTATCTTTGTTTAAATGGCAGACCTGGTTCTGTGCAGGAATTGTTGTGCTTTTATTTCAGGTTCCACTCTTCGGAGGTTTGGATACTGTCTTATCTGTAGACAGCTCTCCATAATGCAGCAGGAAATAGCCTTTTTGAAATATGAGATTTGTAAATTAACCGTTAAACAAACTCAGGCTGAGAACATTGCAATGCCACTGCCACAGAGACCCCCTAGAAATGGAAGATGGGTTACTGCAGGTTCTGTTAGACTGAGAGTTGTGGATAGAAGACATGTCCCACAGTCTGTGGCTCTCCATAATTCATTTGCAGCACTTTCAGAGTGCAAGAGCAACATGGAGGATGGCTCAAGCACAGTGGGTGAGGAACAATCATCTCCCATGCCTAAAGTATGCAAGACTGCAGCCAAAGACAAAAAGGAGAAGGTGAGGACTGATAGTAAGCAGCTGTTGGTGGGCGATTCCATCATAAGAGGTGTGAAGTTTGAGGAGAATGGTCTTGTGAGATGTCTCCCTGGTGCTACCGCTAGCAGGGATAGACGACGGATCCTTAATATTGTTAGGCAAGCAAAGCAGGAAAGGGAGGTGGATGTTATTGTCCATCTTGGGACAAATGATCTGGCTTGCAATGAGGTTTCAAAGGTGAAAGAAGCTTTTCACACACTTGGAAAGGATATACAGGAGGTTGCATCAGCTGTTTCATTCTTTGCAGTTTTGCCTGTGAATAACCTTCAGCATGACAGGAAGATGCGCATTAAGGAATTCAATGTATGGCTTGGTGAATGGTGTCTGAACCAAGGGTTTGGACTTGTGTCTCATGTTAGCTCTTTTTGGAATGGAAAAGAACTGTACAAGAAAGATTTTTTGCATCTTTCTCTCAAGGGAACGAATGTCCTCGGTGAACAGTTCCAAGTATTTGCTAAGGAGCATTTAAACTAGGAAAGGGGGGCAAAAGAGTGATAATCCAGCAGTCCAACTGCCCCCCGGAACAATGCCAGAAGATGCCAGTAGCACAAAGGTTAAGAAATTACAAGCTCAGAGTCTTGTCTACAAATGCTCACAGTTTAGGGAATAAGATCAATGAACTTGAGGCTATAATGGCATCTGAGAATATAGATGTAGTGGCTGTTACTGAGATGTGGTTCAATGGGAGTAATGACTGGGATATAACAATACCAAGGTTCTCTCTATACAGGAAAGACAGAGAAGGCAAGAAGGGGTGGCCCTGTATGTGAAAGATAGCATAAAATCTAATTTGATACAAGTTAGCGAGAACAATTTAGAGTCAGTTTGGGTTACCTTGCAGCTTGATAATCATAAGGTAACTCGTGTAGGTGTGATATATAGACCACCTAGCCAAGGCAAAGAATTTGATGATCTACTAGTTGAGGAAATAGCTAAAATGACATTGAAGGGGGAAGTTATCATTATGGGAGACTTCAATATTCCTGATGTAAACTGGAAAACCAAAATAGCTAGTTCTTCCAGGAGTACAGATATTCTAAATTCCCTACTGGGAAATCTACAGCAAGTAGTTGAGGAGCCAACCCGGAAGGAGGTCATTTTAGATTTAGTATTCACAAATGCGAATTTGGTATCTGATATTACTGTAGGGGAAAGCTTGGGATCTAGTGATCACCAGTCAGTGTGGTTTACTATAAGTACAGTGACTGAGTCACACCACACAAAAACAAAAGTTTTAGATTTTAGAAAAACTGACTTTTCTAAAATTAGATTAGTGGTATACGAGTCCCTATCAGATTAGAACAGTTTCATTGGAGTCCAGGAGAAATGGGACTACTTAAAAGTGGCACTATTGAAGGCAGCAGAAAATTGCATTAGGCTTGTCAGTAACAGCAAAAAAAGGAAGAGACCACTGTGGTACTCAGCAGAAGTGGCCAAAATCATTAAAAACAAAAAGATAGCATTTAGGAATTATAAAAAATAAAAAAAAACGAGGATGACAGGCAAATTTATAAGATTAGGCAGAGAGAGGCCAAACAAGTTATAAGAGCTTCTAAAGCATAGGCAGAAGAGAAATGAGCTCAGTCAGGGAAAAAAGGTGATAAGGCATAAGGAGACAAGAAGGAAGGTATATGGAAGAAGAAAAAGAACTAGCTGACTGCCTCAATGAATACTTCTGTTCAGTTTTTACAAAGGAAAATGACCTCAGGAAAGAAGACTAATGAATCTTTTGATGCATGTGTCTTTACAGAGGAAGAAGTTCTAAGTCAGCTGTCTAAAATTAATACAAATATGTCACAGGGGCCTGATGGGATTCACCCAAAGCAAAACAATTAACAGATTTATTTAACCAATCACTGGCAACAGGAGTCGTCCCAGAAGATTGGAAATTAGCAAATGTTGTACCCATTCACAAGAAAGGTAGTAGGGAGGAATCGGGCAACTATAGGCCGGTAAGCCTGACATCAATAGTGGGGAAATTAATGGAAACCATACTTAAGGAGAGGATTGTGGAACATCTAAAATCCCATGGATTGAAAGATGAAAAACAGCATGGGTTTACTTCAGGGAGATCATGTCAAACTAATCTTATAGATTTTTTTGATCGGGTGACTAAAATAATAGATGGACGGAGGTGCAGTAGACATCGCTTATCTAGACTTTAGTAAGGCTTTTGATACTGTCCCACATAGAAGTAGGGGTGTAGCGTGGGGGGGGGGAAGGGGCGTTGCCCCGGGCACCAAATTGTAGGGGGCGCCAGGCAGAAGGCAGTAAAATGAGGGTGATGGAAGCCTATGGCTCCCATCCCCTCCGTTCTGCCTGGCCTGAAGCTTTAAGAAGCAGCAGAGCGGCGCAGGAGTCCAGGAGATCGCGATTATATCACCGAGACCTCCTGCGCCGGGTCTTCGAGATGATGCAATGACGTGATGACGCGGCGCAGGAGGGCAGGGTGATGTGTTCCTGACCGCCTGCGCTGGGACGCCCAAGCAAAGACTACAAGAGGTGATGAAGAGAGGTGAGTATTATTATTATTATTTTATGTAAGTACTGGGGGCAATACTGGGGGCACTATGGAGGTGGGCAGAAGAGATACAAAGGAGGCCAGTATATTTAGAAAGAATGGGCACCGTTTTATATTATACAGAGGGGCCATGATATATTATACAGGGGGCCATTATATATTATAGTTATACAGTGGGGCCATAATATATAATAATTATACAAGGGGGCCATAATATATAATAATTATACAAGGGGGCCATCATATATTATACATAGGGGCCATTATATATTATAATTATACAGAGAAACTATTAATAATGGGCCCTCTGTCTCTGTATAATTCTAATATATAATGGCCCCCCTGTATAATTATAATATATTATGGCCCCACTGTATAACTATAATTTATAGTTATACAGTGGGGCCATAATATATAATAATTATACAGGGGGGCCATAATATATAATAATTATACAAGGGGGGGCATTATATATTAGAATTATACAGAGGGCCCATTATTAATAGCCTCTCTGTATAATTATAATATACACTGCTCAAAAAAATAAAGGGAACACTTAAACAACACAATGTAACTCCAAGTCAATCACACTTCTGTGAAATCAAACTGTCCACTTAGGAAGCAACACTGAGTGACAATCAATTTCACATGCTGTTGTGCAAATGAGATAGACAACAGGTGGAAATTATAGGCAATTAGCAAGACACCTCCAATAAAGGAGTGGTTCTGCAGGTGGTGACCACAGATCCTTTCTCAGTTCCTATGCTTCCTGGCTGATGTTTTGATCACTTTTGCTGGCGGTGCTTTCGCTCTAGTGGTAGCATGAGACGGAGTCTACAACCCACACAAGTGGCTCAGGTAGTGCAGCTTATCCAGGATGGCACATCAATGCGAGCTGTGGCAAGAAGGTTTGCTGTGTCTGTCAGCGTAGTGTCCAGAGCATGGAGGCACTACCAGGAGACAGGCCAGTACATCAGGAGACGTGGAGGAGGCCGTAGGAGGGCAACAACCCAGCAGCAGGACCGCTACCTCCGCCTTTGTGCAAGGAGAAACAGGAGAAGCACTGCCAGAACCCTGCAAAATTACCTCCAGCAGGCCACAAATGTGCATGTGTCTGCTCAAACGGTCAGAAACAGACTCCATGAGGGTGATATGAGGGCCCGACGTCCACAGGTGGGGGTTGTGCTTACAGCCCAACACCGTGCAGGACGTTTGGCATTTGCCAGAGAACACCAAGATTGGCAAATTCGCCACTGGCGCCCTGTGCTCTTCACAGATGAAAGCAGGTTCACACTGAGCACATGTGACAGACGTGACAGAGTCTTGAGACGCCGTGGAGAACGTTCTGCTGCCTGCAACATCCTCCAGCATGACCGGTTTGGCATTGGGTCAGTAATGGTGTGGGGTGGCATTTCTTTGGAGGCCGCACAGCCCTCCATGTGCTCGCCAGAGGTAACCTGACTGCCATTAGGTACCAAGATGAGATCCTCAGACCCCTTGTGAGACCATATGCTGGTGCGGTTGGCCCTGGGTTCCTCCTAATGCAAGACAATGCTAGACCTCATGTGGCTGGAGTGTGTCAGCAGTTCCTGCAAGACGAAGGCATTTATGCTATGAACTGGCCCGCCCGTTCCCCAGACCTGAATCCAATTGAGCACATCTGGGACATCATGTCTCACTCTATCCACCAACGTCACGTTGCACCACAGACTGTCCAGGAGTTGACAGATGCTTTAGTCCAGGTCTGGGAGGAGATCCCTCAGGAGACCGTCTGCCACCTCATCAGGAGCATGCACAGGCGTTGTAGGGAGGTCATAAAGGCACGTGGAGGCCACACACACTACTGAGCCTCATTTTGACTTGTTTTAAGGACATTACATCAAAGTTGGATCAGCCTGTAGTGTGTTTTTCCACTTTAATTTTGAGTGTGACTCCAAATCCAGACCTCCATGGGTTGAAAAATTTGATTTTCATTTTTTAATTTTTGTGTGATTTTGTTGTCAGCACATTCAACTATGTAAAGAACAAAGTATTTCAGAAGAATATTTAATTACGTCAGATCTAGGATGTGTTATTTTTGTGTTCCCTATGAGCAGTGTATAATGGCCCCTATGTATAATATATAATGGCCCCTTTGTATAATTATTATTTATTATGGCCCCTCAGTATGACTATAATATATAATGGCTCCTTTGTATAATGATTATATATTATGGCCCCTCTGTATAACTATAATATATAATGGCCCCTCTGTATATTGTACATAGTGACCCATCTGTAATATTGGGATATATAATGGCACCCTCTGTATTATTATTATTATATATATAATGGCCCCTCTGTATAATTATTATATATAATGACCCCTCTGTAATATTAGGGTATATAATGGACCCTCTGTTTAATTACTATATATAATGACCCCCCCTGTATTATTATAATATATAATGGCCCCCTCTGTATTATTAGGATATATAATGGCCCATTATATATCCTAATATTACAGAGGGGCCATTATATATAATAATAACTAATAATAATAAAACTCTGCAGAGATGTGACGTGGCTGAAAGAAGGTGTCATGGCGGTTTTATCTCCGAATGAAGACGTTGAGGAAAGTCTACATCACAGGAGATGTCACTGGATGGATGAGGTATGTGCTGCTGTATTCTCCTGTATATTTTGTAGTGATGTACAGTACAGACCAAAAGTTTGGACACACCTTCTCATTCAAAGAGTTTTCTTTATTTTCATGACTATGAAAATTGTAGATTCACACTGAAGGCATCAAAACTATGAATTAACACATGTGGAATTATATACATAACAAACAAGTGTGAAACAACTGAAAATATGTCATATTCTAGGTTCTTCAAAGTAGCCACCTTTTGCTTTGATTACTGCTTTGCATACTCTTGGCATTCTCTTGATGAGCTTCAAGAGGTAGTCCCCTGAAATGGTTTTCACTTCACAGGTGTGCCCTGTCAGGTTTAATAAATGGGATTTCTTGCCTTATAAACGGGGTTGGGACCATCAGTTGTGTTGAGGAGAAGTCAGGTGGATACACAGCTGATAGTCCTACTGAATAGACTGTTAGAATTTGTATTATGGCAAGAAAAATGCAGCTAAGTAAAGAAAAACGAGTGGCCATCATTACTTTAAGAAATGAAGGTCAGTCACTCAGCCGAAAAATTGGGAAAACTTTGAAAGTAAGGGCTATTTGACCATGAAGGAGAGTGATGGGGTGCTGCGCCAGATGACCTGGCCTCCACAGTCACCGGACCTGAACCCAATTGAGATGGTTTGGGGTGAGCTGGACCGCAGAGTGAAGGCAAAAGGGCCAACAAGTGCTAAGCATCTCTGGGAACTCCTTCAAGACTGTTGGAAGACCATTTCAGGGGACTACCTCTTGAAGCTCATCAAGAGAATGCCAAGAGTGTGCAAAGCAGTAATTAAAGCAAAAGGTGGCTATTTTGAAGAACCTAGAATATTACATATTTTCAGTTGTTTCACACTTGTTTGTTATGTATATAATTCCACATGTGTTAATTCATAGATTTGATGCCTTCTTAGTCATGAAAATAAAGAAAACTCTTTGAATGAGAAGGTGTGTCCAAACTTTTGGTCTGTACTGTATGTAATGTCCAAACACATATTTGTTTCACGGTAGGGTTGGAGGGTGGATTGAGAATTTGCCCCACCCTGCAGCATCCTGGCCCCAGACTTCAGGTCGCACTGTGCGTGTTCTGAATTCTGGGGCCTTATACCCATCTACTAAATCATCTGTACTTAGAGAGTTACCACCATGTTATCTGTGGTGTTATATAGGACTGCTACATTATCTGTAAAAGGGGCATGTCCACAGGTTGGGAGGTGCAATACATGGCTCGCCCTGGGTGCTGGCAAACCACGCTACGCCACTGCATAGAAGGCTTATCAATAAATTGCAGTCTTTGGGCTTGGACTCCCATATTGTTGAATGGATTAGGCAGTGGCTGAGGGACAGACAACAGAGGGTTGTAGTCAATGGAGTACATTCAGACCATGGTCTTGTTACCAGTGGGGTACCTCAGGGATCTGTTCAGGGACCCATATTGTTTAATATCTTTATCAGTGAAATTGTAGAAGGCCTTGATGGTAAGGTGTGTCTTTTTGCTGATGACACAAAGATTTGTAACAGGGTTGATGTTCCTGGAGGGATACACCAAATGGAAAAGGATTTAGGAAAACTAGAGGAATGGTCAGAAATCTGGCAACTAAAATTTAATGTTGATAAGTGCAAGATAATGCACCTGGGGCTTAAAAACCCAAGAGCAGAATATAAAATCAGTGATACAGTCCTAACCTCAGTATCTGAGGAAAGGGATTTAGGGGTCATTATTTCAGAAGACTTAAAGGTAGGCAGACAATGTCATAGAGCAGCAGGAAATACTAGCAGAATGCTTGGGTGTATAGGGAGAGGCATTACCAGTAGAAAGAGGGAGGTGCTCATGCCTCTCTACAGAGCACTAGTGAGACCTCATTTGGAGTATTGTGCTCAGTACTGGAGACCATATCTCCAGAAGGATATTGATACTTTGGAGAGAGTTCAGAGAAGAGCTACTAAACTGGTACATGGATTGCAGGATAAAACGTACCAGGAAAGGTTAAAGGACCTTAACATGTATACAGTCAGGTCCATAAATATTGGGACATCTACACAATTGTAACATTTTTGGGTCTATAAACCACCACAATGGATTTGAAATGAAACGAACAAGATGTGCTTCAACTGCAGACTGTCAGCTTTAATTTGAGGGTATTTACATCCAAATCAGGTGAACGGTGTAGGAATTACAACAGTTTGCATATGTGCCTCCCACTTGTTAAGGAACCAAAAGTAATAGGAAAATTGGCTTCTCAGCTGTTCCATGGCCAGGTGTGTGTTATTCCCTCATTATTCCAATTACAATGAGCAGATAAAAGGTCCAGAGTTCATTTCAAGTCTGCTATTTGCATTTGGAATCTGTTGCTGTCAACTCTGAAGATGAGATCCACAGAGCTGTAACTATCAGTGAAGCAAGCCATCACTAGGCTGAAAAAACAAAACAAACCCATCAGAGAGATAGCAAAAACATTAGGCGTTGCCAAAACAACTGTTTGGAACATTCTTAAAAAGAAGGAACGCATCAGTGAGCTCAGCAACACCAAAAGACCTGGAAGACCACGGAAAACAACTGTGGTGGAAGAATTATTTCCCTGGTAAAAAAAACACCCTTCACAACAGTTGGCCAGATCAAGAACACTCTCCAGGAGGTAGGTGTATGTGTGTCAAAGTCAACAATCAAGAGAAGACTTCACCAGAGTGAATACAGAGGGTTCACCACAAGACGTAAACCATTGGTGAGCCTCAAAAACAGGAAGGCCAGATTAGAGTTTGCCAAATGACATCTAAACAAGCCTTCACACTTCTGGAACAACATCCTATGGACAGATGAGACCATGATCAACTTGTACCAGAGTGATGGGAAGAGAAAAGTATGGAGAAGGAAAGGAACTGCTCATGATCCTAAGCATACCACCTCATCAGTGAAGCATGGTAGTGGTAGTGTCATGGCGTGGGCATGTATGGCTGCCAATGGAACTGGTTCTCTTGTATTTATTGATGATGTGACTGCTGACAAAAGCAGCAGGATGAATTCTGAAGTGTTTCGGGCAATATTATCTGCTCATATTCAGCTAAATACTTCAGAACTCATTGGACGGCGCTTCACAGTGCAGATGGACAATGACCCAAAGCATACTGCAAAAGCAACCAAAGAGTTTTTTAAGGGAAAGAAGTAAAATGTTATGCAATGGCCAAGTCAATCACCTGACCTGAATCCAATTAAGCATGCATTTTACTTGCTGAAGACAAAACTGAAGGGAAAATGCCCCGAGAACAAGCAGGAACTGAAGACAGTTGCAGTAGAGGGCTGACAGAGCATTACCAGGGATGAAACCCAGCATCTGGTGATGTCTATGCCTCCAGACTTCAGGCTGTAATTGACTACAAAGGATTTGCAACCAAGTATTAAAAAGTGAAAGTTTGATTTATGATTATTATTCTGTCCCATTACTTTTGGTTCCTTAACAAGTAGGAGACACATATGCAAACTGTTGTAATTCCTACACCGTTCATCTGATTTGGATGTAAATACCCTCAAATTAAAGCTGACAGTCTGCAGTTAAAGCACATCTTGTTTGTTTCATTTCAAATCTATTGTGGTGGTGTATAGGGCCAAAAATTTTAGAATTGTGTTGATGTCCCAATATTTATGGACCTGACTGTAGCTTGGAAGAAAGACGATCCAGAGGGGATATGATAGAAACTTTTAAATACATAAAGGGTATCAACAAAGTAAAAGAGGAGAGAATATTTAAAAGAAGAAAACTGATACAAGAGGACAGAGTTTTAAATTAGAGGGCAAAGGTTTAAAAGTAATATCAGGAAGTATTACTTTACTGAGAGAGTAGTGAATGCATGGAATAGCCTTCCTGCAGAAGTGGTAGCTGCAAATACAGTGAAGAAGTTTAAGCATGCATGGGATAGGCATAAGGCCATCCTTCATATAAGATAGGGCCAGGGGCTATTCATAGAATTCAGTATATTGGGCAGACTAGATGGGCCAAATGGTTCTTATCTGCCGACACATTCTATGTTTCTATAAGCTGCATGTATAGATACAGTACCAGAATCAAGCTGCATTTATAGATACAGTAACAGAACCAAGCTGCATGTATAGATACAGTACCAAAACCAAGCTGTGTACATAGATACAGTAACAGAACCAAGCCATGTGCATAGATACAATAACAGAACTAAGTTGTTTGCATAGATACAGTACCAGAACCAAGCTGTGTGTATAGATACGGTAACAGAACCAAGCTATGTCAATAGATACAGTAACACAACCATGCTGCATGTATAGATACAGTACCAGAACCAAGCTGCATGTATATATACAGTACCAGAACAAAGCTGCATGCACAGACACAGTAACAGAACCAAGCTATGTACATAGATACAGTAACAGAACCAAGCTGCATGTATAGATACAGTACCAGAACAAAGCTGCATGCATAGATACAGTAACAGAACCAAGCTATGTACATAGATACAGTAACAGAACCAAGATGGGCATATAGATACAGTAACAGAACCAAGCTGCGTGCATAGATACAGTACCAGAACCAAGCTGCGTGCATAGATACAGTACCAGAACCAAGCTGTGTAAATAGATACGGGAACAGAACCAAGCTGCATGTATAGATACAATAACAGAACCAAGCTCCATGCATAGATACAGTAACAGAACCAAGCTGTGTGTATAGATACAGTAACAGAACCAAGCTGCATGTATAGATACATTACCAAAACCAAGCTGTTTACATAGATGCAGTACCAGAATCAAGCTGTGTACATAGATACAGAACCAGAATCAAGCTATGTGCATAGATACAATACCAGAATACAGTAACAGAACCAAGCTCTGTGTATAGATACAGTAACAGAACCAAGCTTCATCCATAGATACAGTACCAGAATAAAGCTGTGTACATAGATACAGTAACAGAACCAAACCACCCATTCTCCAAATTTGTAAAGCCCAATTCAATCAATTAATAGAATAAATATAGGTGTTTTTGTAATAATAACTTTTTACAAATTTTTATAACTTATATATATTTTTTTAAAATATTTTTATATATTGTATATATTTATTGTGTATAATGAATCTGTGGGTTTTAATAAATACCTAACAGTATTAATATAGTAAAAACGCAATATGAACATTTACCGCACCAAAACCGCAGATTTACCGCATAGCGGGCGTCATATGTATTTCCACCCTCTACCCATAGTTTTGTATTATTACTGCTATAAAGTATGGAATTTATATGACAAATACTATAAAACATGTATATGGTATAGACTCTGAGTTAGTTTATATCAAGCAACTGTATATAAATGCGATTTTGATCAATATATTTTTGAAATCTGTTTTTAGATTTAATTCAAATATTTTATAATATATTTGTAATATAAGGTGACATATATATATATTCATAGTGATTTAATACTTTTTAATATAAGAAATAAATGCTTTTAAATGACCGAAAATATACAGCCTGTCATCGTGAACTTTAAAAGGAAATCCACGTCACTTCCTATGCACAGCACGAATCAATTAATTAAAACCACACCTGTATAGGTATATAAAGACAGACCATTCCCATGGGAAATTCAGCCACTGAAGAAGGAGTCGTAGCCCACTCCGAAACGCGTATGGTAACTAATCCCATGAGACAAGAGTACAGAACCGGAGGAGAATAAGCGCTTCAAGAAAGGAATCGGTGAATCTGTGTTTCATTATAAAAAAAAGCTGGATACCTGTCATTCTTCGTTGAGATCTATTTCCCTGGTGAAAACTAACCCTGCGTACTACAACAAACAGCGCAGAAGGTACCTGTTTCCAGGTGATCTCCAAGACAGCACAGCTACATATAATCACAGAGGATCCCGAAAGTTTTCTCATCATTTCTGCAACCACATCATACCGCAACCTACAAAAGACCTTTCTGCAGCAAGTTAAATCCGCACCATACCGCAACCTATTAAAGATCTTCACCACACGTGGGACGCCACGAGTGACATAACAAAACCAGCATTACCCAAAAACAGTGAGTAAAGACTATTCCGGTCTAGTTCTATAACTAGGCAGCGACTTATGTGCGGTATCACTGCGATTAGGAGAAGTGGCAATTAAACCACAAATATATACAAGTTACTATCTCCAATACTATATCCGAGCATCGGACCGAGTCTCCCATGTACATTATCCCCTCCTGGGATACCATTTGGGTCTATTAACCCTTAGGAGAGACTGTTGCATATAAAATATCGTTTATAACCCAGCAGATTATATTATTGATGACTGTGTTTTAGGAATTTTATAGTAACAATTTATGTGTTTTAGTAAATTTTTATATTATATGTCTCACTATATATTTATATCGATTTAATAAATATTTTTACATCAATTCTCCGTGTGGTATCAAGTGGTGGTGTGCCCTACTACTTTGAATTTTATCCTTAATTATTTTAGAGGATTGGGTGAATCCTCCTTGCAGGTGCACCCATACCACTGTTGAGTAGCAGGTGAGCCCTCTCTAAATATTCAAATTTTAACTCTTAGATATATACTTGTACACATGCAGGCACTCTAACATACACACTTTCATACACGCAGGCACTGTTACATACACACATTTGCACACATGCAGGCTCAATTACATACACACACAGGCACTCTTATATACACACACTTGCACACATGCAGACACTCTTAAATACACACACTTGTATACATGATACACACCTGTACACATGCAGGCACTCTATCATACAAACTTTCATACATGCAGGCACTCTTACATACATACATTTGTATACATGCACAATACACCACATTATAATGCATATAGATTCCTTCCTCACCTCATGGCCCTCTGAATCGCTAGTTTCGGAGGTTGCAGCTTCTAGTTGTCCTGAGCCAGGCTCCATCCCCTCACAGCAGCAACCGGCTCTGACTCCACACAGGCAGCAGTCCTTCCTTCCTTACTGATTAGCAGAGCTGGCTCATTGGAGGAGAGGCCATCAGTGCTTTTGACTGACAGCTTTTAGTCCACATGGTCTAATTTTCCAGAAAATTGTGGCAAAATGTGGTATTTTTCTGCAGAGATATTGTAAAAATCAGACCATGTAGACACAGCCTTAATGACCAGGACTGCTGATTGGACAAAAAACGGTCAGTCCTCCAATGACTCAATGCTGGTATTCAGGAATTATTTTCTGTAGCAGCTGCTTGGGGAGGCAGGGCCACTGATCAGCACGTTATCTCTGAGTCCCTCTAAAGTTCAGGAGATGAGGCCCATTTGTTTGATCATTTCTACCCAGGACCAGTGGCGTACCGAAGATGTTTGGCACCTGGGGCGGGTCCTTTCTCTGCACCCACCCATATTTTAAAACATTGTGTACTCTCACAGTAGTTATGCCCCCATTGGGCCCCTTTCACAATAGTAATACCCTCATTGCACCCCTTCACATTACTTATGCCCACATTGTTCCCCCCCTCAGAGTAGCTATGCCCACATTGTGCCCCCTCACAGTATTTATGCTCACATTGTGCCCTCTCACAGTAATGCCCTCATAGTGCCCATCACAGTAATCCCTTCATTGTGCCCCCTTCACAGTAGTTATGCCCTCATTGTGCTCCCCTTACAGTAGTGATGCCCTCATTATGGCCCCCTTACAGTAGTTTTGCCCCCAATGTGCCCCCCTTACAATAGTTATGCTCTCTCTGTGCCCCCTCACAGTAGTTAAGCTCTCATTGTGCCCCACTCATAGTAGTTATGCCTTCTCTGTGCCAGTTCACAGTAATTATGCCCTCATTGTGCCCCCTCGCAGTAGTTATGCCCTCATTGTGCCCCTCTCACAGTATTTGTGCCCTCTGTGCCCCTTCAGAGTAGTTATGCCCTCATCATGCCCCCTCTTGGTAGTTATGTCCTCCCTGTGCCCCCTTCAGAGTAATACCATCACTTTGCCTTCCTTCACAGTCGATATGCCCTCTCTGTGCCCCCATAACAGTTAGTGTAAGGTTCAAAGGTCTCTAGGACATAAGCGTGGCTTCTATCCACCTCTCTGACTGATATTTTGTAAAAATTATAAATATAAATCTTTATTAGTTACTCTTCAAAATCTCTACGAACTCTTAACAGAAAATTCCTCAGAATTGGAGAGGTAGGGCTGTGCAATCTTTTATTGTAGTTGTATCAATCTTTCAGATACACTATATCCTGGCGGGGTGCCTGATATTTCCTCAGGTCATTCCCCCTTTCCCTCTCAATTGTTTCTATCTATACACCAGCTGTATATTTAGCCGTGTATTGTTTTCCCTTCTGGGATCCCTGCCTCTCCGAATCTGAACTAAAAACTTATGCCTGCATCCCTTCATGTTTCGCCGTGTGATCGGCGTCTTCAGGGGATGACGTGCAGGTTGTGGCATGTGGGGGCGGTCCCTGGGCTTTAAGCCTTCGGTTTGTGTGGGCGGGGGTACTCACATCGAATCAGCGCATGGATACTGGTGAGTGATAGCTCCACTGGCCAAGCGATTCAGAATGCCGGCGCCTGCTAGTTACGTCACCTGTCTGGGATTGATGATGCTCAATCATTCTCCTGTGACGTCCCTCTCCTGCGTCCCAGGCTTCCTACGATGACATCCGGCCCCTAGTGATGATGTCACCACGTCTCCGTATTGCGCCTGCGCCGGGACTTAGGAACATTTTGTCCTCATCCCCTCTCTGTATTGCGCTTGTGCCGGGACTTATAAACATTTCAGCGCTTCTACCGATGCTGCGCCTACGCGGGTATATACCCAGATTTAGATTTTTCTGGTGCGCATGCATTCCCACTCAGAGAGATTTCTATATTCTCCTCCAGTGCTTAAACAGTGTTTATCAGGGAGCAATTAATTGTATTTTATTTTCATATGTTGTAATTTATTTTGTTTATTGTATTTCGGACCTGATGTTCTTTGATCCACTACAAACATTTCTCCCCTTTCCTCCCAATAGCACCTTTTGTGGGTCCCTCTCTAGCCTGGATCATCATTCCCAGCAGTACTATGGATATTTTTACACTAGTGTGTTGTGGTTCTTATTTCTGATTTCATTTCGGTTTTTGTTTTTATTTTGCCATCTTGACTGCTGTATATTGTTCAGACATCTCTTCTAGAGTTCCTTTTTTCTATATTTCATGATTCTACATTTTATTTCTAAACTTGTACAGTGCCATTATCTTCAGGTTACAAGAAAGGAGCAAAAGTAAAGCCTTCATTTAAACCAGCGGTTCTCAACCTAGGGGTCGCGACCCCTTTGGGGGTCGATCGGCCCTTTCCGGGGGGTCGCCTGAGGCTTCCTATTGTGGCTCGCCCGTACAACGGCAGCGGCCCCTTATCCTCGCGCACAGGAAGTGATGTCCTATCACTGCCTGTGCTTGAAGGAGCCTGACGTCTGGACGGGTAAGTCGGGCCGCCTGTCTGCTGAGGTCCGAGTTTTTTCGTTAATGACACCGCCGCTGAGCACCACTGCCACCAATGATTTAATTGAGCCTGGCTGAGCCTGGCTAATTTTATTTAAATTATTTGGCTGAGCAAGGCTTAATTTATTTGGGGGGACATGAAGCACCGCTGATTTATTTATTTGGGGGACCCTGAGCACTTCTGATTTATTTATTTGGGGAAACCTGATGCACCACTGATTTATTTATTTGGGGGTACCCTGAGCACCGCTGATTTATTTATTTGGGGGAGACCTGAAGCCCCGCTGATTTATTTATTTGGTGGACCCTGAGCACTTCTGATTTATTTATTTGGGGGGGACTTGAAGCACCACTGATTTATTTATTTGAGGGGTACCCTGAGCACCACTGATTTATTTTTATTTTTTGGGGGGGGGTTACTGTGAGCACCACTGAGTTATTTATTTGAGGGGTACTGTGCGCACCACTGATTTATTTTTTAGGGGGTATTTGTTGTTTATTATTTATTTTAAAGTTATTTATTTGGTTTACAAATATTTTGTATTTATGCTAAAGTTCTGTGGTTATGAATGAATACTTGTGTATTTGAATTAACATTTGGTGTATTGGTGTCTGTGCGTGTTTTTGGTGGGTCATCATAACAGTAGCAAAATTAATTATGACGTAGCAATGAAAAAAATTTAATGGTTGGGGGTCACCACAACATGAGGAACTGTATTAAGGGGTCACGGCTTTAGAAAGGTTGAGAACCACTGATTTAAACCATTAGGTGCTAATGAATGGAGGCGGTATATCCACCTCGTCTCCTCTTGTTGCAGCTTCTTATCTATGCTGCCTTGTCTAGGGCTTGCCTGTATTTTTTGTAACCCCCAAATTTTCAGGCCTGTGGTTTGGCCGTTGTGAAACCTCTGCAAGTGTCTAGATAGAGGTGTTTCCTCATTTGTGTTCAAGACACTAAAATGTTTGGAAATCCTCCTTCTAAGTTCTTGAATCGTCTTGCCTATATATAACATGTTGCACTCGCATTGTATTCCATATACCAAGCCCGTACTTCTGCAGTTCATGTACTCTCTGATCTTATACACTTTTCCGTCTACTGGGTTAACAAATTCTTTCTTGGGAGTCATATATTTGCAGAAACTGCATGCTCCACATGGGTAGGAGCCTGTTGTTTTGAGTCACGTTTCTTTTTTCCTGAAGGATCTTTGAAAATCGCTCCTTACCATCATTTCCTTCAGATTCGTTCCTCGCCTATATGTGATACTAGGGCTCTTGGGAAGGATCTCTGCCAGATCCTTATCAGCCTTTAGAACGTGCCAGTGTTTCTTCAGAATGTTATGCACTCGTTTATTCTGAACATCAAAGGTTCCTATACACCTGATCATTTTCTCTCCTTCTGTTCTTTTTTCTGTTAGAAGGTCATCCCTGTCCATATTTTTAGCCCTGTTATATGCCCGGTGCAGTACTTTTTTGGGGTAACCCTTCATCCGAAACCTAGAATAGAGTATTTCACTTTCTCTGTTGAAAGCTTCAGCATCAGTACAGTTGCGTCTCGCCCTCAGATACTGGCCTATGGGAATCCCTTTCTTTAGGGGGTGTGGATGGAAACTCTGCCAATGCAGGAAACTGTTTGTGGATGTTGGCTTTCTGTATACCTCAGTTTGAATCTTTCCACTCTCATCCATTCAGATTTTTAGATCCAAGAAACTAATACTCTGTTCTTGAATCTCAGTGGTGAATTTGAGACCCAAGTTGTTATTGTTTAATCTCTCAGTAAACTGGATAAACTCGGTTCTTGTCCCATCCCAGAAAATAAGGATATCGTCTATAAACCTACCCCAAAATAATATTAAATCCGTGTATTGTGTGTTAGCCTCTGTGAAAACGTGTTGATCCTCCCACCTCCCTAAAAACAAATTTGCAAAACTTGGTGCACAAACCGTGCCCATTGCAGTCCCATGTGTCTGTAAATAATAAGTGCCATCAAAAATAAAATAATTGTGAGTAAGAAGAAATCAAAACAATTGTATTACAAAGTCATTGTGACTGTAAAACTGTGTACCCTTAGTGTATAAGTATTGTTTGACCGCTTCTATTCCTGCTTCGTGTTCTATACTAGTGTATCTTTTTTGAATTTGTCCGTAGGGTTGGACTCTAATTTTTTATATGTTTTTTCATCCTTCAAGAGTCTCTTCACCATATCAGTATAATATTCTTGCTTTAATAAAACGATGTTCCCCCCTTTATCAGAGGGTTTCACCACCAAATCCTCCCTTTTCACAAGGTCAGCCAGAGCTTCCTTGTGAGCTTAAGTTGTTGCCCACCTCACTTTTTTTAGTTTTTATTGCTTCCAGATCTTTTGTTACTAGATTAACAAATGTTTCCACGCTGGCGTACCCTGAGAAGGGAGGTGTATACTTGGATTTTGGATGTAGATCCGTGAATAGTGCTTGAGGTGTTTGACTTTCTACCCTACTTTCTCTGGACAAATCTTCTAATATCACAAGAGCTTCTCGTTCTCTTTTGCCAGTTATTCCCCTTCACAGTAGTAATGCACTTTCTGTACCCCTTTCACAGTAGTTATGCCATTTCTGTGACCTCTTCACAGTATTAATGTCCTCTCTATTCCTCCCAGTGTTAATAAAATAAAATAAAAATAGTAACTACTCACTTTGTCCCATTCCTGATGATCAGATAGTGCTGCAGCGCTGTGTGGGAGGAGTGCACAAACAGATTCCCAGGCTACTCCTACACAGTCCAACAGCGTGATCTGTGCCTGCAGGGCTGAATGGTGAAGCAGGGAGCAGACGGCTCCTGGAGGAGGGAAGGAACATGGGGAGCTCAGCAATCAGTAAGTGAAAGGACTGCCAGCTCCCCCATTGTAGCATAGAGTGCTTCCATCTGTATTGCATTCAGCACCCCCCTGAGAGCTGGCACCGGCCCCCCCCCCAACCCCCTTGGTATGCCACTACCCAGGCCTCCAGTCGATAATGGTCAAAGGCTCTTCATCAGTCACCATTGTTATAGTACATTCGAGCCATGGTGCCACAGTGTTAATGAGCAGTATTTTATCCTCTATGTGCTTTTTACTGACCTTGCTTTTAAACTTTAATATATCTACCTAGAGCTGTGGGTGCTTTCTGGACATTAGCCTTCTGCAGTGTCCTAATGACATAGCCAGTCCAACATTATTTGTACCCCAAGCTATGCAAGCTCTTTAATGAAGGGCATTTTGTGAAGGAATTTTCATTATATCAATTTGGGCATTTTTCATTGTCTGCTTGCTGCAACTTCTAGGCAAACTACACAATTTGCAATCTAATAGTAGCACCATATAGTGGAATTTACTGTTTACATAAAGATATGTAGTCGCCAAGCTATGATAAAAAAAAATCAACATTTTTAGAGGTGTAGCTTGAATTTTTCTATCCCTGACACAAAGTCTGTGCAAGGACTCTTCAAGTGTCCTGTGTAATGATGATCGATAGATAGATAGATAGATAGATAGATAGATAGATAGATAGATAGATAGATACTCTTTGTAGTAAAGCAAAAAATAATGCATATACTGTATGGGTGAATAAAGGACCCAGTTTTCACTGTATAAAGATGGGAAGGCTGCCCTTTTCCAGATATATGTTAAAAAGTAAGGAGGAACCTCCTCAGTGGCAAAGCATGCCCAGTACTCCATAAAGTATAAGACAACTGAGCATACCCCTACAATTAGTTCCACATCTCTAATAAAGTTACAGCAGTTGCCACAGTCTGCCACTACTCATTCATCAGCTCCTTACCGCAGCCTTTTTTGTAAGAAGCGATTAGAGTGACTGGTTATAGCAATCCATTTTGTTGCAGCAGTTGGACCCTCACCAATATAAGAGTATACCCTTTTTGACCTGCTATAAGATTAGCACAGACAAGCAGCTTGCTCCATACTTGCTGAATTAAAAGCTTGCATTATACTTTCTGCATATCTTGAAAATGTAAAATGCCAAAAGGCTTGACAAGCACCAAGAGAACAAGAAAATGTTCATGACGCTGTCTTCATAGTTGATCTCTGACTTGGTAAAATCTATCTGAGTTATTCCACGGGAAGCTGTGCATATCAATTTGACCTGATTAAGACATTAAGACAATACAGTTAGCACAACAATTTACTGTGTTATTTTAATAAATATCACCAAACCCCACAATGTACAACTTTGCTAATATTTTAATGTTAAAGTCAGCAAAAAAAAAAAATGCTGACAGCAAGAATTGAGAACAAAGCAAAACTACAATTGTCAAGAATTTGAAAGGTATAAATTAATTCAACGTCTCGTTCTTCATGTGAAACTTTTACAGGAAATGTTCATGCCAGCTGAAAGAAGAAATGACAGAGGCATATTGAAATTTCAAAGTTAGTTTAATGAAGTTCTATTAGCATGTATTATCTTGTCATTCGCCAAGTGTCAAACCGTTGGGAAAAACAGTAAATAATAAGGGTAGTCTTGTGTAATGCACCAGAGAGCCTTAGATCATTTTCAGACATCCCAAAGTTATCACAGTTGTCACTGACAAAAGAGGAGTATACAGCATCAACCTTTGAGATGTTTGTTTTAATTGGATGCTTACTATACTGTTATATGTCTTCACCTTCCCATCAATGACCCTCATTGTCCCTAACTCTCCAGGGCCAATTTTACTGGGTGGCAAATTATGCTACTGCAATTTCCTAATGGGCCCTCGAGGATGGGAACCTAAGGACCTTACTAAAACCATCTAGTATCTCTTACTGGTGTACAGTAGGATTTGTATGTAGTATATGGACAGTTTTATGTGTGCTCAAGCTGCTCCTCTAGTTTCAAACTACAAATTGGGGTGGTATTAAAAAGCAGGAAGTGCTCAACCCCATATGCAGTGGTGCATCTATACAGGGCGGGGGCAGATCCTGCACTTGTGGCCCGCTGCTAATGGCAATCCCCAGCAAAAATGCATACAATGGAGGATGCCTGCAGCAGACCACAAGTACCGCAATGGACATCCTATACAGGATGGCAAATGTGTGGATGTAATAAACAGTAAAAATAATACAACAAAATAAAAAAAACTGGTGCACTCTGCGGTCTTACTAACCCTCGTACTGGTGTAAAATTGAGAATTAGCCAACATATCCTGCTTAGAGGACATGTCTGAGCCCGAGCACCGCGCCAACGTTTCTCAAGTAGCTCGGGACCTAACACTAAACCTACCTGGGCCGTATGGGCAATACCAGGAGCCAGTGGGCAAATTACAGGAGCGCAAGGTCCGACTCAAAGCAATCTCCTAGTAACCTCCAGCATGTGACCATGAGAAACCTTGGCGCGTTGTTCGGGCTCAGACATGTCCTCCAAGCAGAATATGTTGGCTAATTATCAATTTTACACCAGTACAAGGGTTAGTAAGACAGCAGAGTGCACCTGTCTTTGTTTTTGTTATATTATCCTCCAGTTTCAGCACTATCTATGATAACTAAGTAATATATATATTTTTTCCAGATTTTATTGAAGGTTGCAAAAACATCCTCCTCTGAACTTACCTTTTTTATTTATTTTTTATGATATTGTATGTTAAAAGTGTTTCCAGGAGTAGAATATTGAAGACCTATCCTCAGGATAGGTCATCAATATTTGATCAGTAGGGGTCCAACTCCTAGCACCCCTGTTGATCAGCTGTTTAAAGAGGCCATGGTTCTATGCTGAACACGGTGCCCTTCTTCCTAGGCTAGTGATGTCACGTGCATTGGTTACATGGCCTCGTTGTGCTCAGCCTCATTCAAGTTAATGGGTCTGTGCTGCAATACCAAAGCACAGATGCTATATAATGTAAGACACTAATTAGTGTTTGTGCTAGGTGTCAGACCATCACTGTTCAATAGTTTCAGAACAATATGCCACAGCACTCTTTCAAAAAAAGGCAAGGGTGGGTGCACGTCCGAGTTGTGTTCTGTAGCTCCACCTCAAGAACTGTAGATATCACACAAATATTTAGACAGCACTCCATGGTGATGATGATGATGATAATAAGTGGTAATTTATTTCATATTATTTCAGCCGGAAACAGTGGTACATCAGTTGCTTGCAACGTTTCGGGCTAACATATACACCCTTCATCAGGCTGACAAAACATAATATACAAGAAATAGTAATATAATATTGTTCATAGAATATTCTTTTAACATGATTTTACAGCATTACAAAGATCTGTTCAAATGGACATGATTGGTAAAACAAGACACAATTCAATTGTATGAGCTATAAACATGATGATATGCTTAATGGCATATAGACAAAACATATACATGGGGTCAGACTATAAAGATATATATCCAAATAACGCCCCATGCAAAGAATGGATGGTTGTAGCATGATT
Organism: Bufo bufo; assembly: GCF_905171765.1. NCBI lineage: Eukaryota > Metazoa > Chordata > Amphibia > Anura > Bufonidae > Bufo > Bufo bufo. The sequence goes on from NC_053389.1 coordinate 318,271,057, forward strand.
GTCAGACCAGACATGCGGTGGAAATCACCATAGATCTGATCCAAGTACCACGCTACATCACTGCAGACAGGCTGAAAAGAAATTCACCTAGATCGGTGCGGAGAAGAGGGAGCGCAAACTTCTAGAGCAAAAAAGGAGGCAATGAGGAAAATACTACAACTGGACAGAAAAGTGATGCTACAAAGATGCCATAAAGTTGGAACCACAGGCTCAAAACACTCACCACTAGTAGGACCAAAGCTTGTGTATAGCCGGCACTCAAAGGATGCTCATTGGTGGCTGAGCATCACATGTCAGCCTCGTGGGCAGTACTGCTCCCAAACGAGGCTTGGAATGCAGGGAGGATAGAGCGTGGAAGGTATTACGTGTGCATGACGTGACGCGCCCGTCACATGATCACGCCGTCCGGTCTATTAGAATAGGGTAGGAGGAATACAATTAAGGGTGGGCATGTGGATTCACATGCAAATAAGGCAAATGACGTGCACGTCACATGATCGCACCATCCTACTCCGCTGCAGAAAGGGCCCAACAGGAAAGTATAATACGTACCAGCGGACGTAATTAACTATAGACAAGCACTAGGCAAGAGAAAAGGGCGTTACAACGCCATCTATATAGAAGAAAAGGAGGGGACAAAGGCCACATACCGTAGCGCATGCGCCAAACCAGGATGGTCCACCAGCAGCCATCTTGGGAGATGGCAAAGTAAGGGCATCAGGGGAGACTCATCATATCGCTGTATAAAGCGAAGTAAATATGGAAAATGTCGAAGAGCATGACAATATAGCCATAAAATTATACATAGCTATATATATAACCATATATAATTCCAGGGCCAACCCCAATTGCAAAAAGGCCATTGGTACATTTAAATCAATGGAACAAAAACCATCGCACAACACTTGTGTTGTATTCTCCATCAATAATACACAATAGGTCACTTATAAAAGACGCATGAGGTGCTTGAGGTTATAATGGACCGTAGAAGATGCTTGGACTGTAGAATGTGCTTGGCGGATGTCTCCACCCGCTACTGGACAGTTCTGGTCCTACAAAGTAAAAATATAAATAGAAAAGAAGCCAACATTAGAAACACTCAAAACATAGTATAGGCTACATTACTCATCCAAAAGATAATCCCTATTGAGTCCAATAGGTTGCAAGGTACACAGGCGGCGAATCCATGTCATCTCTCTCTCTCGTAACAGCGCTTGACGGTCACCTCCTCTTCTCAGGGGAGGAATCCAGTCAATCACCTGAAATCGTAGTTTTCTAATTGCATGTTTATGTACAATAAAATATTCAACTAGTGGAGCGTCTGTCTTTTTTGTACGAATATTTGACTTGTGCTGACAAATACGTTCCTTGATTTTTTTAAATAGTCTGACATACATAACCAAGGCCACAAGGGCATTTAATTAGGTAGATTACATAGTTAGTTTGACATGAAAAGTGACCCTGGATGTTATATGTTTTCCCTGACGTGGGGTGGGTGAAAGTCAGGCCCTTGGTGACATTGTTACATTGGGCACATGTGAGACATGGATACGTGCCATTAATAGAGGAGCCTGTAATGGTGGTCTGGATGGTGTTGCCCTTACCACTCCCAAGGTCCGATCTCACAAGCATATCCCTGATATTTTTAGCCCTCTTGTAGGACATCAGTGGCATTTCATGAAAAATATTGGGTAAATTATTAGTAAGAATGTGCCAATATTTGTGCACAATCTTTTTAATGTCCATACTCTGGTGCGAGAATGTTGTCACACATGGGATACGTTTCTGAGTAGGTTTTTTTGTTCGTGATTTAGGCATCAGAAAATTACCTCTTGGGATATCTGCTACTTTCAGGGTGTGTGTGTGAAGAATATGGGCCGGAAAACCCTTGCAATGAATTTTGTTGACATTTCATTCATACTCGCTTCAACAATAGACGGATCCGAAACAATACGCTTAACTCTCATCAACTGTGATCGTGGTAGCGACCGAATGAGGCCTGGAGGATGAAAGCTATTAAACCTAAGCAGGCTATTTTTGTCCGTCGGTTTAGTATATAGGTCAGTGGTGATAATATTGTCTCTTACCTTGAGACAGACTTCCAGGAAGGAGATTTCCGACCGACTGAAGTTCAGAGACAGAGAGATGGAGGAGACGCTGGAATTGATGGCCTGGTGGAAGGTGAGGAGATCTTCCTGTGTGCCAGATGCAAAAAACATCATCGATATATCGAACACAGCAGTAAACATATTCATTAAACATGACATTGGAATAAACAACTTTTTATTCAAAAGAGTTCATGTAAATAACGGCAAACGTGGGCGCTACATTACAACCCATCGCTCTCCCGGATGTTTGTAGATAGAATTGGTCCTCAAACAAAAAGTAATTTCGTTTGAGGACAAATGACAACAGGGACAATATGAATTCTTGTTCACTAGGAGAAATTTCCGCCTGTTGTAACAGACAGATCATGACGCACTCGATGCCTGCATCCATAGGAATATTATTATACACTGCGTGCAGAATTATTAGGCAAATGAGTATTTTGACCACATCATCCTCTTTATGCATGTTGTCTTACTCCAAGCTGTATAGGCTCGAAAGCCTACTACCAATTAAGCATATTAGGTGATGTGCATCTCTGTAATGAGAAGGGGTGTGGTCTAATGACATCAACACCCTATATTAGGTGTGCATAATTATTAGGCAACTTCCTTTCCTTTGGCAAAATGGGTCAAAAGAAGGACTTGACAGGCTCAGAAAAGTCAAAAATAGTGAGATATCTTGCAGAGGGATGCAGCACTCTTAAAATTGCAAAGCTTCTGAAGCGTGATCATCGAACAATCAAGCGTTTCATTCAAAATAGTCAACAGGATCGCATGAAGCGTGTAGAAAAACCAAGGCGCAAAATAACTGCCCATGAACTGAGAAAAGTCAAGCGTGCAGCTGCCAAGATGCCACTTGCCACCAGTTTGGCCATATTTCAGAGCTGCAACATCACTGGAGTGCCCAAAAGCACAAGGTGTGCAATACTCAGAGACATGGCCAAGGTAAGAAAGGCTGAAAGACGACCACCACTGAACAAGACACACAAGCTGAAACGTCAAGACTGGGCCAAGAAATATCTCAAGACTGAGGTTTTATGGACTGATGAAATGAGAGTGAGTCTTGATGGGCCAGATGGATGGGCCCGTGGCTGGATTGGTAAAGGGCAGAGAGCTCCAGTCCGACTCAGACGCCAGCAAGGTGGAGGTGGAGTAATGGTTTGGGCTGGTATCATCAAAGATGAGCTTGTGGGGCCTTTTCGGGTTGAGGATGGAGTCAAGCTCAACTCCCAGTCCTACTGCCAGTTTCTGGAAGACACCTTCTTCAAGCAGTGGTACAGGAAGAAGTCTGCATCCTTCAAGAAAAACATGATTTTCATGCAGGACAATGCTCCATCACACGCGTCCAAGTACTCCACAGCGTGGCTGGCAAGAAAGGGTATAAAAGAAGAAAATCTAATGACATGGCCTCCTTGTTCACCTGATCTGAACCCCATTGAGAACCTGTGGTCCATCATCAAATGTGAGATTTACAAGGAGGGAAAACAGTACACCTCTCTGAACAGTGTCTGGGAGGCTGTGGTTGCTGCTGCACGCAATGTTGATGGTGAACAGATCAAAACACTGACAGAATCCATGGATGGCAGGCTTTTGAGTGTCCTTGCAAAGAAAGGTGGCTATATTGGTCACTGATTTGTTTTTGTTTTGTTTTTGAATGTCAGAAATGTATATTTGTGAATGTTGAGATGTTATATTGGTTTCACTGGTAAAAATAAATAATTGAAATGGGTATATATTTGTTTTTTGTTAAGTTGCCTAATAATTATGCACAGTAATAGTCACCTGCACACACAGATATCCCCCTAAAATAGCTAAAACTAAAAACAAACTAAAAACTACTTCCAAAAATATTCAGCTTTGATATTAATGAGTTTTTTGGGTTCATTGAGAACATGGTTGTTGTTCAATAATAAAATTAATCCTCAAAAATACAACTTGCTTAATAATTCTGCACTCCCTGTACAGGCTCGTAACATCCATGGTTACTAAAATAGGGGCATTGTCTCCTAATTGAACCTTTTGGATTTTATTAAGAAAATCTAATGTTGTCCTGGATGAAGGATCTACCGTTTTGGGCATAGGGTCTAAGAAGATTATCAAGCATTTTGGCTGCTGACTGGAACACAGAGTCACAACCAGACACAATGGGCCTACGAGGGGGGTTTTCCCTATTTTTGTGGACCTTAGGTAAAGTATAAATTATGGGTATGCGAGGATGTTGAGGAATCAGATATTGTACCATCTTAGAGGTAAGAATTCCATTTTTATAGGCATTCCCCACAATCTCAGAAACTCTGTCAGGAACTCCCTGGTGGGGTCATGTCCCTTAGACAAGTTAGATCTCACCTTTTTCGAAGATGACTTTTTGCCAGGACTGCTCACATCGTGTTGGACCTTCGAGATATATTTATCAACCATATTGTATTTCTTTGGTGGCATGTACTTGCTCGGTGGTCTGCATCCCTTGGTCCGTTCTTGAAATGGTGAGGACATGGGTTGTTGGTCATTCATCTAGGAGGGTTTCTCAATGTCTAAATATGCCCTTAATCTAATAGAACGAAAAAAATGTGACATTTCTTTATCCAGTAGATAAGGATTGGTAAAATTAGTCGGGACAAAGCCTAGTCCCAAATTTAGGGCGGAAACTTCATCCGTCGAGAGGACTTTATTTGACAAGTTGATGGTTAGGTCCTCAGAGTATGAAGGATACCTGCTTAGTTCCTGTATGTTGATCTGTTCCGATCCAAAGGATAGGTCATCAATATTCTTCTCCTGGAAAACCCAATTAACAGGGTCATTTCCCTTTACATAAAGACAAACTTGCAATTGCCTCATAGGGGTTTGTTTTTTCAAATTTTCCTGAAACCTGAAAAAGTTGAACTTGACAGACATTTATCTTTTTTTCCACTGGGCACATTACAATATTTTTGCCTGTAATGGTAGACCAAGACTAGTTAGCACACAAATCGGAGGGGTCAAAGGGCAGAAAATAGTCTACTGAAAATCAAGCTCCTGTTACATTACAATCTGAATTAATAGTTATACGTTTTCTACTAAAATATTGTTTGTCTTAAAATGTTACAGTGAATAAGCTGCTATGTAAAGTGCTCTGCTGGCTCATACAGAAGAACATAGAAGCCACTGACGCACACTGATGTGATAGAAACGACACCCACTCTGTTACAATGAATGAGCTGGTGTTTCTATGTATAAATAGCAGCTGTTTAAGCTGATGTAGCAGTAAATTAATCATTAGCTTGCTATATTAAATATGTTTAAGTCCAAAAAAAACTGATAAAATCACTCTAAGCCAGTCTCCCTGGAAAATGGGGAAATTATTCAATTGCTCCTAATGTGCTACCAGGATAGTGCAGCTTATGGCAACTGTGTACCTACAAACTACTTATATTCTCACACTACTGCCAGTGGCACTCCTTCTGTTCCTACGGCACTACTATTTTTAGGGCCAGGGTGTACAATGTGTGCAGTCACACATTTCTTGTCTTTACTGAAGTCGCCCCCCCCCCCCCCCCTCCTTCCCACTGGTCCATTATTTGGTGCCAGAAGGTATGAAACAGCAGCTACACTGGAATCCATCTATATACGCTAGTCTATTGACTGGGCATTGTTTGTTTGGAAACTGACCAGGTTTTTTGGAACCTTATGTTATTTGGGTTCTGTATGATATTGTTATTTGCACACTGTGGCATTGTATTTGCAGCCACAAAATACTTACTAGATGCGTACACATATTCCCACAACATGGACACTGACATACCATAAGTATTAAGCGAATCTGCGATCTACAAGCATTATTTTTTTATATGCAAAATTTCGGCAAAGTATTAATCACAAGAGCACATGCGCTAGGAAGGCGTGGCCTACAGCAACTGGTTTGCACCGGCTAGAAATTAAATGGATGCGATGGTTGGAACCAAGTTCAGCGATGAAGAGGAAGAACTCCTGGTGACTGTAAGTAATCTTACATTAAAGTAGTGTATTTGATTACATAATGTATTTGGTACATGTCTGAACAACCGCTTTATATGCATAAAGAGTGTTATGAAAAAAAAATTATGCGATTCAAATTTTTCTTAAGCACTCACTCAACTTCACATTTTATAAGGTCTCACTAGATATTAGTGATTGTTGCACTAAGTATTCCTGTGACATCACACCCACTATGTTAGTAGCATATTTGTATGGAAAGCAGAGAAATATATTTCACATGCACATTGCACATCCATTGTCATGCCGCACACTATATACCACACACACACACTATATACCGCACACACACAGACACACACTATATACCGCACACACACACACAGAGTCTATAGATTATAATTTGTGTTCTATTGGTCAGGACTCAGGAGAAGCTTTCTTTGTCAGACCGCCAGTATTTAATGGTTCATTTAGAGTTACCCAGGGTGCATCCCGGGGAGGCGAACCAGCTGTACACCCCATACTGTACCGTCACTTCATTAGACAGGCACATCTCTGCTTAGCGGGACAATATCTGATAGCTCCGACCCCACCCACATAGAGTCGTAATACAATCCCATCTTCTAACCGTAACAGTAATGCCGCATGCACACGCGCGTTTTTTTTCACAACTACGGACCCTAAAAACCCAGGCTGCTGTCCTGCAGAGTGGACGAGCACACAGCATCATTGGTTGCTAACTCGCTATGACGCCGTGCTCTTCTTGCCGCCACCGCTGTACAGTAATACACTTGTATAGAAACCAATGACGCCATGCGCTCGTCCACTCTGCAGGATGGCAGGACGGGCTTGTACGGTCCGTAGTTGTGAAAAAACACGCCCGTGTGCAGGCGGCCTAAATCTAATATTTCCACTTCAAAGACTTAAATACTTTTTGCAGTTTACTTAAGTAAATTATTTTCAATACTATTATTGTTAAAAATTGGGATTATATGCTTGCATTTTTATCTTGCAGAGGATGTTGGGGCGGGGATACGACCGCACCCGGTCCCACGCCGAGAACGGAGCTGGCAATTGAGATCTGGCGCAAAACGGGTCTTAAACACCGACGTCTGGCCATCATTAAAAAATGGTCAGACATGAACCCCCAGTTTATAAAAAGAATCCGGGACGAAAAATGCCCAGGTAGATGCGTAAATAACTTTTGTATGTTTTGCCAACACTCTGTAATGTATACAGTGCTAAGCAAAAGTATTCACCCCCTTGACTTTGTATTCACCACCCAGGCCATGAAGGGGGTGCAGGAGATGCTCCTGCTATTGGAAAAGTTGCCTTAAAAAAAACAAAAACATTTCTAATAAGTTATAAAAATCGTTTATACAGTTATAACGTGTATTTTGGTTTTTGTAATATTGCTCTGTTTTAGTGTAATAGCTCGGCCTAAATCAGCCAGAACTGGCAGCAGCCGGTAAATACATGTCAAAGTGTCGGACAGTACAGGCCCCAAAATTTAGCCAACAGGCGTTCACCTGACAGGAAAGAACTTTGTATTCTGTGGCTGGAGGTACATTAGGCATTCACAGGATAAAGAAGTTAGTGTCGGCCAGTACACGCCCCAAAAATTTGTCAACAGGCGTTCACCTGACAGCAAAGAACTTTGTATTCTGTGGCTGGAGGTACATTAGCCTTTCACAGGATAAATAAATAAGTGTCGGCCACTAGTACAGGCCCCAAAAATTAGGCATTCAACGGACATAAAAGGCCTTTTATGCCGCTGTATTTGCCTAAGACAGGGACCATGAATTATGAGTGGTGGCGGATATTTGTGGGCTGTCATGAGGAATTTGAATCAAACATGTCACTACTGGTCACATGTGTTGAATTCCTCCGAGATCCATGCCTCATTCATTTTTAGAAATGTGAGGTAGTCAACACTGTCGTGAGCTAGGCGAGTGCGCTTATCGGTCACGATCCCCCCTGCTGCGCTAAACGTCCTTTCGGACAGGACACTGGATGAGGGGCAAGCCAATAGTTCCATGGCAAATTGTGCCAGCTCTGGCCAGAGGTCAAGCCTGCCCACCCAGTAGTCCAGGGGTTCAACGCTTCTCAGAGCGTCCACATCGGCCGTTAACCCGATGAAGTCGGACACCTGTTGGTCTAGGTGTTCCCTGAGGCTGGATCCGGAGGACAAGAATGATCTCATATCAGAAGTGACCAACACATCTTCAAACTGCCCTCTTCTTGCAGGCGCTGTTGGATTGGTACCCGCAACTGTTTCTCTGTGAGTGGAAATTCCTCTGCCAGCGCCTGCAAAAGCAGAATGCAGCATTTCTCGAAGCAAGGCTTGGAAGTACTGCATTCTGATAGTTCTCTGTGATGGTGGTAACATTTCCGCAATTTTTTTTTGTACCGGGGGTCTAAGTACGTTGCCACCCAGTACTGGTCCTTGCCCTTTATGCTTTTTATATGGGGGTCCCTCTTAAAACACTGGAGCATGAAGGCCCCCATTTGCACTAAACTAGAAGCGGTGTAGTGGCCTGGCTCCTGCTCATCATCCAGGATAATGTCGTCCTTGTTTTTCCTCCCCCCATCCACGGACAACACCAGGGATCCCAGAAAGGTTTAAAGCATGCTCTTCTTGCTCCTCCTAATCCGCCCCAACACCGTCCTCCTCTGACTCCTCTTCAGACTCCTGTTGTTGACTTGTCTCAGATGAAGTAGCCCCCACTTGGAATTCATCCAGCATTGCAACTTCCTCATCTTCCTGCTCCTGCTCCTCGACAGCTTGATCAATGACACGATGCAATGCATGCTCCAGAAAGAAGGCGTAAGGTACAATGTCACTGATGGCGCCCTGGCTGCGATTGACCAGTTTGGTGATCTCATTAAATGGCCGCAGAAGTCTGCATGCATCGCGCATGAGCAGCCACTGGCGCGGTGAGAAAAAACAAGCTCCCCAGAACCTGTCCTGCCACAGAGTTCGTACAGGTAGTCATTAACTGCACGTTTCTGCTGGAGCAGCCTATCAAGCATATACAAGGTGGAGTTCCATTGCATCGGGCAGTCACAAATCAGACGTCTGACGGGCAGGTTATGTCGCCGCTGAATGTCAGTAAGGCGAGCCATGGATGTGTAAGATCTTCTGAAATGGCAAGAGATTTTCCTGGCCTGCCGCAAGACGGGGTATTTGGCAACAAATCGCTGCACGACCAAGTTCAGGACGTGTGCCATGCACGGCACATGTGTCCTTTTGCCCTGTTTCCGCGCGCTCAGCAGATTGGCACAGTTGTCACACACCACTTTACCAACTGTCAAATTGAGCGGGGTTAGCCACTAATCTGCCTGTGAACGCAAAGCTGAAAGGAGTGCAGGACCGGTGTGGCTCTTGGCTTCCAGGCACAACAGACGCAGCACAGCATGGCAACGTCTCACCTGGCATGTCAAATAGGTTCTGGGGATCTTGGGGGCCGCAGCGGAAGAGACGGTAGCAGCGGAAAAGGAGGAGTCAGCCGAGGAGGAGAGGGAGGATGAGAAGAAGAAGCAGGCCTGCATGCAATCCGTGGCGGTAACACCAAATCTACATGGGTGCCACGGGTTGCATGCTTGACGGCCGTCAAAAGGTTCACCCAGTGGACAGTAAAAGTTATGTACCTTCCCTGCCCGTGTTTGCTAGACAACGTGTCTGTGGTCAGATATATCTTGGCACCGACACTGTGTGCCAGAGATACATTCATTTGCCGCTGAACGTGACCATTTAGCTCTGGGATGCCCTTCTGGGAGAAATATTTCCTTCTTGGGACCTTCCATTGCGGTGTTCCAATGGCCACAAATTTTCTAAAGACCTCCGAGTCCACCAGTTTATATGGCAGTAGTTGGCAGGCTAGCAGTTCCGACAAGCCAGCGGTCAACGTTGGGCAAGAGGGTTATCCGGCGTCACCATCTTTTTATACTCGAACATTTGGGCCACGGAAGCCTGCCTTTTTCCAGATAAACGTGAGGACGGCACGATGGAAGGTGGAGTGGAGGACAATTGGGAGGAGAGAGGAGAAGGAGAAGAGGCTGGATGGTGAGCGCCTGGAGTGTGGCTTTGTGGGTTCTGACGGCGTTGCTCCCACTGGCTCGGTGATGGGAGGCCAGGTGCCTTCTTAAGGCGGTTATGCCTAGGTGAGTGTTGGTCTTACTGCGACTTATGCATTGACAGCAAAGGCTGCAGATGGCAACACTATTGTCAGCAGCGGACACGTTAAAAAAAAAAACACTGCGGAGCCATGTGCCGGTGTCCTGGGAGCGCCAGATGTGACCGTGCATGGTAGATGGCTCGCTCCTGATACATTAGCAGTCTTCTTTTTGCCTCCTGTGCAATGTAAGTTCTGCCTGCTTCTCCTCCCTATCTGCTGGTCCATCTCTCCCTCTGAACTCCCCTCCTCTTCCTCTCTTGTGTGCACCCACATGACGTCCATAGACACATCATCATCGACATCACCTTGCCCACCACTAAAATTAGAGATCTCAGAGTAGGCAGCAACAGCGGGGACCAACCTCCTTGGGCTGATCTGGGTACTGTCGTCAGACTGCTGAGTGGCGGCCATTGCTACCTCCTCTTCCTGATCCAATGCCAAGAATTCCTGTGACTCAGGCGGAGGGTATATGGTGGTGGTGGTGTTGGTGGTGGTGTCTTTGGGGGTGCACACAGCAGAGAGTGAACAGGGTGCAGATAGAGATGATGAGGAGGGTGCAGAAGCGGAACGCTTAGTGAGCCACTTAAACAAGTCTGGTGCATCCTTTGACGTAATCGAACACACCTTCTGCAACTTCCCACTTAGGCTCCGACCTGGTGCTCCTGCCTGACCCCTACCACCCCTGCTGAAGGGCCTGCCTCTGTGTGTAGCAGAGGGAACGCAGCAAAACAGCAAACAAATGCTGCAGTACCCAAATACACTATTATGAAAGTATATTGGTATATAACACTTGTTTCAATCTCTCGTTTTGGGGGGCGACTGGTATATCACACCATATATAATTCTTTTTTTCTAATTGCGTTTGTCACTCTTTGTAGTTGTAGTATCGCTGCAGAACAGCTCATCAGTCACAATGCTGCACAATAAAAATCCACTATAATATGCTTTATATGTTAGAAAGTATATTATAAGTGTATTACACCCCTATGTACTGCACACCTATCAATAGTACACCTATACCAGTCCTTAAAAGGACTTTTGTGGACCTATTAGCTAGAGATTTGTGTCCCTAACAGTCTGTCCCTGCTCCACACAGCAACCTCTCCTTACACTGACAAAAGACAGAATGTAAAATGGCAGCCAGATCAGGTCTATTTATAAGATGGGGGGTATGTCCATGTGCTGAAACTTTTCAATTGGCTGTCCTGTACCACCTGATGGATGTGTCATGGGTCAAAGTTCTTCACAATGTAAAAGAATATGGCGGGCGCGAATATCACCATATGTTCGCATGTTCCGCAAATCGCGAACTAGCAAAGTTCACCGCGAACCGCAAGGCCATCTCTACCTGGCAGCAGGTGTGCGGCATCAAGCGGGTGGCAGCATCAGAATAGTAGCTGAAGCAGGTAGCCAGAAGAAACAGATCTCTTTTGACAAAGTTTAGGTGTGGCACCATGAATGATCTAGTCTGATGCATGAGGCATTGGAGTGTGGAAATCCTGGCTGATCTATGCCTCATTCATCTTCACAAAGGTCAGTTTCTACACATTATGGCCCCCGTCACACTAAAGATCAGCTCTGATGCCACACTGCTGGCCGGGCAGGAAAGCTTGTCCAGGGCAAACTCAGCCAGTTGAGGCCACAAATCGAGTTTAGCTGCCCAGAAGTCCATGGGATCTTCCATGTGGGGTGACAGGGTGCAGTCAAAGTATGCCAAAACCTGCTGGTTCAGGTTATGCTCTATGTCTACCTGCTGCTGCTAGTGAATATTTTTTTCAGTAGGCGGGTGAAGAAAACTGCTCATCAGCGAATTAAGTTGCTTCTGATGGAGCCCCCCACCCTACCCCTAGCAGCCATGGCAGTGGAAAGTGAGTGCAGAGGGCCCCCTGGTCAGACCTGATTGAAGATGGGCGATGGCACACATAGGCAGCGACCAACTGACTACATAGGATGTCTTGATAGTAGTTCAGTTGTTCTCCCTCTCAAAAGAAAAGCCCCATTTTGGACTGATAGCAAGAGTCTAACATGGTGGAGAGCCTGTAGTCATCTCTCTGCCAAATGGTGTCACTACGCAAGCAACTGAGCATGCATCAGGCCATTTGCCCAAGTGACTCAGAGAAACTCCCTGCCTCCATCTCCACTACATACTGCCACAGTGTGTCTGGGTCATCTGCCTCATCTTCCTCATCACCCTGTAGCTTCTCCAGCTGCTCCTGCTTCTCCTCTCCTGTCACCTTTGAAGAATAACCACCCATTTCTTTACGCATTGCTTGTGCTCGAATGTCCTCCTCCTCCTCCTCTAGTTCAGCCCCTACAGGGCTCATGTGGCCGTAAGGTGTAGTTGCCACGTCTCCTGTCCCCTGGCCAGCTAGATTTAGCAGCATCTGTTCCAGGACATGAATCAATGGAATGACGTTGCTCATCCCTTAGTCCTGGCGAAAAATAAAGTGGCCTCTTCAAAGGGCCCGAGCAAACGGCAGGTGTCACGAATGAGCTGCCACTGGCTAACATCGAATTTACACAGGGGAGTACCTCTGTTCACCTGTATCATCAAGAAATCATTTATGTCTGTTCATATAATCGGTCCAACATATGGGGAGTCGAATTCCAACAGGTGGAAACGTCAAATATCCCTTTGACGATCAAGGACAGAGTGCTTTGCGGTGTACGAATGGCTGACGTGCATGCAAAGTTTCCTGGCCATTTTCAGGATGTCTTGCAGATGGGGTGAAGACTTCCGGAATCACTTTACAACCAGATTGAACACGTGCACCATGCAGGGGGCATGGCTCAGTCCTCCATGATGCAGCGCCAATGCGCCAACATTGTCGGTCACTATGGTTCCGATTTTTACCTTGTAGAAATTCGCTTGCATCAGAAGCACATATCCAAGTTGCGCTAAAAGTGCGCCGAAGTACGCCAACCACAAAGAATTTCCCCTGTGCTTAAAAGCACATGTATCAAGCTCTTTTGTGCAAGGAAAAGTACCCCTCTTCAAACGTCAGACAAGGTGGTGTTTCATTGTAGACTTCTGTTGAGCACACCCCTTCCTCCTGCGCAGTCTCTTCCCTTTTATTTCTATATCTACAAAAGGTGTGACAATAGAAAGGGGCAGGCCTGTCACCCGACCACTTCCTTCATGCAACAAATATACAGGAAGTGATGATATACATGAAGTGATGATACAGAAAGATGAGAAACCACCATCACTTAACATGTCTCAGACATTTACTGGCCTAACCCCGTCCTCGATGGCACATGGCCGCCCAATAATATTACAGATAGGCAGGTACAATCCACCTCATGCCTTGACCAATAGGAATACATTTCAGAACTGGAAGGGACACATTTGGACACCACCTGAGAGTGCCGGTGGGTGGAGCTCAAACATGGTCACAATCCACCACCACACCCAGGACATGTGCAAATGCTTCCAAATGAATCAACCTTTACTTAAACAGATATTGCCTTAATCGGACAACATCCATTTAATCCAGTACAAATCTCCTATTGACCCAAAGTGAACCTCTGTTAGACATGGTTCCGAAAGGGGGGATCAGTCCCTGAGGAAGGTTTTTTAAAACAGGGTCGACCAAGAAAGGTGATATAGCATTCACATGGACACCAGTCCCACCAACCAATGTTTAGCAGCATGTTGGGGCCCCCATGGTTCAGTGAGACTAGCATCAGTGTGCTACAGTATACCCCACCGTTGCTGATGAGGACCCGGCTTTCACATGGGGGAGTAGGAACCCGAGTGCTGATCTATAGAATTTCCCTGGTACGGTCCTGACCCGATCACGCTATCTTATAACCGTAATCCGGTCAGACTTTATACAGGGAGGCATATACAAAATAAACCTACATAACATTCCTAAGCTAAAGAGAAAGTCCATTATAGTCATCCTATGCTAATAAAAATTTATACGACAGTTCCCAATCCCTACTCTTTGTAATATGTCCCCTGTGTTCTTTGAATCTGTTTTGCTGAATCTTCGGTTTCCTCAGCTTGCCCTCATCAATTGTGGTGCTCCTTGGGTGTCATTGACTCCATGATAATGCTCCATTCGTCATCTCAATTCTTTGGGGAGTTGACTCTAAGGGAGGTCCTGATGTGGGGAGGTGTGGCGTGGCGATGGACGTTTAGTTGGACATCCTTTCCATTAAAGACATAGGTTGATCCATAGTATATCCGCTGAGACTTTACACATGGAGGCATATACAAAATAAACCTACATAACATTCCTAAGCTGACGAGAAAGTCCACTATAGTCATCCTATGCTAATAAAAATTTCCACGACAACTTGTAGAGGAGAAAGCCAGGATTTGATTTCACAGTATCCAACAGCGTGAGAACGTGGAGGCAGGAGCGGCGTCACCTGGCCAAGTTGCTGGTGTGGCTGGGCAGGAATCACATTTACCCAGTGGGCCGCAAAGGACATATATTGTCCTAGACCAGGGGTACTCAACTGGCGGACCGCGGTCCAAATACGGGCCGCAGATGCCAGCTGTACGGACCCCTGGCATCCCTTCCATAGGAAGCGGCACTTTAGGCTGCTTCCTAATCTGCCAGTGTGCCGGAAAGAGCTGGGGCACAAGCTCCTCCGCATGCAGGTGCTGGACAGAAGGGGAGGATTGCACTGAGAGAGACTGGTACCTCCACATGCAGACACTGGGACTTGTCTTTCTCAGAGCTTTCATCCGGCGCCTTAACATGGAGGAAGATGTCTTTCTCTGCGCGCTCAATCCCTCCTCTCCTGCAGCAGAAGCACATAAGGGAGCTTCAAGCTCCAAAGGACACTTACGTGCTGCTGGAGATGAGGCTGGACATCACTACTGCCACCAATGAAATAAAGTCCACAGTTTGGGGTGGAGGGGTGGGACTGAGGGATACAGACAGGGCGGGAACGCATCATTGACTGAAAGGGAAAGGACTCCTCAGTGTCAGTGGCGTGTTCCCATGTTTCCCGTGCCTCTCTCTGTAATGATTAAATAAAGATAAGGCTCCATTCACACCATGGTATTTTTGTTCCACAGCCAATCCCCATTATTGGTGGATTGGATGTGAACCCCTTTTTTTTAATGGGGCCGCTAAAGATGCAGTGAGCACAGTGTGTACTGTGAGGACTGTTACTAATGAGCACTTCTATTGCTGCACGCTCATTATAAAAAAAAAAGAAAGGGGCATTATTCTTACTGGGGGCACTAATGGGGGCATTCATCTTTACTTTTGGCATTCAGCTCGGACCTTCACCTGACTGCAGACCCAGGTATGTGGACCTTTAATAAAACTAGTTAAGTACCCCGTCTTAGACCGTAGTTACAGCTGCACATGTTGGCGCTGCCGTGCACTTTGGCAGACACCGACAGGCTCAAGACTCGCCCACCTTCTGTACTACATATGTGTGCAGGGCTGGTACTGCCTTTTTCTCAAAGAAATGACAGCTTGTGACTCTCCACCTCAGCTCAGCACAAGCCATCAGTTCTCTGAAAGGTGCAGAGTCCACCACTTGTAAAGGGAGGAACTGCAGCTCCAGCAACTTGGACAGGAGCACGTTCAGCTTTTACTCCGTTGGATGAGTGCGCGCATACTATTGTCTCTTGGCAATCGCTTCGGTGATCGATTTCCGACGAAATAACTGATGAGGTGTAGGAGGATGAGGAGCAGGAGCATCAGGAACAGTAGATGATGGAAAGGACAGACAGTTCCCTTCGGCTGAGGTGGTGGATAGTGATGGCCCGAATAGTTCGCCGGTGAATAGTTCCCGGCGAACATAGCTTGTTCGCGTTCGCCGCGGCGGGCGAACATATGCGATGTTCGGTCCGCCCCCTATACATCATCATTGAGTGAACTTTGACCCTGTACCTCACAGTCAGCAGACACATTCCAGCCAATCAGCAGCAGACCCTCCCTCCCAGACCCTCCCACCTCCTGGACAGCATCCATTTTAGATTCATTCGGAATCTGCATTCTCAGTGAGAGGAGGGACAGTGCTGCTGCTGCTGATTCAATAGGGAAAGCGTTAGCTAGGGCAGTGTTCTGTGTCCACAGACTCATCTGCTGTAAGGACAGCGTCCAGACAGCACCCCAAAAAGCCCTTTTTTTATATTTTTTTTAAATATATATATATATATATATATATTGCAGTTGCCTGCCCGTGTGTGAGAGGCTGCAGGCTCAGTCACAGACAGTACTGTGTGCACACCATTCATACAGGGTGTGACAGAAAATACCTTGCAGATTAAAAAAAATTCTATTTAATATTTTTCTGTGATCTAATCACATTTGCAAGCCTGTGTGTGTCAGGCCCACACAGACTGTATTGTGGCCACTGGCTAGTGGCTAGGCCTCCATTTATACCGTTACAGGGTGTAACTCACTCACAAATACCTCGCAGATAAAAAAAAATTAGATTTAATATTTTTCTGTGATATAATCACAGTTGCAAGCCCGTGTGTGTCAGGCCCACACAGACTGTATTGTGGCCACTGGCTAGGCCTCCACTTATACCGTTACAGGGTGTCACTCACTGAAATACCTTTCAGATAAAAAAAATTATATTTAAAATTTTTCTGTGATCTAATCACATTTGCAAGCCAGTGTGTGTCAGGCCCACACAGACTGTATTGTGGCCACTGGCTAGGCCTCCACTTATACCGTTACAGGGTGTCACTCACTGAAATACCTTTCAGATAAAAAAAATTATATTTAAAATTTTTCTGTGATCTAATCACATTTGCAAGCCAGTGTGTGTCAGGCCCACACAGACTGTATTGTGGCCACTGGCTAGTGGCTAGGCCTCCACTTATACCATTACAGGGTGTCACTCACTCACAAATACCTCGCAGATAAATAAAAATTCTATTTAATATTTTTCTGTGATATAATCACATTTGCAAGCCCGTGGCGTGAATTCAAACAAAGGGGAGGGAGACAGCATTTTTTTAACCATCTCCCCGTTCGAAAAATCAATTTACTAAATGGACCCCAGATTGGGGACGTAACAGGGATTAAACTGATGAGAAGAGAGAACTACAGAAAATAGCACTCATATCGGGTGGGACAGTAAATTGCACGGCGCAGACGCTGTGACCGTGGCGTGGATTCAAACAAAGGGGAGGGAGCCAGCCTTTTTTTAACCATCTCCCCGTTCGAAAAATCTATTTAATAAATGGACCCCAGATTGGGGACGTAACAGGGATTAAACTGATGAGAAGAGAGAACTACAGAAAATACCACTCATATCGGGTGGGACAGTAAATTGCACGGCACAGACGCAGTGACCGTGGATTCAAACAAAGGGGAGGGAGCCAGCGTTTTTTTAACCATCTCCCGGTTCGAAAAATCAATTCAATTCACCTTTCCGGGACCCTTGGTGTTGTACGTGGCTGGGTGGAGGAAGAAACCTTTAATGACATCGACGGGACATGACTAGCTTGGTATCCAACCTTGTACAAATGGGGAGTTTGCGGTTGGGCAAATGGACTGTTTGCGGTTGTTTGCGGTGCATTAAAAGGGGAGTTTGGTCTGTCATTGTCTGTGAAGCGGGCGTAACCCTTACACTACCTGATCGATACAACATCATACCTGATCGTATACACACACTGGATGTTTTAAACCACGTTGTTCAAAAAAAAATTGGATTGTTAGGTGATTTATGCCCTTTATGGATTAAAATCCAACTCTGCGTCAACTATGTAATTTTCCATGGGAGTTTTTCCATGGATCCCCCTCCGGCATGCCACAGTCCAGGTGTTAGTCCCCTTGAAACAACTTTTCCATCACTACTGTGGCTAGAAAGAGTCCCTGTGGGTTTTAAAATTCGCCTGCCTATTGAAGTCTATGGCGGTTCGCCCGGTTCGCCCGTTCGCGAACATTTGCAGAAATTCGCGTTCGCCGTTCGCGAACGGAAAATTTTATGTTCGCGACATCACTAGTGGTGGAGCCTTGACTGCATGAAATCAGGTGCGTGCCACTGGATGATGCAGGTTGCTGCGGCAGGCTGGACCACCACATCGGAGCCACGGTTCTCCCAGGCCACTTTATGGTGATGCTGCATGTGTTGACGCAGGATCGTGGTGCCAACATTGGCACCCTGGCCACGCTTCACCTACTACCCACAAATTTGGCAAATAGCCATGTTCACCTCCTTCAGCGGCTTAACAAAAAACTGCCACACTGCCATTGTGCCCCCAACTCTCCACACTGATTGCCTGCTACTGCTGCCTCTGTGAACCCCTTCACCGCTACTATCAAAGCAGGTAGGCTCCTGCAAAGCAGGTGGTCTACCCTGGGCACGTTTGACTCCCGACCTCCCACTGCTGCCACCCTGCTGACTCATGGCCACGCTACCACCTTGCTGGCTCAGCTGCTGCCTCATGTGCAAGCTTCCACCCTCTTCTCCTGATATGATGAAGACCCTTTTTCACCCGGCTCTCAAGTTCGATCGGCTACATCCTCATTATCTGCTACTGTCTGCATGTCACTGATGTCCTCCTCAACGGTCTCTGGGTCAGGAGCCTGACCGCTCACAACACAAGCTCCAACGTGACTCTCATCATCACTACTTGCCCGCTTACCAGAATAAAAGGCAGATGTCTCCTCCAAATCTTGGCTGGGCAGTAGCTGCTATCTGTTCTCTAGTAGTTCTTCCTCACTGAAAAGTGGAACCGAGCCTACAGCATATAATATTTCTCGCACTGAGGAAACAGAAAATTACAGAGACAGGTTGAAGACAGTTGGGGGCACAGGGCCTGCTTCTGGGCCATGCCAACTAAGCGTTGTATCAGAGGATCTCACCGGGTGTCTGATGTCACTTGCGATGAAGTTGCTCACTGAGTCAACCATTCAAGCACCGCTGGGTTGCTAGTCAAGACACTACCGGTAAGTAAACGAAAGCAAAGTAATACAGCCCAAAAAAGTCTATAGTACAATGTAAATTCACCTCAGAACGGCTAATAGGACGTACATATATTTCCTATTAATGCACCCTGTAAATGGCTGTAGTACAATGTAACTTCACTGCAAAACGGCAAATAAGACGTATTTTGTTTCCTATTAATACACCCCCAAAAATATGTTTAACAATGTAAATTCACCGCAGAATGGCTAATACGATGTACATATAGTTCCTATTAATACCTCCCATAAATGGCTGTAATACAATGTCACTTCAACACAGAACGGCAATTAAGAGGTATTTTTTTTTCCTATTAATACATCCCCAAAAAATGCATAACAATGTAAATTCACCACAGAACGGCTAATAGGACGTACATAGATTTCCTATTAATACACCCCGTAAATGGCTGTAGTACAATGTAACTTTACCGCAGAACGGCAATTAAGACTTATTTTTTCTTCCTTTTAATTCCCCCCCAAAAAGTATAACAATGTAAATTCACCGCAAAACGGCTAATAGGACGTATGTATATTTCCTATTAATACACCCCGTAAATGGCTGTAGTACAATGTAAATTCACAGCAGAACTGCAAATAAGATGTATTTTTTTTTACTATTAATACACCCCCCAAAAAAAATAAAAAATTCTCCGCAGAACAGCTAATAGGACGTACATATATTTCCTATTAATACACCCCGTAAATGGCTGTAGTACAATGTATCTTCACCGCAGAATGGCAAATAAGACATATTTTTTCCTATTAAGATCACCCCCCCAAAAAATGTATAACAATGTAAATTCACCTCAGAATGGCTAATAGGACGTACATATATTTCCTATTAATGCACCCTGTAAATGGCTGTAGTACAATGTAACTTCACTGCAAAACGGCAAATAAGACGTATTTTGTTTCCTATTAATACACCCCCAAAAATACGTTTAAAAATGTAAATTCACCGCAGAATGGCTAATAGGATGTACATATACTGTAGTTCCTATTAATACCCCCCATAAATGGCTGTAATACAATGTCACTTCAACGCAGAACGTTAATTAAGAGGTATTTTTTTTCCTATTAATACATCCCCCAAAAAACGCATAACAATGTAAATTCACCACAGAACGGCTAATAGGACGTACATAAATTTCCTATTAATACACCCCGTAAATGGCTGTAGTACAATGTAACTTTACCGCAGAACGGCAATTAAGACTTTTTTTTTTCCTTTTAATTCCCCCCAAAAAAGTATAACAATGTAAATTCACCGCAAAACGGCTAATAGGACGTATGTATATTTCCTATTAATACACCCCGTAAATGGCTGTAGTACAATGTAAATTCACAGCAGAACTGCAAATAAGATGTCTTTTTTTTACTATTAATACACCCCCCAAAAAAATTAAATTCTCCGCAGAACAGCTAATAGGACATACGTATATTTCCTATTAATACACCCCATAAATGGCTATATTACAATGTAACTTAACTGCAGAACGGCAATTAAGACGTAATTTTTTTCTCCATTATTACACCCCAAAGAAAAAGCATAACAATGTAAATTCAAGGCAGAACAGCTAATAGGATGTACGTATATTTCCTATTAATACACCTCATAAATGGCTGTAGTACAATGTATCTTCACCGCAGAACGGCAAATAAGACATATTTTTATCTTATTAAGATCACCCCCAAAAAATTTTATAACAATGCAAATTCACCTCAGAACTGCTAATAGGACGTACGTATTTTTCCTATTTATACACCCCATAAATGACTGTACTAAAATGTAACTTTACCGCAAAACGGCAATTAAGATGTTTTTTTCCTATTAACCTTATTTTTCGCCCCATAAGACGCACTTTTTCCTCCCCAAAAATGGGAGGAAAATGCCCCTGCGTCTAATGGGGCGAATGCTGGCAGTTTTACATCGCTGGATGCGATGTATGGAGCGGGGGCCGGGGGAGGGACTGGGAGGAGGAGCTGGGGGCCGGCAATAGCGGTGGGGCGGTGCGGTCACTGTACTATAGCCGCGCCCCACCGCTCCGGTATTGTAATATAAAATGTATTATTGAATTAAACGTTATTAAACATGCCCCCCTCACTCCTAATTGTACCGTATATCCTAATTGTTTGTGTATAATGCCGGCAGGCAGGCAGGGCGGCAGCGTAACTCCCTGATGTCACGTGCCTGCACCGCCTCCTTTATGAATGAAGCAGGCGGCGCAGGCAGAGTCAATGAGTGACGCGCCGGCCGCCCGTCCTGCCTGCCGGCATTATACACAAGCAATTAGGATATACGGTACAATTAGGAGTGAGGGGGGCATGTTTAATAACTTTTAATTCAATAATACATTTTATATTTGTATACTGCGGCGGCGGGGGGGGGGGTATACACGTAATCCGTTGGCGGCACAGTTAAGGGGTGGGGGTCTGTGGATGGCACTGTTATGGGGTGGGGGGTCTGTGGATGGCACTGTTATGGGGTGGGGGGTCTGTGGATGGCACATATATAACACTGTCATCCACAGATCCCCCCCCTGTAACAGTGCCAGCCACAGATCCCCGCCCCCCTGTAACAGTGTCTGTCATCCACAGATCCCCCCATAAGTGTCTGTCATCCACAGATCCCCCCATAAGTGTCTGTCATCCACAGATCCCCCCATAAGTGTCCGTCATCCACAGATCCCCCCATAAGTGTCCGTCATCCACAGATCCCCCCATAAGTGTCCGTCATCCACAGATCCCCCCATAAGTGTCTGTCATCCACAGATCCCCCATAACAGTGTCCGTCATCCACAGATCCCCCCATAACAGTGTCCGTCATCCACAGATCCCCCCATAACAGTGTCCATCATCCACAGATCCCCCCATAACAGTGTCCGTCATCCACAGATCCCCCCATAACAGTGTCCGTAATACACAGATCCCCCCCATAACAGTGTCCGTCATCCACAGATCCCCCCATAACAGTGTCCGTCATCCACAGATCCCCCCCATAACAGTGTCCGTCATCCACAGATCCCCCCATAACAGTGTCCGTCATCCACAGATCGCCCCCATAACAGTGTCCGTCATCCACAGACCACCATTAGTTCCAAACCCACCAAAAGCACACCTTTTGGTTAAAAAAAATTTTTTTCTTATTTTCCTCCCCAAAAACCTAGGTGCGTCTTATGGGCCGGTGCGTCTTATAGGGCGAAAAATACGGTAATACACCCCAAAAAAAAAGCATAAAAATGTAACTTCACTGCAGAATGGCTAATAGGACGTACATATATTTCCTATTAATACCCCCCGTAAATGGCCGTAGTACAATGTAACTTCACCACAGAACGGCAAATAAGGCTTTTTTTTTTCCTATTAACCACTACAGGACCGCCGTACGCAGGATTGCGTCTTTGCAGCGGCCCTGTTATTCCTCCTGGACGCGCCGACGCGGGCAGAGCCGGCCCGCGCATGCTAAAGTTAAAGGAGCGTTTCGTCACCAGCCTGCCAGCCAATGATCATCGCTGGCAAGCTGGTGATTTTCAAAAAATCTAATCAGAAGCCATCTAACACCTTATATTTATAAATATAAGGTGTTAAATGGCTTCTGTGCTCCTCTGCTGGTCCTTTTCGTCGGTTGGTCCCAGCAGAGGAGCACATATCACAGTGAGTACACCAAACAGTACACTTAGCCCCCAGATCACCCCCCCCCATCACCCCAATTAACCCCTTGATCACCCCTTGATCACCCCTGTCAATGACCTAGTGAAAGGGAAAAGTGAGTATTGACGGTTAGGTTTTAGGATAGTTTAGGCCCCTTTGTTAGGTAGTTAGCGTCGGTTAGCGCCCAGCCCACCGCACCGCAGTCACTGATTCGCTGATTAGCGTATCGCTAATCAGCATTGGTACTTCTATAGTATCTGTAAGTGATCAGAACTGATCACAGTCAAATCTATAATAGTATTAGTGTCACCTTAGTTCGCCCTCCACCCAAAACGCAGTGTTTGCCCGATCAGGCCTTTTTTTTATTTTTATCACTGCACAATCACTTCACAAGCGCTGCGGCGATAAAGAAATCAGTTTTGATATTTTTTATCAATCGCAGCGGCTTCCGGTACTTCGCTAGCCTCCCATTTGTAAGACAGGCTTGCTTTTTTTCTTGGGTAGTCCCAGGGAATACCCCCTAAATTTAGTTGACCAAATGGCAAATAAGGGGTATTCTTCTGAAGAGGCCTACAGGATTCTGACCCAGTCGGATGAGGAATGGGAACCCTCATCTGACGTATCCAGCGGATCAGAATATTAACATGTAGAAAGCAGTGGCAGTCTGACCCAAAGTTCGGACGAGGAGGTTGAGGTTCCTGATACCACCAGGCGTACCCGGCCCCGTGTTGCTAGACCACAGGTTGCGCAGGATCCGCTTCAAGGGCAGCAGAGTGGGGCTGGCGCTGTCGGATTACGTGGTGAGGCATACACCAGCAGCGCAGCCCATCCTGGACCTAGTACCAGCACTGCCGTACAACATGGTGAAGTGGCGAGCACCAGAAGGGCAGTTGAAGCTGGTACGGTGGCACGTGCATTAGTTCCCCCGTCGCAGCCACCGCACAGACAGGCCCGTAGAGCCCCTAGAGTCCCTGAGGTGCTGGCAAACCCTGATTGGCAGCCCCCAACTTCAGCCGCACCTGTAGTTCCCCCTTTCACCACCCAGTCTGGAGTTCGGGTTGAGACAGCTCAGATCGGTTCGGCACTGGAGTTTTTTGAGCTGTTCTTGACTGCGGAGCTCTTGGACTTAGTTGTGGCAGAAACAAACCGATATGACACAGAATTTATAGCCGCCAACCCGGGAAGCTTTTATGCCCAGTCTTTCCGGTGGAAACCCTTCCAAGTTTCCGAATTTAAATTTTTTCTGGGCCTTCTCCTCAACATGGGCCTAACAAAAAAGCATGAATTGCGGTCATATTGGTCCACAAACCCAATTCATCACATGCCCATGTTCTCTGCTGCCATGTCCAGGACACAATTTGAGACCATCCTGCGTTTCCTGCACTTTAGCGACAACAGCACCTCTCGTCCCAGAGGCCACCCAGCTTTTGACCGGCTCCACAAAATTCAGCCCCTCATAGACCACCTTAACACCAAATTTGCAGATTTGTATACCCCTGAGCAAAACATCTGCGTAGACGAGTCCCTTATACATTTTACCGGGCGCCTTGGCTTCAAACAATACATCCCAAGCAAGCGCGCCTGGTATGGGGTCAAATTGTATAAGCTCTGTGAAAGGGCCACAGGCTATACCCACAAATTTCGTGTCTATGAGGGTAAAGATCAGACCCTGGAGCCGGTCGGTTGCCCTGGCTACCTGGGGAGCAGTGGGAAGACAGTCTGGGACTTGGTGTCACCCTTATTTGGCAAGGGGTACCATCTTTATGTGGACAATTTTTACACAAGTGTGCCCCTCTTCAGGCATTTGTTTTTAGAACAGATAGGCTGCTGTTGCACCGCACGACCTAGTCGCCGGGGCTTCCCCCAACGGCTCGTTACCACCCGTGGCAAGGGGGGAGAGGGCTGCCTTGTGTAACGAAGAACTGCTCGCGGTGAAATGGAGAGACAAGCGTGACGTTTACATGCTCTCCTCCATTCACGCAGACACGACAATCCAAATTGAACGAGCAACTCGTGTCATTGAAAAGCCCCTCTCGGTCCACGACTATAATTTGCTCATGGGAGAGGTGGACTTCAATGACCAGATGTTGGCTTCTTATTTACTTTCCCGACGCACCAGACGCTGGTATAAGAAGGTGTCTGTATATTTGATTCAATTGGCTGTATATAATAGTTTTGTTCTCTACAGTAAGGCTGGGAGAAGAGGATCCTTCCTCAAATTTCAGGAAGAGATCATCGAGAACCTCCTGTATCCAGGAGGTTCCATGGCCCCAACCACCAGTGTAGTGAGCCGTCTACACGAGCGACATCTTCCCAGTGTCGTTGCTGGTACCTCAAACCAGTAGCAGGAGTGGAATAAGGCGTGACACCCGCTATTTCTGTCCTGACTGCCCTGACCACCCTGCCCTATGCTTAGGGGAGTGTTTCCGGAAGTACCACACACAGGTACACTTAGCATAGGGATTCCGTTTCACAGGACAGGCACACAGGGCTATTAGGGCCCTTTCACTCACAGCTGCTGCAAACCTCTCCTTTCACCTGGGACAAAGTGTATAATGTACTTCGCCACATCTCTGGGCGATTTGCGCTTTGCACATTGTCCTATGGGGAAGGAGAGGTTTGTCCTATAAAGGTAAAAAAATAAAAATCACCGGTAAGCAAAAAAGTTTATGTTCTGTTCAAAAAGTTAAAGTTTATAAAAGTTAATGTTACGTTCAAATGTTGTATAAACTTAATGTTAATAAATTTATTGCGTTGCGGCCTGGTTTTTTCTTTCTTGTTTTGTTTTTTTTACCTTCTAGGTGGACCAACCGATGAACGAGCTGCAGCACTGATGTGCATTCTGATAGAAGCATTGCGCTGCTGTCAGATTACACAAAAGTCGGTGTTTGCGGCGCTGCAAGACGAGATTTCTCCTCTGCAGTAAAAAAGATACGTTTGCCGAGGCATATGAGCTGAGGGGCGGTGTACATATGCTTTGGCAAACACTTTGTATATAAAAAATAAATAAATCGATTGATGTGAATGGAGAAATCGGGTTTGCCAGGGCATACGAGCTAAGTGGGTTTGGATGTTGGGCGGAGCTCCTATGTCCTGGCAGACGCCATTTCCCTCCTTTTTTTTTTTTGGCAGAGATTTTTTCATCCACATTGATCGATACGAATGAAGAAATCTGTGCCGTTCATTTTTTCTTTCAGCCCAGAGGCTGAACGGAAAAAAAAAATATCATTACCCGTATGCTCAATATAAGGAGAATAGTAGAAACTCCTAATGCTGGCCATACATGTAATCATTGTGGAGACCCTCAAATGCCAGGGCAGTGCAAAAACCCCACAAATGACCCCATTTTGGAAAGAAGACACCCCAAGGTATTCTCTGAGGGGCAAATTGAGTCCATG
Organism: Bufo bufo; assembly: GCF_905171765.1. NCBI lineage: Eukaryota > Metazoa > Chordata > Amphibia > Anura > Bufonidae > Bufo > Bufo bufo. Next base: position 318,297,243 of record NC_053389.1, read on the forward strand.
AAAGATTGAAATTTTTGTGCCAAGTTAGCGGAAAGGGAGACTTTGTGATAAAAAAACTAAAAAAAATTCCGCTAACTTGTGCCAAAAAAAAAAATCTTCTATGAACTCGCCATACCCCTCATGGTGTCTTCTTTCCAAAATGGGGTCACATGTGGGGTAATTATACTGCCCTGGCATTTTAGGGGCCCTAAAGCGTGAGAAGAAGTCTGGAATCCAAATGTCTAAAAATGCCCTCCTAAAAGGAATTTGGGCCCCTTTGCCCACCTAGGCTACAAAAAAGTGTCACACATGTGGTATCACCGTACTCAGGAGAAGTAGGGCAATGTGTTTTGCGGTGTATTTTTACATATACCCATGCTGGATGAGATAAATATCTCTGTCAAATGACAACTTTGTATAAAAAAAATGGGAAAAGTTGTCTTTTAGAGAGATATTTCTCTCACCCAGCATGGGTATATGTAAAAATACACCCCAAAACACATTGCCCTACTTCTTCTGAGTACGGAGATACCACATGTGTGACACTTTTTTGCAGCCTAGGTGGGCAAAGGGGCCCAAATTCTAAAGAGCACCCTTAGAATTTCACAGGGCATTTTTAACACATTTGGATTTCAAACTACTTCTCACGCGGTAGGGCCCCTAAAATGCCAGGGTAGTATAAATACCCCACAAGTGACCCCATTTTGGAAATAAGACACCCCAAGGTATTCCGTGAGGGGCATGGCGAGTTCCTAGAATTTTTTATTTTTTTTGGCACAAGTTAGCGGAAAATTATGTTGTTTTTTTTTGTTTTTTTTTACAAAGTCTCATATTCCACTAACTGGTGACAAAAAATAAAAACTTCCATGAACTCACCATGCCCCTCACGGAATACCTTGGGGGTGTCTTCTTTCCAAAATGGGGTCACTTGTGGGGTATTTATACTGCCCTGGCATTTTAAGGGCCCTAATGCGTGAGAAGTAGTTTGAAATCCAAATGTGTTAAAAATGCCCTGTGAAATCCTAAAGGTGCTCTTTAGAATTTGGGCCCCTTTACCCACCTAGGCTGCAAAAAAGTGTCACACATGTGGTATTGACGTACTCAGGAGAAGTAGGGCAATGTGTTTTGGGGTTTATTTTTACATATACACATGTTGGGTGAGATAAATATCTCTGTCAAATGACAACTTTGTATAAAAAAAATGGGAAAAGTTGTCTTTTAGAGAGATATTTCTCTCACCCAGCATGGGTATATGTAAAAATACAGCCCAAAACACATTCCCCAACTTCTCCTGAGTACGGCAATACTACATGTTTGACACTTTTTTGCAGCCTAGGTTGGCAAAGGGGCCCAAATTCTAAAGAGCACCTTTAGGATTTCACAGGGCATTTTTTACACATTTGAAATTCAAACTACTTCTCAAGCATTAGGGCCCCTAAAATGCCAGGGCAGTATAAATACCCCACAAGTGACCCCATTTTGGAAAGAAGACACCCCAAGGTAATTCGTGATGGGCATAGTGAGTTCATTGAAGTTTTTATTTTTTGTCACAAGTTAGTGGAATATATGACTTTGTAAGAAAAAAAAATCATAATTTTCCGCTAACTTGCTCCCAAAAAAATAATTCTAGGAACTCGCCATGCCCCTCACGGAATACCTTGTGGTGTCTTCTTTCCAAAATAGGGTCACTTGTGGGGTATTTATACTGCCCTGGCATTTTAGGGGCCCTAATGCGTGAGAAGTAGTTTGAAATCAAAATGTGTTAAAAATGTCCTGTGAAATCCTAAAGGTGCTCTTTAGAACTTGGGCCCCTTTGCCCACCTAGGCTGCAAAAAAGTGTCACACATGTGGTATTGCCATACTCAGGAGACGTAGGGCAATGTGTTTTGGGGTGTATTTTTACATATACCCATGCTTGGTGAGAGAAATATCTCTCTAAAAGACAACTTTTCCCATTTTTTTATACAAAGTTGTCATTTGACAGAGATATTTATCTCACCCAGCATGGGTATATGTAAAAATACACCCCAAAACACATTGCCCTACTTCTCCTGAGTACGTCAATACCACATGTGTGACACTTTTTTGCAGGCTAGGTGGGCAAAGGGGCCCAAATTCTAAAGAGCACCTTTAAGATTTCACAGGGCATTTTTAACACATTTGGATTTCAAACTACTTCTCACGCATTAGGGCCCCTAAAATGCCAGGGCAGTATAACTACCCCACAAGTGACCCCATTTTGGAAAGAAGACACCCCAAGGTATTTCGTGATGGGCATAGTGAGTTCATGGAAGTTTTTATTTTTTGTCACAAGTTAGTGGAATATGAGACTTTGTAAGAAAAAAAAAAAAATCATCATTTTCCGCTAACTTGTGACAAAAAATAAAAAGTTCTATGAACTCACTATGCCCATCAGCGAATACCTTAGGGTGTCTACTTTCCGAAATGGGGTCATTTGTGGGATGTTTCTACTGTCTGGCCATTGTAGAACCTCAGGAAAAATGACAGGTGCTCAGAAAGTCAGAGCTGCTTCAAAATGAGGAAATTCACATTTTTGTACCATAGTTTGTAAACGCTATAACTTTTGCGCAAACCAATAAATATACACTTATAGATTTTTTTTTATCAAAGACATGTGGAACAATAAATTTAGAGAAAAATTTATATATACATGTAGTTTTATTAGAAAAATTTTACAACTGAAAGGGAAAAATTTCATTTTTTTGCAAATATCAAAAAATATCAAATAGCAAATATCAAAAAAAAGTAAAAATGTCAGCAGCAATGAAATACCACCAAATGAAAGCTCTATTAGTGAGAAGAAAAGGAGGTAAAATTCATTTGGGTGGTAAGTTGTATGACCGAGCAATAAACCGTGAAAGTAGTGTAGTGCAGAATTGTAAAAAGTGGTCTGGTCATTAAGGGTGTTTAAGCTAGGGGAGCTGAGGTGGTTAATACAGCCCAAAAAAATGGTATACAATGTAACTTCACCGCAGAACGGCTAATAGGTCGTACGTATATTTCCTATTAATACACCCTATAAAAGGCTGTAGTACAATGTAACTTCACCACAGAACGGCAATCAAGACATTTTTATTCCAAATAATGCACCCCCCAAAAAAATTTATAACAATGTAAATTCACAGCAGAACGGCTAATAGGACGTACGTATATTTCCTATTAATACACCCGTGAATGGCTGTAGTACAATGTAACTTTACCACAGAACGGCAATCAAGACATTTTTATTCCTATTAATACACCCCAAAAAATGTATAACAATGTAACTTCACCACAGAATGGCTAATAGGACGTACATATATTTCCTATTAATACACCCCGTAAATGGCTGTAGTACAATGTATCTTCACCGCAGAACGGCAAATAAGACATATTTTTTCCTATTAAGATCACCCCCCAAAAAAATGTATAACAATGTAAATTCACCTCAGAACGGTTAATAGGACATACGTATATTTTCTATTAATACACCCCATGAATGGCTTGAATACAAATATGGCATATTTGAACGGCAAATATGGCATATTTTTTTTCACTATTAATACACCCCCCAAAAAATGTATAACAATATAAATTCACCACAGAACGGCTAATAGGACGTACATATATTTCCTATTAATACACCCCGTAAATAGCTGTAGTACAATGTAACTTCACAGCAGAATGGCAATAAAGACATATGTTTTTTTCCTATTAATACACCCGCAAAAAAATGCATGACAATGTAAATTCACCGCAGAACAGCTAATAGGACGTATGTATATTTCCTATTAATGCACCTCGTAAATGGCTGTAGTATAATGTAACTTCACAGCAGAACGGCAAATAAGAAATATTTTTTTCCTATTAATACACCCCCCAAAAAAATGTATAACAATGTAAATTTACCACAGAACGGCTAATAGGAAGTACATATATTTCCTATTAATACACCATGTAAATTGCTGTAGTACAATGTAACTTCACCGCAGAACGTCAATTAAGAGGTATTTTTTTTCCTATTAATACACCCCCAAAAAAAGTATAACAATGTAAATTTACCACAGAGCGGCTTGTAGGACGTATATATATTTCCTATTAATACACCATGTAAATTGCTGTAGTACAATGTAACTTCACCGCAGAACGTCAATTAAGAGGTATTTTTTTTCCTATTAATACACCCCAAAAAAAGTATAACAATGTAAATTTACCACAGAATGGCTAATAGGACGTACATATATTTCCTATTAATACACCCCATAAATGGCTGTAGTACAAGGTAACTTCTCCGCAGAACAGCAATTAAGATGTATTTTTTATCCTATTAATACACCCCCAAAAAAGTATAACAATGTAAATTCACCGCAGAACGACTAATAGGATGTACATATATTTCCTATTAATGCACCCCATAAATGGCTGTAGTACAAGGTAACTTCTCCGCAGAACAGCAATTAAGACGTATTTTTTATCCTATTAATACACCCCCAAAAAAAGTATAACAATGAAAATTCACCGCAGAACGGCTAATAAGACGTACATATATTTCCTATTAATATGCCCCGTAAATGGCTGTAGTATAATGTAACTTCATCGCAGAACAGCAAATAAGACGTATTTTTTTTCCTGTTAATACACCCCCCAAAAAATGTAAAACAATGTAACTTCACTGCCTGTCACATCTGTCCCTGCACTAAGTACACTGGAAAATGTCTGAATCCAAGATGGCTGAGGCTATTTATGGGGCTGTGACATCACAGAGGCTGGCTGGCTGCTGATTGGCTGCATGCATGGCATTGTGGGTGATTCCTCGTTCCCAGAGTTCTCTAACATGAGCAGCAGCAGCTAGTTTAGGGAAAAATGTAATTCGTTACCACGAAGCTTGAGGAAATTCGACTTTGGTGCGAATCAAATTTTTCCTGAAATTCGGATAGAATTCAACTTCGTCAACTTCGATTCGATTATTTCTAATGCCAATAATAATTTTTAGTGTGAACTTTTAAATAAGCAATAGATTCAATATAATTTATGTCAGAAATTGGCATAAATTATAGTTCAAGTTTAAAGCAGACTATATCTGGTGTAGATTTGATTTTCTGGTGAATGGACTGGCAGAAAATGTGCCACATTAATTAAGGCCTCCACAGCTTAATACATTTGTCACATCTCACTTTGAAAGGACTTTTCACTAAGACTCATGTATGCAATGCCAGTCTTATTGAACCTGCTCATATAATTTTAAATCTATTGTGAGCTGTACTCTACTTTTCTGGAGCTTGAGTGGCTTTTTTTTTATTCCTTAAACATGTATTCCAGCAAAAAAAAAAAACATCAAGTATCCACTGGGGTGCATGTCTCAGGGTCGGTACTACTGAATGGAACAGCGCATGCTCAACTGAATCTATTTGGTGCTGTTGTGCAAGTGAGATCTAGTGGAATCAATGCCCATCCTCCCCATTCTACTGATCATTAGGGTCCCAGTTAGAGATGAGCAAAATTTAGAAAAATTTGATTCTGAATTAATTTGTCACCAGGGCCATCTTTAATATTGATTGGGCAAAAATATACTTGGGCCCCCTGGATCCCGCCTTCCCACACCCTAGCATGCAATCACGCCCTCCACCACAACACACACACAAAAAATCCACACACCTGGTAGAGTACAGTGAATGACTGCAAATATTTCCAATTCTGAAGACTCCAACGGGTCAGGATCAGTGCTGTGGGCAGCTGGGCTCAGGGCTGGAAGTGGGCACCTGTCACGAGGGTATCAAGAGCCACGTCTGACTCCGTTATACCCGGGGTCAGGAAGTCGCAGCGGGTGGCTGCGCGCTCTATATCTAAAGATCACGTTGTTTCTTAGTGATTGTTTTCTGTGTTTGCCTTGCTATCCTTTTTGTCTCACTCAGGGATCCGTAGCTTCTCCTCCTCAGCTGTTTCTTGTCTGCCACTCCCAACCTCCTTATATTCTCCCCTCACACTTCTCTAGTTGCCAGTTATAGAGCTTCCTGCCTGGACATCTAAACTGACCCACTGGAGTTGTGAATCCTGGTTGTCGTTCCAGAGTGCTACCCTCCGGATCCCTGTTGGGCTTATTGTTGTCTCCTGTTGTCGCCCTCCTGGGATTATATGTTGAGTCTGTGTTGTCTGTCCGCCCCTTGGTGTTTTCCCTTAGAGCTAGTGGTGCGGACTAGTGTTCCCACCGCCCTGTTCACTATCTAGGGCTCAGCTCAGGGAAAGCCAGGGCTTTAGGCACGTGATCGGCGTACGGGTGAGGAACCCGTCTAGGGATGTCAGGGCAGCCAGGTGCCAGCCGCAAGGTGAGTCAGGGGTCACCACCTTCCCTCTCACTTGGGCAGGGCCTTCCTCGTTCCCTCCCTCTGTGTCACGTATGTGATAGTCACGCCGACCGTGATATTATAACTGGCCCTGCCCAAGTGAGAGGGAAGGTGGTGACCCCTGACTCACCTTGCGGCTGGCACCTGGCTGCCCTGACGTCCCTAGACGGGTTCCTCACCCGTAATATCACGGTCGGCGTGACTATCACATACGTGACACAGAGGGAGGGAACGAGGAAGGCCCTGCCCAAGTGAGAGGGAAGGTGGTGACCCCTGACTCACCTTGCGGCTGGCACCTGGCTGCCCTGACGTCCCTAGACGGGTTCCTCACCCGTACGCCGATCACGTGCCTAAAGCCCTGGCTTTCCCTGAGCTGAGCCCTAGATAGTGAACAGGGCGGTGGGAACACTAGTCCGCACCACTAGCTCTAAGGGAAAACACCAAGGGGAGGACAGACAACACAGACTCAACATATAATCCCAGGATGGCGACAACAGGAGACAACAATAAGCCCAACAGGGATCCGGAGGGTAGCACTCTGGAACGACAACCAGGATTCACAACTCCAGTGGGTCAGTATAGATGTCCAGGCAGGAAGCTCTATAACTGGCAACTAGAGAAGTGTGAGGGGAGAATATAAGGAGGTTGGGAGTGGCAGACAAGAAACAGCTGAGGAGGAGAAGCTACGGATCCCTGAGTGAGACAAAAAGGATAGCAAGGCAAACACAGAAAACAATCACTAAGAAACAACGTGATCTTTAGATATAGAGCGCGCAGCCACCCGCTGCGACTTCCTGACCCCGGGTATAACGGAGTCAGACGTGGCTCTTGATACCCTCGTGACAGTAGGTAATCTGGAGTTTCAAATAGCCAGAATTGTTGATTCTCGTCGGGTCCGCCGCTCTCTTCAGTATCTGGTGCATTGGAGGGGTTACGGTCCCGAGGAAAGAATGTGGGTTCCAGCGTCAGAGGTAAACGCCAACAGGTTAATTCAGGCTTTCCATGCCTCTCATCCGGAGAGACCTGGTCCTGAGTGTCCGGAGGCCCCTCGTGAAAGGGGGGGTACTGTCACGAGGGTATCAAGAGCCACGTCTGACTCCGTTATACCCGGGGTCAGGAAGTCGCAGCGGGTGGCTGCGCGCTCTATATCTAAAGATCACGTTGTTTCTTAGTGATTGTTTTCTGTGTTTGCCTTGCTATCCTTTTTGTCTCACTCAGGGATCCGTAGCTTCTCCTCCTCAGCTGTTTCTTGTCTGCCACTCCCAACCTCCTTATATTCTCCCCTCACACTTCTCTAGTTGCCAGTTATAGAGCTTCCTGCCTGGACATCTATACTGACCCACTGGAGTTGTGAATCCTGGTTGTCGTTCCAGAGTGCTACCCTCCGGATCCCTGTTGGGCTTATTGTTGTCTCCTGTTGTCGCCATCCTGGGATTATATGTTGAGTCTGTGTTGTCTGTCCTCCCCTTGGTGTTTTCCCTTAGAGCTAGTGGTGCGGACTAGTGTTCCCACCGCCCTGTTCACTATCTAGGGCTCAGCTCAGGGAAAGCCAGGGCTTTAGGCACGTGATCGGCGTACGGGTGAGGAACCCGTCTAGGGACGTCAGGGCAGCCAGGTGCCAGCCGCAAGGTGAGTCAGGGGTCACTACCTTCCCTCTCACTTGGGCAGGGCCTTCCTCGTTCCCTCCCTCTGTGTCACGTATGTGATAGTCACGCCGACCGTGATAGCACCGCTCTGCAGGAAGGCGACCGAGGCTCGACTCACCCTAGAGTTACAGTGCACCCCAGCACCCCACAGTATGCAGTATAGCACCCCACACTATACAGTATACTGCACCCCACAGTATACAGTACCCCACACTATACAGTATACAGCACCCCAGAGTATATAGTAGAGCAGTATAGCACACCACAATATACAGCACCCCACAGTATACAGCACCTCACAGTATACAGTAGAGCAGTATAGCACCCCACAATATACAGCACCTCACAGTATACAGTATACAGCACCCCACACTATACAGCACCCCAAACTATACAGCCCCCACAGTATACAGCACCCCACAATATACAGCACCCCACAGTATACACTACAGCAGTATAGCATTCCACAATATACAGCACCCACAGTATACAGCACCTCACAGTATACAGTATACAGCACCCCAAACTATACAGAATACCACACCTCACAGTATACAGTATACAGCACCCCACAGTATTCAGTAGAGCAGTATAGCACCCCACAATATACAGCACATCATGGTATACAGCATCTCGTGGTATACAGTATACAGCACCCCAAACTATGCAGAATACAGCACCTCACAGTATACAGTACACCACAGTATACAGTATACAGCACCCCAAACTATACAGAATACAGCACCTCACAGTATACAGCACCCCACAGTATACAGTAGAGCAGCATAGCACCCCACAGTATACAGTACCCCACAGTATACAGTAGAGCAGTATAGCACCCCACAGTATACAGTAGAGCAGTATAGCACCCCACAGTATACAGCCCCCCACAGTATAAAACACTCCACAATATAAAGTATAAAGCACCCCACAATATACAGTATACAGCCCCCACAGTATACAGCACCCCACAGTATACAACACCCCACAGTATACAGCACCCCACAGTATACAGTAGAGCAGTATAGCAGACCACAATATACAGCACCCCACAGTATACAGTAGAGCAGTATAGCACCCCCACAGTATACAGCACCCCACAGTATACAGCACCCCAAAATATACAGCACTCCATAGTATACAGTAGAGCAGTATAACACCCCACAGTATACAGCCCCCCACAGTATACAGCACTCCATAGTATACATAAGAGCAGTATAGCACCCCACAGTATACAGCACCCCACAGTATACAGCACCCCACAGTATACAGCCCTCACAGTATACAGCACTGCACAGTATACAGTAGAGAAGCATAGAACCCCACAGTATACAGCACCCCATAGTATATAGTAGAACAGTATAGCACCCCACAGTATACAGCCCCCACAGTATACAGTAGCTTACAGTATATTAGCATAACAGCCTATGTCACCTTTTCCTGATGTAATCTTCACAAAAAAAGCTCCACAGTTAAGGCAAATGTCTCCTGCAGCAACACTTCTGGTAGAAAGAAAGGACCTTTGATGACCAGGCATGGCATGGCAGCACTCCCCTGTGTAGCTGACAGCCTGACACCCGGGGCAGTGGCTAGCAGGGCTCAAGAGGAGCTGCCTTAGCCCCCTCAGGAGCAACTGGGTCCTGGCAGCTGCCCCTTTTACCCCTTGTTAAAGACGGCCCTGTTTGTAAATCAGGTATACCCTCTATACCTCTGCCTTAGATTACGACCACATGGAGCGGGCGTGCTGCAGGCAGATTGTGGACATGCTGCAGGGAAGAACCGTGTGGCTATCTATACCTCAGTTGCCTTTCATATTATGATGAAGAACGCACTGTATAGTTGTACTTCATTGTTAATGTCCGCGCTGCACCTTAAAACATGGGCTGTTGCTGGTATGAGGTTTGCCTGGTTTGGTGGGGGGGACAATATGTATATTATTACTGTTCTGGCCTGCAATCTCCTGTCGGTTATTTGACAGTAAATAAAGAATTTTAATCAGCTCTGGCATATCCACTTCTCCATCCCCAGCGCTCTCCTGTCCTACAGGTAGGAGCACTTCTTATGCCACCTGCTTTGCCTCCTTTTCCACATCATCTAATATTGATGAAAATATGTCATTAGTAACATCCAGCTCCTCCTCTCTCTGCATCTCGCTGAATTTTCTAGGACATGGAGACTTTGAAGGATGATTTGGAAGAAGTAAAGCCAGCAAAAGATGAGGATGGTCCTCAGCCCTAAGGGGTGCAGACTAGATGGTATTGGTTGGCACACTGGCAGTGGAATAATAAAGGCTTCCATATTATTGGTATTGAATTACATATCTTAGTTTACGGCTGATGTAGGAATAAGTAAATGTAGGAAAAAATAAAACTGATGCAGAATAAGTCTCCCTGCACTCTCCCTCTCCAATATTCTTCTATTAATTATTTTCAGCAACACTGTCCCAAGTGCATGAGTGCTTTCAACATTTCTCTATGCTCAGCTCACAGGACAATGGTGGAGACCACACAGGATGAGGGTTTTATAAGGCTGTGACATCATAGGGATGGCTATCTGCAGATTGGTTGACTTTATGCATTTTGGGTGATCTTGCTTTCGCAGGCTTGTCTCCTCTACACTTAGTTTCACTTTTTAGGAAAACCTGATTTGTTACCACAAAGCACAAGAAAATTCTGATTAATTTTGAATAAAAGTCCCCTTCAAATGCTTTGCTTTGTTCAACACTAGTCGCAGTATTTGAATTCCCATTAAACTATCATTTATTTTATTTTGTAACCTATTGTGCTAACATCTACTGACCTAAATGAATCCTTCTATATGTACAGATGCAGTCAGCATTATTTTGATACCAGGTGCACCAGGGTGGTCACTTTAATGTGCTTTGTTGTATTACTGTAATGTGTTTTTGCTGCATTAAAGTGTTACGCCTGTAAAAAACTAACTGTTGCTACATCAGTACAGGATAAGGAGATTTTTTTTCTCAAAAGAAAAGTAATCAGGCCAACGAGAGACAATTTAGTTAATAGAAGTCCTCCTCTATATACGTGTAATTAATGGGATTTTCATATAAACAACAATTATATCCTATTCACAGGATAGGTGCTACATGTGCGATAGATGGGGGTTCAACTTCTGGGTCACCCACTGATCAGGAAAACAGGGGTCCCATGTTCCCCACTTGAGTGGAAAAGAGGTCATGCATGAAGATTACTCTTACATACAAAGTCTTAGGAACTGACAGAGACAGCCGAGCACTGTAATCAGCTATCTCTATCACTTCTATAAAGATTGAAAGGAGTGGTATTGCACATTGTTGACAACAGTTCTATTAAAATACAGGACATAGGACCCCCAATCCAGGGACCAATGGGAGACCAAGTGGTCAGACCCCAATAGACCCAAAGGAGACTGACAGTTTTTTTTCTTTACAGTAAGTAAACATAAATGGATGACAACTATAATAAATTAACAATTTAGGAAAGAGTAAAATTTGCATCATTCAACAATATGGAGAACCTCTTTGTCCTTGGTTGACACTATAGAGACTGTGAGGAGTTAGATTTGGGGCCATTTAAAATGATATATTAGGTGTGGTAAGGTGAACAGAAAAGTGTATGGTTGAGTCCTGGAAGGGGTGTATATCCCACCCAGCTTCCTCAACTGGGTGCGGTAAATAAAATCCAGAAGGTTAAAATGGTCTCAGCAATATGTAGGTTGCGGAGACAGTGTTGTTAAGTTTATGGGCTGGATTTTATTGGACTGGGAGAAGGTAGGCTTGATAGAGGGACCTCCCCAGTCCACCCCATTCCAGGGAAGGTTTTCCCCTAGCCTGAGGGATCCCCAGCTGAAGCCAGCTGGGATCATCAAGGGAAAATAAAGCACAGTCCAGGCTGTCAGTCTGGGGAGAGTAATGCCTGGAGAAAGTCTGGGAAGATGGCTGCGCTGCTGGCTAGAGAAGCCAAATTCTCTGTGTGACCTGTGTTCAATAGGTGAGCTAGGATCCTTAACTGTATTAGCCCAGACGGGCAGGTGTTAATTTTGGTTTGGTTTATGTTTTGTGGTGCTGGTGAATTATAACTGGGGTTGCCTGTATTGCCGGAGTGTTATATAAATAAAGCAACGTTTGTACTTTAACCCTGTGGTCTGCAAGAGAATCTGTCATCGCCTCCCTGCCTGAGAGTGTAACCCCTTACAATTGGTGGAGAATAGGGCCAATCCCAGCTTTCACCCAGGATTTAATGTCCTGGGTGAAAGCTGCTGCAGCGTTACAAAGTTCATCGGATACCAGTGGCGTAGGGATCGCCATAGCAACCATAGCAGTGGCTATGGGGCCCTACGCCACTAGGGGGCCCGTCCGACCACATTCATTTTTTTTTATTAACACACACAGACACACAGGCAGCCAGAAGGTGGCGTAACTACCGGGGAAGCAGCTGCTTTGGGGCCCGACAGTTTATTTTCAAGTTAGTTAAATATCGATGTCTTACTGTTCAGGGCCCCTTCACAGCAGCGGTCTTAATGTTCAGGCCCCCTCGCTAATGTGCTCTAATCTTACTGTATTCTAAAGTCTCCTGATGTGTCTGGGATTCGAACCCACAACCTCCAATGTATCAGTGGCAAAGCATTAACCCTCACAGCCATAAAGGAGGCATTGCAACTGACTGAAAAAATTTGACACTTCTACTGTTATAGCTGGCTAAGTGTACATCTATACACATGACAGCTGCTCCAACACACCCAGCACTGCTATATCTCTATATGACAGCTATCCCAGCACACTCAGCTCTGCTATATCTCTATATATGAGCAGCTGTCATGTGTATAGATGTACAATTAGCCAGCTATAACAGTAGAAGTCTCATAATTTTTCAGTCAGCAGCAAGGCAGCTGTTATGGTCTTGAGGTTAGGTGCTCTGCCTCTGATACAGAAGGTCGTGGGTTCGAATCCCAGCAGAAACCTTTTCTGAAATACAAGCAGTGACTCCATATATGGACATACAGGGCGGGACACAATACAGGAAGAGGCTGCATCGCATCGCTGACATGGAGGTAAGTAGAAGTGTTTATTTTATTTTTTTTAATACCCGACTGTTACTGCCATGGGGGGAGCGGGGGGCACTTGATACTGGCACATGGGGGGAGGGGGGTTGGCACCTGACCTGATACTGGCACATGGGGAAGGGGGGGGGGAGGCACCTGATACTGTGGATGGCACTGTTTAGGGGAGGGGGATCTGTGTATGGCACTATTTAGGGGAGGGGGATCTGTGGATGGCACTATTTAGGGGAGGGGGGATCTGTGGATGGCACTATTTAGGGGAGAGGGATCTGTGGATGGCACTATTTAGGGGAGGGGGGATCTGTGGATGGCACTATTTAGGGGAGGGGGATCTGTTGATGGCACTATTTAGGGGAGGGGGATCTGTGGATGGCACTATTTAGGGGAGAGGGATCTGTGGATGGCACTATTTAGGGGAGGGGGGATCTGTGGATGGCACTATTTAGGGGAGAGGGATCTGTAGATGGCACTGTTTAGGGGAAGGGGATCTGTGGATGGCACTGTTTAGGGGAGGGGGATCTGTGGATGGCACTATTTAGGGGAGGGGGATCTGTGGATGGCACTATTTAGGGGAGGGGGATCTGTGGATGGCACTATTTAGGGGAGGGGGGATCTGTGGATGGCACTATTTAGGGGAGAGGGATCTGTGGATGGCACTATTTAGGGGAGGGGGGATCTGTGGATGGCACTATTTAGGGGAGAGGGATCTGTGGATGGCACTGTTTAGGGGAGGGGGATCTGTGGATGGCACTATTTAGGGGAGGGGGATCTGTGGATGGCACTATTTAGGGGAGGGGGATCTGTGGATGGCACTATTTAGGGGAGGGGGGATCTGTGGATGGCACTATTTAGGGGAGAGGGATCTGTTGATGGCACTATTTAGGGGAGGGGGATCTGTGGATGGCACTATTTAGGGGAGGGGGATCTGTGTATGGCACTATTTAGGGGAGGGGGATCTGTGGATGGCACTATTTAGGGGAGGGGGATCTGTGGATGGCACTATTTAGGGGAGGGGGATCTGTGGATGGCACAGGGGGGGGGGGGCCCATAATTTTTTTTTGCTATGGGGCCCATGCATTTCTAGCTACGCCCCTGTCGGATACCATGGAGGAAATGATGAAGATGTTTTTGAAAGCTAGTATGGAGGACGTGTCCAATAACAGGCCATGGCACAGCAACAGAAGAGGCATGAAGAGGCCTTATATGCCCAACAGCAGGCTCAGGCAGAGGCCCAGGCTCGGCAACAGGAAACAAATCGTTTGTTGATGGAGCATATTGCGGAAATAAGAGAGACTGCTGTAACTCCAGCCCCACAACTTTGAATGTGATGAGGGCTGTGCAGCAGGCCTTGAAAAAACTGACACTTGATGATGATATTGTGACCTGACTGTATTTGAGAGGGTGGCGGAAAGAGAAAGACTGCCAATAGCAGAGTGGGCAGAGGTCCTTGCGCCCTTTTTGTCTGGCGAACCACAAAAGGCCTACTATGACCTCAGGGAGCAGGATGTCCGGGACTATGTCAAATAAAAAATGGAGATCCTGGCTCATTTGGGCTTTACACCGGCGGTTCGTGCCCGGAGGGTCCACACGTGGAGCTACACCATGGACAAGCCTGACCGATCTCAGATGTTTGACCTCCTCCATCTTGCACGGAAGTGGCTGGAACCTGAGTCTTCTACACCGAACCAGATCGTGGAGAAAGTAGTGGTGGATCACTACTTCAGAGCCCTCCCGACGGAGCTGCAATGGTGGGTCAGACATTGAGACCCTAAAACTGCGGATCAGCTCGTGAACCTGGTGGAAAGGTTCCTGGTGACTGAGGACTTCCTCCGTGATATCCCTACCGCAACAACACTTCCCCAGAGTACCCGACCCATAATCAGGACCCGGAGAGGTCTTTTCACCTAGGAGACCCAGGGCGCCCCAGTGCTGGAGGTGCCGTTAGTAGGAACACATTGCTGCCTATTGCTCTCTGACCTCAGAGCCCATGGAGTGTGCAGGTAGCTGGAGACAGTCGCTGTATGCGGTGCCAGTGTGTGCGGCCTCACCAGGACTAGAGACTGAGCCGCACATGTCTTCCCTGGTGACAAATGACTGCTCCGTCAGGGCTCTATTGGACTCCGGTAGTCTGGTCACCTTAGTGCATGCCAGCTTCGTGGCTGGGAATTAATGTGCCCGGAAAAAAGAGTAAATGTGCTGTGCATTCATGGGGATTCAAAATCATACCCGGTGGCTTGCGTTAAGCTGGAGACTCCGGCTGGGACTGTGTTCTATGAAGTCGGGGTCGTAAAAAGACTTATGCGTGATATGATATTGGGCTGGAACTTCCCCTTGTTTGGGTAAATCTGGGAGAAGAGAAACATTCCTGCAGAATCTGTGCCTTCTCCTTTAAATAATCATTGCTATGAGGGGCCCATTGAATCCAATGGTTTAAAGGAAGAGACTATTGAAAACAATGGTGCTGATAAGTTGCAAAATGAAGATGTCATGTTAACTGAAGTGTCTGATGAAAATGTGGGGTTATGTGACATACCTGATAATGACACTTTTTCATTGCAGGTGTTAGCTGGCGAAGATGAAGCTTCCCCAACTGGGGAAAATGTGTTGGACTCCGGGGTGTCTCGGGGTAACTTTGGTACAGAGCAATTGACCCCACTCTCATGAGTGCTCACGGAAATGTTACTGTGATCGATGGTGTACCCCAGGTACCAGAAGCTGACTAAAAATTTCCTCATTTTGCCATGAATGAAAATCTGCTGCATCGAGTTAATAAATGCAACAATGAAATTGTGGAGCAGCTTCTGGTGCCAAAACCCTATAGACATATGGTACTAGATCTCGCACAAAACCACGTAAATCTGATCAAGCCGTGGAAAGATTGGGAGTTATTGGTGGCCACACAGACCATGATTAAGGAGGTGTCACCACCAATTCCTCCGGTAAAAATTTGTGAGGCACTGTCCGTACTCCAGAAACAAGAAGTAAAGGAGTTTTTACAGAAAAATAGAGGAAGGTTTTCTGACCTACCAGGCCGTACCCACCTGATAAGACATTCCATGAGAACTGAGCCCCACAGTAAGGTGAATCTAAAACCCTACAGAATACCAGAAGCACGTAGAAAAGCGGTATCCACTGAGGTCAGGCACATGCTTGAGTTAGGGGTCATTGAGGAATCTACCAGCGAGTGTTCAAGCCCTATTGTCTTAATCCCGAAGCCTAATTGGACTTGGAGATTTTGTAATGATTTCCGGAAGCTAAATGAGGAGTCAAAATTCGATGCATACCCCATGCCCAGAGTAGATTAACTAATTGCGAGGCTTGGGAAAGCAAGGTACATCACGACCCTTAACCTTACAAAAGGGTATTGGCAGATACCATTATCAGATGATGCAAAATAAAAGACAGCATTCTCCACTCCAGAGGGCTATTCCAGTACACAGTGATGTCTTTCGGGTTACATGGAGCCCCTGCTACATTTCAGAGATTGATGGACCTAATCTTGAAGCCACTTCTCTTGATTGGAGAAGTCACCTCTGGAAGGTACAGGCCATTATAAGACTCCATTAGTGATGCTGGCCTAACCATAAACCCTGAGAAATATGCAGTGGGTCTAGAGGAAGCAAAATATCTGGGCTACATTATTGGTAAAGTGCTCATTAAACCCCAGATCAATAAAGTAGAGGCGATACAAGACTGGCCTAGGTTCTTAACAAAAAAACAATTCAGGGCCTTCCTTGGCATAACAGGGTACTACCGCTGGTTCGTACCGAATTTTGCCTCAATGGCAGCACCATTGACTGACAACGAAAGGCCCTAAGTCAGTAATGGTGAAATGGACCCCAGAGGCAGAAAAGGCCTTTCAAAGCCGCAAGTCCGCTCTCTGTCAACGGCCAGTGCTCATTTCCACGGATTTCAGAAAAGAGTTTCTGGTCCAGACTGATGCGTCTGAGACAGGCTTGGGAGCGGTACTGTCACAAGTGATAAATAGGGAGGAGCACCCAGTGATGTACCTAAGTAGGAAGTTGACCCCGGCAAAGAAAAATTATGCCATAGTGGAACGAGAGTGTCTAGCCATTAAATGCGCTCTGGAGTCACTTAAATATTACCTGCTGGGTAGGAAATTTCTGTTGGTAACAGATCACGCTCCTTTAACTTGGATGAAACAAAACAGGGACAAAAAAAAGGGTGACCAGGTGGTTTCTTTCCCTGCAAAATTTTAATTTCAAGGTTGAACATAGGCCGTGGAAATTACAGGGGAACGCAGATGCTTTGTCCAGGATAAACAGTTTGTTGGCTAAAAATATCCAGACCTCTGGTCTGGAGAAGAAGGGGGGTATATGTGGTAAGGTGAACAGAAAAGTGTATGGTAAAGTCCTCGAAGGGGTGTATACCCCACCCAGCTTCCTCAACTGGGTGAGGTAAATAAAATCCAGAAGGTTAAAATGGTCTCAGCAATGTGTAGGTTGAGACAGTGTTGTTAAATTTATGGGCTGGATTTTATTTGACTGTGAGAAGGTAGGCTTGGTAGAGGGACCTCCCCAGTCCACCCCATTCCAGGGCAGGTTTTTCCCTAGCCTGAGGGATCCCCAGCTGAAGCCAGCTGGGATCGTCAAGGGGAAATAAAGCACAGTCCAGGCAGTGGCGGATCCAGGGGGGGGGGGGCAACGGGGCAATTTCCCCCCCCCCCCCCGAGCTGGCCGCGGCGGCGGGGCACAGGGAGATGAGTGCTTCCATTGTGGAAGCGTTCATCTCCATAGTCATCTGTATCGCCGTCCTCAGGACAGCGATACAGATGACTGTGCTGAGGCAGGGGAGGGAGAGGCGTGTCCCTTTCCCTTCCTCTGATAGGCTGCAGGCACTAGTGCCTGCAGCCAATCAGAGGCTGGCGCAGGCGGCGCGATGACATCATCGCGCCGCCTGAGCCGTACAGCGCAGGACACAGGCCAGAAGAGGCCTGCATCACATCGCTGACATGGAGGTAAGTATGTGTTTTTTTGTTTTTTTTTTATATATATACAATACTTTTACTGGCACATGGGGGGGCTGTTATTGCTGGCACATGGGGGGCTGTTATTGCTGGCACATGGGCGGGGGCTGTTATTGCTGGCACATGGGGGGCTGTTATTGCTGGCACATGGGGAGGGGCTGTTATTGCTGGCACATGGGGAGGGGCTGTTATTGCTTGCACATGGGGGGCTGTTATTAATACTGGAACATGGGGGGGCTGTTATTAATACTGGCACATGGGGGGGCTGTTATTAATACTGGCACATGGGGGCTGTTATTAATACTGGCACACAGGGGGCTGTTATTAATACTGGCACATGGGGGCTGTTATCAATACTGTCACATGGGGGGGCTGTTATCAATACTGGCACATGGGGGGGCTGTTATTAATACTGGCACATGGGGGGCTGTTATTAATACTGGCACATGGGGGGCTGTTATTAATACTGGCACATGGGGGGCTGTTATTAATACTGGCACATGGGGAGTTGTTATTAATACTGGCACATGGGGAGCTGTTATTAATACTGGCACATGGGGGGGCTGTTATCATTGGCGCATGGGGGGCTGTTAGTACTGACACATGGGGGGCTGTTATTACTGGCACATGGGGGGCTGTTATTACTGGCACATGGGGGGCTGTTATTACTGACACATGGGGGGCTGTTATTACTGGCACATGGGGGGGCTGTTATTACTGGCACTTGGGGGGGCTGTTATTATTGGTACATGGGGGGGCTGTTATTACTGGCACATGATTGGGGGGTTGCTCTTGTTACTGGAACATTATTGGGGGCACTATAGGGGCATCTACTGAGGCCACAAAGAAGGGGTATTTTATATGGGGGGCTCTGTACAGTACAATTTTATACTGGGACACATTATGGTGGGTACTATGGGGAAGAGGGGAGAGGAGTACTATGGGGTCATCTACGGGGGCACAAAGAAGGGGTATTTTATACTTGCAAATTATGGGGGACACTGAGGGCATCTACTGGGGCATTTTATACTGGTACATTATGGGGGGCACTAGGAGGAAGGAGGGTGTGGAGCACTATAGGGGCATTTACTGGGGGCACTATATAGGAGTATTTTATACTGGCACATTATGGGGGCACTATGGGGACATTAGCTCACCTGGGGCATTACAAGGGGGTATTTTTTGCACATTATAAGGAGAATTATTTCTACTGGGGGGGCATTATGGTGGGCTTTATTACTCCCCCATGGTATGACCCCCTAGTAGCAGCACCAGCCTCTCCCTACTCTGCTATCCCTCTGCCCCTTTTCCAAATCCTTATTATGAAATCTTTCTCATTAGGATAAAACACATCAGCTCCGCCGAGCCCCCCAGGTCAAAGTGTTGAAGTGGTGTCCGAGATCCCCAAGGGCCAAGCCAAGTAATTGTAAGTTTTCATGTGGAATATGTTTGTTATACACATATAGCATACACTGCGCCACACAATGTTCAGTATACCTCTACACTGTGTAGTCTGTTCTATAAGCACCATTGTTTTGTGGCGGCGGACAGAAAATAATCTGGAAGTGCCCCTCCCAAGACCAGGCTCTGGATCCGCCACTGAGTCCAGGCTGTCAGTCTGGGGAGAGTAATGCCTGGAGAAAGTCTGGGAAGATGGCTGCGCTGCTGGCTAGAGAAGCCAAATTCTCTGTGTGACCTGTGTTCAATAGGTGAGCTAGGATCCTTCACTGTATTAGCCAGAGCCCAGACGGGCAGGTGTTAATTTTGGTTTGGTTTATGTTTTGTGGTGCTGGACCTTCACCTTACCCAGTGAATTATAACTGGGGTTACCTGTATTGCCGGAGTGTTATAAATAAAGCAACGTTTGGACTTTAGCCCTGTGGTCTGCAAGAGAATCTGTCATCGCCGCACTGCCTGAGAGTGTAACCCCTTACATAGGGAATTACAAGTAGGCGTCATGAGAGGAATAATAAAGGATAAAGATGTTTGTTTGTAGTACTGTAAGTCAAGATCAACTGAGTTTCCTTGGAAATTTAAAAGACACTTATTTGTGATACACTACATCTGTATCAAAAAAATTTCAGCATAGGCTCCATTGTGAGTAGTTCACTAAAATAAGGCCTAATGCACAGCAGAGCTATAATTGAATGCTATAGGGAAACCAGGACAAGCTTCAATTTAAGATGTTTTGAAGCCTCGTGTACATATAGGGTTGTTACCTGACTGGTGAACCACCACTCTAGTCATTAATATCAGTACCAGGTACTACTGATATTTAATTTGCACCAACTCAATTAATTGCTGGTAATTTTACCTTCTCTAGCCAAGTCGGTATTAGATACTTCATGCTGTATCTCAGGCTGTATAGCAGCTATTTATTAGCCAGGTCTTGTTTCAAAGCTGACAATATAAGACTAGGGATAGAACCACAAGGGATACAAATCTTTAGAAATTAGATTGGAAATGAGAACTGCAGGTATTACCTGTAGATATTACTCCAGGCTATATGGAGGCTAGCACTGCTATGTAGCCTGAAATAAAGTTTGAAGTATCCCCATCCCTTCAGCCGGCTATTATCTCAGCCAGCCTAGAAAACGAGAAGGGAAGTGGGTTATTGGGGGGCATGCTGAGGCTTCAGGGAGGGAAAAAGCATAGATCCTTTTCTCCCAGTATAACTGTAAATGAGCCTAGGAGGATAGGTAACATAGACCTCTGTCCATGTTATCAACCCCCCCACCCCCCCCCCCTTGAGCCACAGACCATACTTTGCAACTTTTCTAGTCCAGAGAACTAACACAATTTGATTAATACATTTCCCCATAATGTTAACCACCTCCCATCTGCCCATAGACTAAAAACGTCCGGGAGGTGGTTCTCTATTTCTGAATGGACGTTCCTGAACGTCCATTCAGAAACTGCAGCTGCACGCTAATCGTGCAGCTGCTGATCAGGTTGCCCGCTGTCAGTGACAGCAGGGCAACCCTTAGAGAAGGCAGGGACAGTGCCCAGGTGTCCCTGCCTTCTAGATCGCTGTGCATACAGAGCAGGAAGCGCTTCCTGTTCCGGCCCGGCGGTCATGTGATCGCCGGGACCGGAGAGTGCAGGAGCTGTGTGAGGTCTTTTAGAGACCTTGATCAGCCCTGCACTGAGGCTGTACAGCGCTGTATAGCCTCTCTGGGGGGGTGTATTTCTCCTGTAACTGGAGCTACTATGTCAGCCCCAGTTACAGGAGAAATCAACAGTGAAAAAAAAAAAGTGAAGTAAATGTCCCCCAGAGGTCTTGTATGACCTTATGGGGGACGAAAAGTGTAAAAAAAATAAAAATAAAAATAAAGTTTCACATGTAAAAAAAAAATTCCCCAAGTAAGTAACATAGTAACATAGTAACATAGTACATAAGGCCGAAAAAATAAATTTGTCCATCCAGTTCGGCCTGTCATCCTGCAAGTTGATCCAGAGGAAGGCAAAAAAAAAACTGTGAGGTAGAAGCCAATTTTCCTCACTTTAGGGGAATAAAAAATTCCTTCCCGACTCCAATCAGGCAATCAGAATAACTCCCTGGATCAACGACCATCTCTAGTAGCTGTAGCCTGTAATATAATTACGCTCCAGAAATACATCCAGGCCCCTCTTGAATTCCTTTATTGTACTCACCATCACCACCTCCTCAGGCAGAGAGTTCCATAGTCTCACTGCTCTTACCGTAAAGAATCCTTTTCTATGTTTGTGTACAAACCTTCTTTCCTCCAGACGCAGAGGATGTCCCCTCGTCACAGTCACAGTCCTGGTGATAAATAGATGATGGGATAGATCTTTGTACTGACCCCTGATATATTTATACATAGTAATTAGATCTCCTCTCAGTCGTCTTTTTTCTAACGTGAATAACCCTAATTTTGATAATCTTTCAGGGTACTGTAGTTGCCCCATTCCAGTTATTACTTTAGTTGCCCTCCTCTGGACCCTCTCCAGCTCTGCTATGTCTGCCTTGTTCACTGGAGCCCAGAACTGTACACAGTACTCCATGTGTGGTCTGACTAATGATTTGTAAAGTAGTAGGAATATGTTCTCATCACGGGCATCTATGCCCCTTTTGATGCAACCCATTATCTTATTGGCATTGGCAGCCGCTGCCTGACACTGTTTTTTGCAGCTTAGTTTGCTGTTTATTAAAATTCCTAGATCCTTTTCCATGTCAGTGTTACCGAGTGTTTTACCATTTAGTATGTACGGATGACTTGCATTTTTCCTTCCCATGTGCATAACTTTACATTTGTCAGTGTTAAACCTCATCTGCCACTTATCTGCCCAAGCCTGCAATCTATCCAGATCCCTCTGTAGTAGTATACTGTCCTCTTCAGTGTTAATTACTTTACACAGTTTAGTGTCATCTGCGAAAATTGATATTGTACTATGCAAGCCTTCTACGAGATCATTAATAAATATATTGAAGAGAATAGGGCCCAATACTGACCCCTGAGGTACTCCACTAGTGAAAGTGACCCAATCTGAGTATGTACCGTTAATAACCACCCTCTGTTTTCTATCATTGAGCCAGTTACTTACCCACTTACAGACGTTTTCTCCCAGTCCGAGCATTCTCATTTTATATACTAACCTTTTGTGTGGTACAGTGTCAAATGCTTTGGAGAAGTCCAGATACACGACATCCATTGATTCGCCGCTGTCAAGTCTAGAACTTACCTCCTCATAGAAACTGATTACATTAGTTTGACATGACCGATCCCTCACGAAGCCATGCTGATATGGCGTTATTTGCTTATTTCCGTTAAGATGCTCTAACATAGCATCTCTCAGAAAACCTTCAAACAGTTTACCCACAACAGATGTTAAACTTACCGGCCTATAGTTTCCAGGCTCTGTTTTTGGACCCTTTTTGAATATTGGCACAACATTTGCCATGCGCCAATCCTGTGGGACATTCCCTGTCAGTATAGAATCTGCAAATATCAGAAATAAGGGTCTGGCTATGACATTACTTAATTCCCTTAGGATACGGGGGTGTATGCCATCCGGTCCTGGCGATTTGTCTATTTTGATCTTTTTAAGTCGCTGTTGTACTTCTTCCTGGGTCAGACAGGACACTTTTAATGGGGAATTTATTTCAACATTCAGCATTTCATCTGACAGTTTATTTTCCTCAGTGAATACATTGGAGAAAAAAATATTTAACAGCTTTGCTTTCTCCTCGTCGCTCTCTGCGACTGCCCCCTCATTACTCTTTAAAGGGCCGACACCTTCAGATTTATACTTTTTAACATTTATAGAATTAAAGAACATTTTAGGGTTAGTATTACTCTCTTTGGCAATTAATCTCTCGGTCTCTAGTTTGGCCGCTTTTATTTGTTTTTTACATGTTCTATTTTTTTCCTTATAGTTTTTCAGTGCTTCCGTGCTACCCTCCTGCTTTAGGGGAGGGGAGAAGAGAGAGGCAGCGCCAAATGTATAGTACAGTATAAAATGATTACAGTAATGAAAAAGTAATGCGCTTACCAGAGTCTGTTGTGAAGAGTCACAACGCCTTTGACGAGCCTGACTGGTAAATGGACCAGCGGCCAAGGGTGCCTTGCTGCAGCCTAGATTCCAGGGCGCATTTAAGAATTAAATGCGAAAACGAAGTAAGATAAACCAAAAAGGAGAAAAAACTGGAACTGCAAATAGCATTTGCTTTTGGGCGCTGCTCGGCTGAATATACAACGCAGGAGGTGAATAAAAAAGGTATTTATTTGTCTACGTGTTTCGAGGGAATTGGACCCTCTTCCTCAGGACAATCAATGATACAATACAGGACAGTATACATTTATTTATACACTTGTTTTTGGCGCCTTACCTCGATTTAGGGGGCGGGGCTATGGGCGGAGTTAATATACATATAAACAAACTTGAGTTAACATAATCGGTACTATATAAGTAAAAGCAAACTTAGAGACATTTCACACGGATGTCCGGTAGTCACTGGAGTGAAAAATATGCACCAGTGATGGATATAAAACAGAGAGCGGCAGGGGGAGGTGATGCGTCAGGACAAGTCGCTAGGCCACGCCCACATTTGTGACGTAACACTAAAGGGGAAGTTGGGTTTTGCTCAGTAATAGAAGTGCTGGGGGGGCGGGGCTATGGGCGGAGTTAATATACATATAAACAAACATGAGTTAAAATAATCGGTACTATATATGTAAAAACAAACTTAGAGACACTTCATATGGACGTCCGGTAGTCACTGGAGTGAAAAAATAAGCACCAGTGATGGATATAAACAGAGAGCGGCAGGGGGAGGTGATGCTTAGGACGGGTCGCTATGCCACGCCCACATTAGTGATGTAACACTAAAGGGGAGGTTGGGTTTTGCTCAGTAATAGAAGCGCTGGGAAGCGCTATACTATACTATACTATTCAAAGTGGTAGGACACGCCCCCACTACCTTGGCACGTAAGCTGACGGGCGGGCCCTCGGAGATGCCGTTCGGTCCTGTATGACAGTGAATAGAGCGCAATACAGACGTTATGGGGAAAGGATAACAAATGAATGGTAAGAAAATATAAAATGCACACAGTAAAAGGAAATTAACATAGCAGGCAAATATAGATAAAAAATACTATCATAAAAAGGATATATCATGTATAAAATTATATGAGACATAGGTAGTGGCATATGTTATTTGATTAGAGTACTGTTTCACTCAGTTCATTAAGACCATGGGGTGTTAGCGTATCAAGTTGATATATCCAGAAGACTTCACGTTTTTGTAGGATATCAAACCGATTAAATGGGTTTTCAGGTATGTATTCTATAGGAGTGATTTTTATTGGGTGTTTTTGTTTTTCTGTGGTTGTCGCACAGTGTCTTGACAGACCGTGTTTCTGATATAAGCTTCGTATATTGTATCTATGTTGATTAAGTCGACAGTGTAACTCCTGTGTCGTGCGCCCCACATACTGCAGGCCGCAACTGCACTCGATTAGATATATGACGTAGGAATACTGGCACGTCATGTATTGTTTTATGGGGAAGGACGTTTTATTACGGTTTGACATGAATGTGGTTTGGTTGTGGGTAATTGTTTTACAGCATAGGCATCGCCTAGACCGGCATTTATAGCTGCCCACATTCTGTGCCGTAATTTTACTAGATTTGTTTTGTGGTTCATTGTGTTGTCTAGGTTTGCTGGGGGCCAAAATGCTTTTTATCGTAGGGGCTCGTCTATATGTAATGATTGGTTTATGCGCTAGGTGTTTTAAGAGGTATGGATCTTGGAGTAATATATGCCAGTGTTTGGCTAGAACATTCTTAATATGCCCATTTGACGTGCTGTACTGGGTGATAAAATTAAGACGATCTTGTTTTTCTTGTTTTTTGGAGGTTTTTGTAAGACATTCCTCCTGGGACACAATGAAACTTTTTTTCAAGGCGTTTTTATCAGTTTAGCTGGGTATTTTTTTGCCGAAAATTGTTTACGGATGGTGTCTGTTTGTTGTATGAAGTCTTCTTTTTATGTACAGTTGCGTCTTATTCGTTTAAATTGGCTGTATGGTATGTTTTGTAGCCATTTTTTGTGGTGAAAACTGGAATAATGGATATAACTGTTGCTATCTACCGGTTTGAAGTATGTTTTGGTGGATATGGTGCTATTGTGACTCTGGATGATAATATCTAAGAATTCGATTTCCGTTTTATTAAAGTTGAGAGTGAAAGTAATACCCCAATCTGTTTCGTTAAGGGATTGGCAAAAGGTTTTGGCGGAGAGTTCGTCCCCATCCCATATAATGAATATATCATCGATATACCTCCTGAAAAAAATGATTTTGTTTTTATAGGTTGAATGCTTGGTTATGTGTAGTTCTTCGAACTCCCCCATAAATAAATTAGCGAAGGACGGCGCTACTCGTGTCCCCATAGCGGTCCCCTTACACTGGTGGTAGATGTTTCCATTATATATGAAATAGTTGTTCTCTAAAATAAACTGTAAGCTTTGTAGTAAAAAAGAAACTTGGGATGATTTTAAGCTGATGTCCCTTTCCAGCACTGATTGGATGCACCGGAGGCCTAGTTCGTGTTTAATGTTGGTATATAGTGATGTGACATCTAAAGTGAGAAAAGCATATGATTCTTCCCAGTTTATAGTTTTTAATTCCCGGATGAGCTGACTGGAGTCATGTAGATACGTGGGCAGGTTTTTGACATATGGCTGTAAATGAAGATCCATATATTGGGATAGATTGCTTGTCGCACATTTGGTATTGGAGACGATGGGCCTGCCTGGGGGGTTATCTTTATTCTTATGAATTTTTGGAAGGTGATAGAAATAGGGGTTGCACGGGATTTTTGTTAGAAGGAATTTTTTTTATTTTTTATTTATGTAACCGTTACTATGAGCCTCTTTCACTAGGTTGGTTAGACTGGTATTTACATTTATGAAGGGGTTATGGTATATTTTTGAATAATATTCGGTATCGCTTAGAATCCTTTGGGCCTCGTTTTCGTACTCAGTGTAATTCTGAATGACTATTGCCCCCCCCCCCCCTTGTCGGCAGGGCGGATAACTATATAACGGTTGTTTTTGAGCGTGTTCAAAGCTACTTGTTCGGATTTTGTCAAATTACCATTATAATTATGAATAACTGATTTTTTTGGTTAAGATCTTAAGGTCAACTGAAATCAAGTCAAAAAAAGTGGGTATGCAGTGCCCTTGACTATATGACGGAAAAAAATTGGATTTCGGGCGTACATCGATATGTCTGTACTCCTGGTCTGTTGAATTGGTGTCATGCTTCTGTGGTATGGGATTTTCCCTTGAGAAGTGTCTTTTATTGTTAGAATCCTTCTGAATTTCTGAATATCGATAAAAAGCTCAAAGGGGTTAACCTTATTGTGTGGACAAAAGGAAAGTCCTTTTTGCAGTAAGCCGGTCTCTTGCTTATTCAGTTGGTATGTGGATAAATTGAATATTTTGATGGATGTGTTTGAAAGCGGTGTAGGGTTCTTCTTTTTGGTTACTTTAATTTTCCTTTTTTGGACTCCTCCTCTCTTACCTCTCCGTCTAATTTTCTTTTTGTTGGTGTTGGTCTGAAATATTTGGTTATTTGTTGGTGGTTTTTTGGAATGGCACCTGTACCTATATAGTACCGATTATTTTAACTCATGTTTGTTTATATGTATATTAACTCCGCCCATAGCCCCGCCCCCCAGCACTTCTATTACTGAGCAAAACCCAACTTCCCCTTTAGTGTTACGTCACAAATGTGGGCGTGGCCTAGAGACCCGTCCTGACGCATCACCTCCCCCTGCCGCTCTCTGTTTTATATCCATCACTGGTGCATATTTTTCACTCCAGTGACTACCGGACGTCCGTGTGAAATGTCTCTAAGTTTGCTTTTACTTATATAGTACCGATTATGTTAACTCAAGTTTGTTTATATGTATATCAACTCCGCCCATAGCCCCGCCACCTAAATCGAGGTAAGGCGCCAAAAACAAGTGTATAAATAAATGTATACTGTCCTGTATTGTATCATTGATTGTCCTGAGGAAGAGGGTCCAATTCCCTCGAAACGCGTAGACAAATAAATACCTTTTTTATTCACCTCCTGCGTTATATATTCAGCCGAGCAGCGCCCAAAAGCAAATGCTATTTGCAGTTCCAGTTTTTTCTCCCACCCTCCTGTTTTAGTGTTTTATATGCTTTCTTTTTGTCATTTATTGCTTTCTTTACAGTTCTGTTTATCCACATTGGTTTCTTTTTGTTCCTTAACCTTTTATTCCCATACGGTATGTACCTCTCACAATGAGATTTTAGGATGCTTTTAAAGATATCCCATTTTGTGGCTGTATTTTTATTTGTGAGGACTTTATCCCATTTAGTTAGGCCTATGGCCTCTCTTAGTTGGCTAAATTTAGCTTTTTTGAAGTTTGGTATTTTTGTTCCTCCCTGTAGAAACGCTCTTTTGAATGATAATTGGAAGGTTATTACTTTATGGTCACTATTTCCCAGGTGTCCCCCAACCTGCACATCTGTTGTTCTGTCAGGCCTATTGGCTAATACTAAGTCCAGTATGGCCGTCCCTCTAGTCGGGTCCTGAACCAGTTGGGAGAGGTAATTGTCTTTGGTTATTCTCAAGAACCTGTTTCCCTTATGAGATATACAAGTTTCAGCTTCCCAGTCTATATCTGGGTAGTTGAAGTCCCCCATAGTAACCACCTCATTATGATTTGCCGCCTTGTCTATCTCATTTAGTAGTAGATTTTCTGTGGACTCTGGTATATTAGGTGGTTTATAGTAAACTCCTATTAGTAATTTATTATTGTTTTTAGCTCCATGTATCTCTACCCACAGTGACTCCACATGTTCATGTCCCTCACTTATATCTTCACGGAGTGTGGGCTTTAGACAAGACTTTACATACAGGCATACCCCTCCCCCTCTCCGGTTTTGACGATCCTTTCTAAACAGACTGTAACCTTGTACATTAACTGCCCAGTCATAGCTATCATCCAGCCATGTCTCAGTTATTCCCACTATGTCATAGTCCTCCTCACACATCACTAATTCCAGTTCACCAGTTTTATTAGTCAGGCTTCTGGCATTAGTATACATACATTTGAGAGGTCTATGTATATTTTTTACCCTACACCTTTCCTTCAGTAAAGAATAAAAAAAAACATTTAAAAATAGAAAAAATTAAATAAAATAGACATATTCAGTATTGCCGCGTCCGTGACGGTCGGCTCTATAAATTTATCACATGATCGACCCAGTCCGATAAACACCATAAAAATAAATAAATAAATAACTGTCAAAAAAAGCCATTTTTGTCACCTTACATCACAAAAAGTGCAACACCAAGTGATCAAAAAGGTCCCACAAAATGGTACGAATAAAACTGTCACCTCATCCTGCAAAAAATTAGCCCCTACATAAGAAAATCTCTAAAAAAAAACAAAAAACTATAGCTCTCAGAACATGGACACATTAAAACATATTTTTTGGGGTTTCAAAAATGCTATTATTGTGTTAAAATGAAATACATTTTTAAAAGTATACATATTAGGTATTGCCGCGTCCGTAACAACCAGCTCTATAAAAATATCACATGACCTAACCCCTCAGGTGAACACCGTAAAAAAAAAAACTGTGTCAAAACAAGCAATTTTGGTCACCTTACATCACAAAAAGTGCAACACCAAGTGATCAAAAAGACGTATGTCCCACAAAATGGTACCAATAAAACCGTCACCTAATCCCACAAAAAATGAGCCCCTACATAAGAAAATCTCTCAAAAAATAAAAAAAACTATAGCTCTCAAAACATGGACACATTAAAACATAATTTTTTGGTTTCAAAAATGCTATTATTGTGTAAAATATAAATAAATAAGAAAAAGCATACATATTAGGTATCGCCACATCCGTAATGATCTGCTCTATAAAAATGTCTCTCGACCGAACCCCTCAGGTGAACGCTGTAAAAATAAATAAATAGAAACTGTGCTAAAACAACCAATTTTTTGGTCACCTTGCCCCATAAAGTGTTATAATGAATGATCAAAAAATCATATGTACCCAAAAATAGTACGAATAAAACTTATCCCCTAGTTTCCAAAATGGGGTCACTTCTTGGGAGTTTCTACTGTAAGGGTGCATCAGGGGGCTTCAAATGGGACATGGCATCTAAAAACCATGTGGAGTTCCTTTTCTTCTGCGCTCTGCCGTGTGCCCATACAGCAGTTTATGACCACATGTGGGGTGTTTCTGTAAACCGCAGAATCTGGGTAATAAATATAGATTTTTGTTTGGCTGTTAACCATCGATGTGTTAAAGAAAAAATTGGATTAAAATGGAAAATCTGCCAAAAAAGTGAAATTTTAAAATCTGATTTCCTTTAATTCTTGTGGAAACGCCTAAAGGGTTAACAAAGTTTGCAAAATCGGTTTTAAGTAACTTGAGGGGTGTAGTTTCTACAATGGGGTCATTTATGGGGGTATCCACTATGTAGGCCCCACAAAGTGACTTCAGACCTGAACTGGTCCTTAAAAAGTGGGTTTTGGCAATTTTCTTAAAAATTTGAAAAATTGCTTCTAAACTTCTAAGCTTTCTAACGTCCTAAACAAATAAAATGACTTTTCCAAAATGATGCCAACATAAAGTAGACATATGAGGAATGTTAAGTAATAAATATTTTATGAGGTATCACTTTCTGTTTTAAAAGCAGAGAAATTGAAATTTCAAAAATTACGAATTTTTCTAAACTTTTGTAAATTTGGGATTTTTTCATAAATAGAGGTGAAATATATTAACTCAAATTTATGACTATCATGAAGTACAATGTGTCACGAGAAAACAATCTCTGAATGACTTGGATAAGTAAAGGCGTTCCAAAGTTATTACCACATAAAGTGAGATATGTCAGATTTGCAAAATTAGGCCTGGTCAGGACGGGGTCAAATTGCCCAGATGGGAAGTGGTTAAAAGACAACATTCTGGCAGTCTATAGTAGTTACCACTACTTGTAGCATAACAATTTACTGAATTAAAAAAATTGTGTGATAAGCTTTCTCTAGTGGCAGCTGAAGGCAGCCATCATGTTATCTTTTAAATACATGTTTTTGCTGGAGAGTTGCAGCTCTAATTCAGAAAAAGAGATTCCAATTTAAAAGATTCATAAGCACAGAATTTAGAATCTTAAAACCACGTGATAATAAAAGGTTGAAACTTACTTTGCCCCTGAGCTCTATTCCATTCGTGGAGCAAGTGTTGCCTTGAGAGACGATTTTACATTATTGACAGTCACCCTTCACATTATAAGAAAGTGTTTAAAACCTGAATATGTTTCTGCTTTTAAAAAGCTGATTAAAACCGTGAAGTGATTTGAGATGACAAAGCGCACAGGCAGAAAATATCACATGCATTTAACTGACCAATTACTATGCTGACCTTTTTTATTTCAATTTAATTTCAGTCCTTCGCTCCACCATCTCCCAGGAGATAAGCTTTGTATTTAAAATACTCATTTTCGCATAATAATATAAACCTCCAAAGTGAGTCCAGCACTCTTTAATACAACTGGTAGTTGAAAAATAGCATATACATATATTTACATGTATTTTATCTTCCATATTTAGGGACAATGACTGTATTCCGCTGATTATGCCCTATAGGATGAAATGACTTCACACACCCTTCCATTTATACAACACACGCAGATATACAGGTCCAGCAAAAATGTATATATCCACTGTGTACTTTCACATATTAACAATGAAAGACAGAACTGGCACTAAATGGAAATCGCCAAAGGCTGAAACTCAAAATGACATTTCAGAAAGGATGTCCTCTTATTCACTCCAGTCCTCAAGGAAGTCTTTCGCTTGACTGCAGATAGAGAAAATTGCTTTTTACACACAAGCGACTTTCATTCTCACCCACATTGAATCTGTTTTACCAAATGAAATTGCATCCTGTCCATTTACTCAACACAGCTTCACTGTCATTTATTTTCATTGTCTTTGTGTACGTATATTTTGCGCCTTCATTACCTCTCCGAATGCACTTTCATTTCAAGTGTCACAGATTAATTTTAGATCTCCTTGTCCCGTTGCACTTTATTGATCGGGACCTGTCACAAATTGTGTTTCCAGAATTATCACACACAAACAGACGTCAGGTAGCTGAGTTGAGACAGTGTTCTTTACATAGTAATGACACAGTTTGTTAACTGCTGAGGTTCCAGACTGCTCAGATCGTGGCTTTGGTCCTGTATCTGCACACTCCTTCATTTTAGGTCATTGTTAATGATCATATCATCATGTACATCGCAACAAGATGTCATTTTCCTCTTCTTTCCAAAAGTGGAAAAACTGTTTTTCTCCTCGAGCTCTATATAGTGTCCATGCTTGTTAGCCAGTAATGTGGGTGTCCCCGGAATATAAACATTATGTTGATAGTCCAACGCTGGCACGTGTTGCTGAAACGGTACACCATACTTGGGGCTCCATACACCATTTGATGATGGAGGTGTCTTCTTTATATCTTTAGAAAAAAATAAAAATTCAGGTTAGTGGCCACACAAATTGATTATGTAACTATAGCACTGTATGGGATAAATAAAAATAAAATAAATCTTATTCACTGCATAATGAAAACTTTGGGGCAGCCATTCCATTCTAGGCAGGGCATTACTAGAGTAGGGAAAGATCAGGGTCTAGTTATTTCCTCCCCTTCATTTCTGACTGCCCGGAACTTGCATTTTAGAGGGCACTTTTGGTAATTTTAATACATTAAGGCCTCTTTCACACAAGCGTGTCCAGATTAGGTCCGGATGCGTCCCGATGCATTGCAGCAAACCCGCGCGAGTAGGTACGCAATTGCAGTCAGTTTTGACTGCGATTGCGTTCCGCTGTTCAGTTTTTATCGCGCGGGTGCAATGCGCTTTGCACACGCGTGATAAAAAACTGAATGTGGTAAACAGACCCGAACTTCTTCACAGAAGTTCAGGTTTGGGTTCAAGATTGTGTAGATTGTATTATTTTCACTTATAACATGGTTATAAGGGAAAATAATAGCATTCTGAATACAGAATGCATAGTACAATAGGGCTGGAGGGGTTAAAAAAATTATAATAATAATTTAACTCACCTTAATCCACTTGTTCACGCAGCCGGCATCTCTTCTGTCTTCATCTGTGAGGAATAGGACCTTTGATGACGTCACTACGCTCATCACATGGTCCGTCACATGATCTTTTACCATGGTGATGGATCATGTGACGGACCATGTGATGAACGTAGTGACGTCATCAAAGGTCCTATTCCTCACAGATGAAGACAGAAGAGATGCCGGCTGTGCGAACAGGTGGATTAAGGTGAGTTAAATTATTTTTTACATTTTTTTAACCCCTCCAGTCCTATTGTACTATGCATTCTGTATTCAGAATGCTATTATTTTCCCTTTTAACCATGTTATAAGGGGAAATAATACAATCTACACTACAACTAACCCAAACCTGAACTTCTGTGAAGAAGTTCGGGTCTGGGTACCACAGTCGGTTTTTTATCACGCTCGTGAAAAACACATTGCACCCGCGCGATAAAAACTGAACTTCGGAACACAATCGCAGTCAAAACTGACTGCAATTGCGTACCTACTCGAGCGGGTTTGCCGCAATGCACTGGGACGCATCCGGACCTTATCCGGACACGCTCGCGTGAAAGAGGCCTAAGTCTTTGATTGGTCTGGTGGTCTGTGATTTATAATGAAAACTTCCACAATTGTACAATAGTCTCTGCTCATCAATTCCCTATTGATTTTGAAGATCTCTACCTCCAGTCATTGACTAGGTCTTCACAGTGCAGTTATCAGAGCTGCCTCTTGTGACGAGCCACACACCTGCACAGATTGCCATGCTCTTGAAGTAAGCAGTGGGTTTCATTCAATGAAATTCAGCAGAGATCTTTAAAAAATACAAGGAACTGATAGACTCAAAATGTTTCATTATACAATCAGTAAGCTTTATTTGCTGATCCGGGAATACCCCTTAAATGAAACAAAACCATTTTAATATAAGTAAGCAATGCTTTGAGAGAAAAGGGGTCAATTCACACTGTGTTTTTGGTACTGATTTTGGCACATTTCAGCCTCAAAATCCCCTCCAAGAATTCCTCAAATAGCCTCCCATTCATTTTAGTGGAAAGCAGCACTTGCTTTGTTGTTCCACATGGAACATGGATTTTCAAAATCCATCATATTAACATACCTATAGACAGAGGAAGATTTGAAGTGATAAGAGACAGAGTGACCCAATTTTGCACCTTTTTGGATTTTTAAGCCTCTCTTAAGACAAAGTTCTTTTTCTATTCAATTCCCATTCCCTCTGATTATCCCCTTGGTATTTTTTCCTGCACAATATCACCCCATCACCCACCGAACAGCTTTATTCAAGTAAATTGGTCCATCTACAGTTCCCTGCACAGTGGATGACTGCTGCACAGGGAAAGACTATGAAGGAGCCACAGCTCTGAAGCAGCGTAGGAGCCCCTATATTCTTACAGTCGGAACCCCCATCGACTGTAACACAATGTCAAATCCTAGTAATATATCACTATATGAGATGGAAATATCAATAAAATAATGTAAAGTAATATTGGATATTAAATAATGTAATATATACACTTAGGGGCACATTTATTAAGACTGGCGTTTTAGACGCCGGTCTTAATAACCCCTATAACTGCTGGCGCCAGTCTGTACATAACTTTGGCGGATCCTCCGCCACTTCTAAAGCTGTTTTACATTTAAACCATTTTATGCTAGCCCAATCCTTTCCCTGCCACACCCCCTTTTTTAGACCTGGCGTGAACGGGGAAAAATCGCAGATTGCAGCGCAAAGGACCTAATTTAGACATTTTTCTGTTTGATAAATGTCCCCAGCCAGTTACTTCTCATACTGTGCAACTCCCAGCCAAGTTGATCACAAGGGGAGCTGTGAGCCGCCACTACTAGATCCTATTTTGCTGGGCAGTCATGCACTAAATGAGCATTTTAAATTAGAATGGCCATTAAATTAATAAACCTTTATTGTTGTCAGTAAATATGTCTGGTTTCCAAATCCCAGAGTAGATTAGGAGATGTAATTAAAGGGAGATGCTGCCTGGAGATGACCCACTAAAGCAGACAATCCATTTAATCTACAGAATGCTAAATGAAGCAATAATATATTATATTCGTATTATTATACTTGTTATTTCTTTGGGGTAAATTTGCATTGTTGGGATTAATTTTTGAGATTTAAAGGTTTCCATTTTGTCCCAAACTCTCAGCATTATTATTGTCTTCCATTAAAATCTCTTCCTGTATAATCTCTACTCTTCAATAAAAACACCTAACTATAATAAAATGTTAACATCATATATTTTATACAAGTATGTTATTAATATGCATGTAAAGAATAAGATATCCATAATGTACAATTTAGTGCAGAGCCCTACAGTATTAGATAATCCGTAAATGGAAAACTGCAGTTACAGCGATCATGTTCCCTAAGGCGAGAGCTATGGGATTAGCACCTTAGAGGGTTCTCTATATTTTCTTTGTAAAGCACTAGGGGCATTCTGATTTTCTCTATGTAATTCTGGATTCCACAAATAGCTATAAATGAGCAACCGGCAATTTGCAGTCACAAGGCTGCAGAACCGGGTACACAGTTTGATCAGTCGATAATTGCATCAGTTGACAGAAACCCTGGAACTGACGGGAGCAAAGCCTGAAAGAGAGCAGTTTATAAATTAGCTACTATGATATTTTGAATACTGCAAATGTTTCAAACTGTGATTGAATACACATCTATGCAGATTGCAGATAGTTCAGTGCAGATTGCTTTCTTTTACATAAGCTGAGCATGAACTAATGTATCTGATTCTAGCCTTGGGGTCAGGCAAGGCTTAGAAATTAGAGCTGGTGGGGAATGGAAACCCCACATGATCCCCAATAAGAGTCACAAAAAGAAGGAGGCCTATGATGTGTGTGGCCCTCTCTACTGCAGTGCATAGTGTATGCATGACCACTTCACTTATTTTTAGTAAAAGAGAAGCTGTGCAATGCAGTCTGCAGGCAGCATGTTATAGAGCAGGAGGAGCTGAGCAGATTGATATATAGTTTTATGAGAAAAGATTTACTAAAACTTGTTATCTTAAACAATTAGAATTTCTGCTCTTTCTGAGCTCAAGATGTCCCATTAGGCTTTTTTCAGTGATTGATAGCATTCCCTGTGTAAGTGTGTATACAGAGATAGCTGGTAATCATTAGACTGCCCCGTGTACAACTGAACCCAGAAAAAGCAGAGACTTAAATCTATGACAACACAAAACTACACTGAACAAAAATATAAACGCAACACTTTCGGTTTTGCTCCCATTTTGCATGAGCTGAACTCAAAGATCTGAAACATTTTCTACATACACAAAAGACCCATTACTCTTAAATCTTGTTCAAAAATCTGTCTAAATCTGTGTTAGTGAGGATTTCTCCTTTGCTGAGATAATCCATCCCACCTCACATGTGTGGCATATCAAGGTGCTGATTAGACAGCATGAATCCCACAATAAAAGGTCACTCTGAAATGTGCACAGTTTTGCCTTACGGATCAGGTTGTTGATTGTGGCCTGTGGAATGTTGGTCCACTCCTCTTCAATAGCTGTGCGAAGTTGCAGAATATTGGCAGGAACTGGAGCATGCTGTCGTATACGCCGATCCAGAGCATCCCAAACATGCTCAATGGGTGATGTCCGGTGAGTATGCTGGCCATGCAAGAACTGGGATGTTTTCAGCTTCCAGGAATTGTGTACAGATCCTTGCAATATGAGGCCGTGCATTATCATGCTGCAACATGAGGTGATGGTCAGGGATGAATGGTACAACAACGGGCCTCAGGATCTCGTCACGCTATCTCTGTGCATTCAAAATGCCATCTATAAAATACACCTCAAAATGCCATCTATAAAATGAGGTGGGCTGGATTATCACGGCAAAGGAGAAGTGCTCACTAACACAGATTGAGACAGATTTGTGAACAATATTTGAGAGTAATGGGTCTTTTGTGTATGTAGAAAATGTTTCAGATCTTTGAGTTCAGCTCAGGCAAAATGGGAGCAAAACCGGAAGTGTTGTGTTTATATTTTGTTCAGTGTATATATTCATCGGCTCAGTTCCTCCTGCTGCTCATAGATTACTGCATTTCAGTGACAGTTTATTTTTAAATGGGAACATTGAGCAGTCATCAAGGGATCCATTTTTCCTAAGAAGTGTGCAGTATATACCCTACTCGTATAAATATTAAACGCCAGTGGTGTAACTAGGAAACTCTGAAACCCACATCATCTGGCCAGGGCAAGGAGAGTGGGTGGTGGATGCTACAACAACATTCTGGTAATGCTGGGAGTTGTAGTCTCTGCTCTTATACCCCTCTCTCTATAATTTCTACTGAGGCTTCTAATAACAGTTTGGACATGCTGGGACTTGTAGTTCTCTCCTCTTATACCCCTCCCTCTGTAATGTACAGTATATTGATTACCAATTATTACAGTCTGGACATGCTGGGGGTTGGAGCTCTCTCCGCTTAAAACCCTCACCGAGTAATGTCATCTGATGCCCTATAATAACAATCTGAACATCCTGGAAGCTGTAGTTCCCTTCTTTTCTACAGTTTCCCTGTAATGTCCAATTGTGTTCAATAATAACAGCTTGGACATGTTGAAAGATGTAGTTCCCTCCTCTTTTACCCCTCCATGTATAGCCCTCTCATTTCCAACCCAGTCATGATGAGAATTGTAGTTCTCTTTTCACTGTTATGATGCTCTGCATCTCAGGTGTGTATTAGGCTTTATTCGCATGTGTGCTAGTAACTTTTGCTGTTCTGCTCTGTCATAGGAGATAGGAGCATGCTAGTAACTTTTGCTGTTCTGCTCTGTCATAGGAGATAGGAGCACAACTACTAACATCACAGTAGTGCCAGATCTGGCACATCATGGACGACAACACATTATAGATCCCACTGACTATGACGAGATCTGACGGATTTCCATCATGGAGCCTGGGAGGCGGCAAAATTCTCCAGCAGCTGAGGTGTGTATTAGGAGATTCTGCAGCAGGTGAGGTGTGTATTAGGAGATTCTGCAGTAGCTGAGGAGTGTATTAGAAAGTCACTTTCTAATGCACACACGGTAACATAGGACCTCCATTTTACCATGAGGTAATAACAAATTCTTCTGATCTGCCATAAATATCTTTAGTGTAGCTGGAAAACATCTTCAAAGGAGTATTCAAATGATGAAACATTTATGGAAGATCCAGAGGCGGATCAGTATACAGCTTTAATGTGTGTACAGGTCAATATTCAATATATACAGCAATATTTGCCAACATATGTGTGTTTCATAGCTGCTAGCAAACGGTAAATAGGTAATAGTAGTCTGCATATATTACTACTACCTAAATTAGCCACAGATTTCCAGCAGCGTTAAAACACAGGCAAAATGGGCAGGATTGCAGACAGAGATAGTGTCCTTCCAGCTCCCAATCCTCTGTCTCACCTTTCAGAGAGCCTCCCGCTACCATGAAGCAGGGTAGGAATCAGGGGCGGATGTACCGCCTGTGCAGCTTGTTCAGCTGCACAGGGGCCCAGTGTGGGAGGGGGCCCCTTCTTACCGGCGGCAGGGGGAGATGAGCACTTCCATTGTGGAAGCGCTCATCTCTCTATATTCATCTGTATCGCCGTCCTTAGGAGGAGGAGCACTATGGGGGCCCTATTTTAAATACTAGCACACATGGGGGACACTATGGAGGGGGAGGAGCACTATGGGGGCCCTATCTTATATACTAGCACACATGGGGGGGCACTATGGAGGGGGAGGATCACTATGGGGGCTCTATCTTATATACTGGCACACATGGGGGGCACTATGGAGAAGGGAGGAGAGGAGCACTATGGGGGCATCTTCTGGGGCCCTATCTTATATACTGGCAAACATTGGGGTCCCTATGGAGGGGGATCAGCACTATGGGGGCCCTATCTTATATACTAGCACACATGGGGGGCACTATGAAGAAGGAGAGAGCACTATGGGTGCATCTACTGGGGACCCTATCTTATATACTGGCACACATGGGGGCCACTATGGAGAATGGGAGAATAGGAGCACTATTGGGTAATTATATAGGGTAATTATACTGGCACACATTATGGGGGCATTTTATACTGGCACATTGTCAAGCACCATGGGGACAAGGGGAGGCATACTATTGGGGCACGATATAGGAGTATTTTATACTGGCGCAAATTATAGGGCACTATGGGGACCTTGGCTCAACTGGGGGCACTAAGAGGGTTTTTTGGGCACACAGTAGGGGGCATTGGCACACATTATGAGGGCACTATGGGGACATTGACTCTACAGGGGGCACTAAGAGGAGGTATTTTTTATACTGCCACACAACAGGGCATTTTTATGTACTGGCGCACATTATAAGGGGACATTTTTCTATATTTTTATAGAGCGCTGAATGTTTTCCTTGTGACAAGCCAATAATATTATCTGCTGAAAGTCAAAATTGACCAGAAACATGCATGATTAATGTCTGGATTGCTATTTCAATAAAGACCACATATGAAAAAAGATCATTTTAGGAGTGCAAAGTGTCTTATGTATAAAACTTGCAATATGCAAGCTAAAAAACCAGTGCCAGCTACTACAGACAGAGACAAGCTCCTGCGACCCTAGTTTCATGTGGTGAAACATTCACCAGTGCAATTCAGTTCTTGTACCCAGTATGACACCCATGGCTGCCACCCATCCCTATAGTACTATGTACACAGATTCCCCAACATCACAACTAGAGATGAGTGAATTTTTTAAAAAATTTTAAAAAAATGCAATTTGGCTGGTTCGCCAAATTTTTCGGAACAATTCACTTCGATCTGAATTTATTAGCGGTGAATCTCATTAAAAAATTGCTAATTCCTGGCTGCTGAGGCCTTTAGAGTGGTGTAGAACACTGTGCCTTGCAGTAACACGCATAGGGAATCTGCTGTGGTAGTGAAATAATACTGCGAGTCAATATGACATGCAGATGACAGGCGTCGCTCTTAGAATCACTGCACACTTCACTTATTTGGGCACTCACGGGGCCAAAACCAACCAAATAACTCAAGTATGAACTCAGCCTTACAGGTAGACGTTAGCGCCAAGAAGAAGCGCACTCCTTTTACACAGTCGTCAGCTCATTCCACATAGATTTCTACAAAACCTGTTCTATTAAACGCAAATACAAATAGAGCCCCCCTACAAAGTGGAGAGGGTATCAGCACTAAGTTTGTGTTGACGCCACTGATTCATTTTCCCCATTCTCTGATCCGTCAGAACAATTACCCAGAAAAAACGGATCCTGTCTGTGGAGCATATGACTTTACTCGGTCAGCATTTGCTCAATAATCCATCA
This sequence comes from Bufo bufo, assembly GCF_905171765.1. NCBI lineage: Eukaryota > Metazoa > Chordata > Amphibia > Anura > Bufonidae > Bufo > Bufo bufo. Next base: position 318,337,257 of record NC_053389.1, read on the forward strand.
GTATTGCTAAAGGCAAAAAATACTGGAGAGGATCTAAAACAGAGATGACACGTTAATGGAATATTTGCATGTCTTCTGTGTTTTGAACCCACTCCTGCTTTTGGCTACCAAATCATAAGCCAATTCTGATGGGACCATACAGGCCTTACAGCTGCTACACAGACAGGATCCGTTTTGCGTCTCATTTTTCCTTCCTTCTGACAGATCAGAAGAAGTGTCAAATAAATGATGATGTCGGCCAGGCCGAAAGCCAAAATAGTGGACCAGTCATGAAGTGGGGAGGGTGGGAACAGCATGAGAAGTCCACAGAGTGGACCTATGACATAGTAGTGAGGTGAAAGCAGCATGAGGAGACCACAGAGTGGCCCAATGACAGGGTCTGGAGGCGGAAGCAGTTTGATGAGGCCACCGAGTGGCACAATGACAGAGTCTGGAGGTGGCGGCAGCAGCAGCAGCATCCGGAGGAGGCCACAGAGTGGCACAATGACAGAGTCTGGAGGTGGCGGCAGCATGAGTAGGCCACAGAGTGGCACAATGACAGAGTCTGGAGATGGCGGCAGCAGCATCAGGAGGAGGCCACAGAGTGGCACAATGACAGAGTCTGGAGGTGGCAGCAGCATGAGGAGACCACAGAGAGGCACAAAGACAGAGTCTGGAGGTGGCGACAGCATTAGGAGGCCACAGAGTGGCAAGGTGACATACTGTGGAGGTGGGTGGCAATACCAGTACCCACTGAAGATGGTGGGTGAAAGAAGGAGCACGTGGCATCAGGCGGGTAACAGCATCAGAATAGTAGCTAAGGTAGGTAGCCAGAAGAAACTGGTCTCTTTTGTCAAATTATTGGTGTGGCACCATGGATGATCTAGTCTGATGCATTAGTCATTGGTGTGTGGAAATCCTGGCTGATCCACGCCTGATTCATCTTGATGCAGTGTCCCACTATGTGCTATATGTGGGCACTTTAAACTCTTGCTAAATGTCATATCAAATGTATTGTATGCTGTAATTCCCTTTAACAGGCTGGCAGTGTCATTTACCTTTATTCGCCCCTCGGTGGTGCTGGCACCACTTATATATATAGCTGGGGGGGTGTCAAGTCAGTATGTGTGTTGAGGATGAGAATGAAGAGAGGAGGAAGTTAATGGAGGAGGTGGAAATAAGTTTTTCCACCGAAATAATTTACAAAAGATTTTACCGCATGTAAGTGCAGCGCTTAACGTTCAATACAATTTATTTTTCTACCGAAATAAGTCACAAAAGATTTTACCACATATAACCGCAGCGCTGAACGCTGAATGAAATTAGTTTTTCCACCGGAATAATTCACAAAAGATTTGAGCGCATATAAGTGCAGCGCCGAACGCTGAATACAATTTTTTTTACACCAAAATAAGTCACTAAAGATTTGACCGCATATAAGTGCAGCGCTGAACGCTGAATACAATTTTTTTGTCCACCAAAATAAGTCACAAATGATTTTACCACATATAACTGCAGCGCTGAACACTGAATACAATTTATTTTTCCATTGAAATAATTCACAAAATATTTTACTGCATATAAGTGCAGCGCTGAACGCTGAATAAAATTTCTTTTTTCACCAAAATACTTCAATGAAGATTTTACCACATATAACGGAGCACGGAGATGGAAAGGGTCTTCAGATTCCCCCCGTACTATACTAACGTCTCATAAATGAACCGCTGCTCCCTACAGCAGCTCCTGGGAAGGTCATGGAGCGTCCCTGTCATCCGGCATCTATTCGCTCCACTGAAGAATTATTTTGAAAGTCTGTAGAAGCCACATCGGGCCCCCACGCAGCATATTTATCATGGAGACATCATGGAGATTTTACTGCATATAACCGTAGCGCTGACTGCTGAATAAATTTAGTTTTTCGACCAGGTAGGTAGGCTGCTGCGAAGCAGGTGCTTCACCCCGGGCATGTTTGGCTCCTGACCTCCCACTGCTGCCACCCTGCTGAATCCCAGCCCTGCTTTCAACACATATAACCGCCAACGTGAACTGAGAATGTATTTTTCTGTTTTTACTGAAATAGGCCACTAAACGCTTTCAACACATATAACCGCGGCCGACGTAAACTGAGAATGTATTTTTCTTTTTGTACTGAATTAGGGCACTAAACGCTTTCAACACATATAACCGCCGCCGACATGAACTGAGAATGTATTTTTTTTTGTACTGAAATAGGCCACTAAATGCTTTCAACACATATAACCGCCGCCGACGTCAACTGAGAATGCATTTTTCTGTTTGTACTGAAATAGGCCACTAAACACTTTCAACACATATAACTGCCGCCGACGTGAACCGAAAATGTATTTTTCTGCTTGTACTGAAATAGGCCACTAAACGCTTTCAACACATATAACCGCTGAAGACGTGAACTGAGAATGTATATTTATTTTTGTACTGAAATAGAAAATTAACACATATAACCGCCGCACTGACTGACTGCTACTGCCTCTACTTCCGTGAATCCCTGCACCACCACTTCCCGGGTAGGTAGGCTGCTGCGAAGCAGGTGCTCTACCCCGGGCACATTTGGCTCCCGACCTCCCACTGCTGCCACCCTGCTGACTCACAGCCATGCTTTCAACACATATAACCACCGACGTGAACTGAGAATACATTTTTCTTATTGTACTGAAATAGGCCAGTAAACGCTTTCAGCAGAAATAAATAAATGCACCAGTGAAGTGCGTACATATTTTTCTTTTTTTACTGTAATACGCCCCTATACGCTTTAAACAGAAATAACTGCAACAGTGCAGTGCGTACATATTTTTATTTTTGGACTGAAATAGGCCACTATACGCTTTGACTAGAAAACAATCAAAGAGTGAAGTGTGTATATATTTTTCTTGTAGTGCTGAAATACGCCCCTATACGCTTTCACCAGAAATAACTGCAACAGTGCAGTGCGTATATATTATTTTTTTTTTTATGAAGTACGCCCCTATACGCTTTCAACAGAAATAACTGCAGAAGTGAAATGCGTATATATTTTTCTTGTCATACTGAATAAGATACTAAGATGTAAGCCACTAAAGGCTTTTCAACGTAACACTTGCAGCCCAATAACAAAAAGCTGGAATGACAGAGCTGTCTAATGACTATTTGGATCACCAAATAAACTTTCCCTGCACTTGTAAATCACTTTCCTATCAATGTTCCTAGCGCCTTCTGATGTCCCTCCCTGCACTAAGATGCTGTGAAATGTTTCCTCACTATCCTTTCCCTGCACTTATAAATCCTTTTTTCATTTTTTTTTTTTTTAAAACATAGAGGTTTTTCCAATTGCTGTACCTAGCGTCTTCACACATCTGTCCCTGCACTCTGAACGCTGTAAAATTGCTAAATCTAAAATGGCTGCCGTATTTAAAGGGCTGTGACAACACAGGGCTGGCTGGCTGCTGATTGGCTGCATGCAGGCATGTCATACTGGGTGATCCAGCCTTCCCAGAGTTCCTTGCCCCATGTCCTCAGTCCTTATACATGTAGCCGCCATTTTAGGAAAATTGTGATTCGTTACCACGAAGCGCGAAGAAATTCGCATTCATTGCAAATCTAATTTGTACTGAAATTCTGATGGAATTCCACTTTGTCAGCTTCAATTCGCTCATCTCTAATCGCAACCTTACTCCACCATTGCAAGCAGGTTTAGGAAAGCCAGGAACTAGGTGTAAGTAAGTATATAGGCTGCTATCTACTGGAATAATCCAGCGGATAATGGCCAATTTCTTTATGTGCTGTGCTCCCCCCCACGGAAACTGGATAAAAACCTATTATCACCAGGCGACCAATGGATGGTGTCTAAAAGTAGGGATACTCTCAAGAGAACCAGGGCTCCATAGGAGCCACATAGTCTTCTTCTGCGGTACACACAGCCACAAGTTTTTAATTTTTAATAAACACCAAAGGACCTTTCTTAATTTATTCTTGATGGTCTCCTTTAATAAATTGCAAGCCAAATAAAGAGACATGATCAGAATGAAATATCATTGGATGAAATGTAGCAAAATAAATTTGCATTGCTTATATATATATATATATATATATATATATACACACTGTATATGGAGTTAGCAGCACTTTGAGATGACAGGTGCAAAGTCCTTGTATAGGATTCTATATCTATCTATGATATATATATATATATATATAAATATATATATATACTCTGTGTATTGCTGAAATTAACATTCTAATCTTAATTTTATTTTAAGTGTAAGTAGATATTCTCTAAAGCAAGCTACTTACTATTTCTAGCTGAAAGGTTGTTTGTAAGTCACAGGAAGGGAATTGGAAATTTACATGTGTTAGTTAAGCAATTATGAGGCAATTATTACAAGATATGATTAGAAAAACAGAAAGCCCAGTGATAATACAATCATTAATTATCCGCTGGAATGTAATAGGTAACATGTTTACTCTGAGACTGATTTAATTTTCTAAAGGAAGTCGATCTAAATTAAGAAAGGCTATCCAAATGAAAACAGTTTACATTAGGATAGGGACCAGGGAGGGGATATAATTACTAATTGCGAATACAGTGCATGCAGGACTAATCTAATGGACTTTCACTAGAACATGACCAATAATATTGCATATGTGAGGGTCAGTTCTTGGGATTAAACAAAGAACATTTAAGCCACTGCAAAATTAAAGCCACTGCATTCTGTGCACAACAGAAGCAGTCATCTGTGAAATGTACTTTTTGTATATGCAGCGATCGCAAGCTCAGCTGATATGATCATCTATTTTTTAAAAGGTACAATTATACAGCTCGGTGCAAAAGAAGATGCAGGCAAGTGGAACGGTACAGAAAATATGCAGCATCGAAAAGGTAATTCAACATTTATCAAAGAAATAAATAAAAACAATACTTTACTTAAAGGGTTTATCTGGAGATATAATAAATAAATCTCAATGTGAATACAAAGTTTGCCAACTGGTGTTTTTATGTGTTCTCTACATCCTAATCAATCTTTATAGTGGCACACGGGACAATTTATTTATTATACTCACTTATATAGCGCTGGCATATTCCGCAGCAACTTTACAGACATTATCATTACTTGCTGTCCCCAGTGGAGCCAACAATCTAGATTCCCTATCAGTATGTCTTTGGAGTGGGAGGAAACTGGAGTACCCAAAGGAAACCCACACAAACTCCAAGCAGATGTTAACTTTAGTTAGATTTGAACCTACGACCGCAGAGCTGCAAGTGCTAACCACTGAGCCACTGTGCTGAACAAAGTAAGTAGGGTTCTTAAAATAAAATTCTCGAAGCTTTACACATTACCAAATCAGAACACCTTCTTTAATTAAGGAAATACACGCAAACACAGGGTGAACATACAAACTCCATGAAGATGGCCTAACTAACTGGGAGACTGTACTCAAAAATAAAAAATGCAGCCACAAAATGGGATATTTTTAAAAGCATCCTAAACTCTAATTGTGAGAGGTACATATCTCATGGGAATAAAAGGGTGAGGAACAAGAAAAAAAACTATGTGGATAAATAGAATTGTAAAGGAAGCAATAAAGAACAAAAAGAAAGCATTTAAATCACTAAAATAGGAGGGTAGCGGGGAAGCATTGAAAAACTATAAGGAACAAATAGAATATGTAAAAGACATATAAAATCAGCCAAACTAGAGACTGAGAGATTCATTGCCAAAGAGAGTAAAACTAACCCTAAAATATTCTTTAATGATATAAATGGTAAAAATTATAAATCTGAAGGTGTCAGCCCTTCACAGCCCTTTTCCCCATTAAAAGTGGCCTGTCTGACCCAGGAAGAAGTTCAGCAGCGTCTTAAAAATATTAAAATAGACAAATAGCTGGGACAAGATGGCAAGAGATGCTATCTTTGAGTACTTCAATAAAAATAAGCGAATAACGCTGTATCAGTTTGGCTTCATGAAGGATAGGTCATGTCAAACTATTTTATTTAGTTTCTATAAGGAGGTAAGTTCTAAACTAGACCAGGGTAAGTCATTGGATGTCATATATCTTGACTTCTCCAAAGCATTTGATACTGTGCCACATAAAAGATTAGTATATAAAATGAGAATGCTTGGACTGGGGGAAAATTTCTGTATGTGGGTAAGTAACTGGTTCAGTGATAGAAAACATAGGGTGGTTATTTACGGCACACACTCGGATTGGGTCACTGTCCCTAATGGGGTACCACAGCGGTCAGTATTGGACCCTATTCTCTTCAATATATTTATTAGGGATCTTGTAGAAGGCTTGCACAGTAAAATATAAATTTTTGCAGATGACACTAAACTGTGTAAAGTAATTTACACGGAAGAGGACAGTATACTGCTACAGATGGATCTGGCAATGTTGGAGGCTTGGGCAGAAAAGAGCCAGATGTGGTTTAACACTGACAAATGTAAGGTTATGCACATGGGAAGGAATACTGTAATGCAAGTCACCAGAACAAGACTAAATGGTAAAACACTGGGTAACACTGACAGGGAAAAGGGCTTTAATTAAAGACACTGTCTATACTTTTTTTTTATTATTATTGAAACATCCACTGTATGCTTTATAATATACTATACTAAAACCAAGATAACTAGAACAGGTCCCATGCACCACAGCTACATATCAGAGATGAGTTGGCATAATACTGCCATGCACTGCTTAATAGTACTATACAAAGTCCAGATAACTGTGTCTAGGCCTTTAAGCCAAACATCAGAAAATCCTTCTGAGGCTGGTTACATGGGCATTAGTTACACATACCTGCTGACAATTATTTGACCTCCCTTGATTATTGAGATCAGAATTGCTGAATTTATATTTTGATACAATTTTCTATACCTTTTCAAGGCTTTTTTGGTAATTTTAATTATTATTTTCTTATTTTTATTATTTAAAGGTAATTTAAATCAATTTTAAATGAGAAAATAAACGTATCTGTAAGCTTCCCCATGTATTCTAGCTCAGAGGGTACTAATATCATCTAAAATTCACAAATAGACAGGCAGACTGCTGTGCAGAAATCATTTGATTATTTTTTATTTCAGTTCTGAGCAAGAGAAGACTCTACAGGGAACATTAGAATAAGCCAAAAGTTAATAACTACATTAAAATGTTTATTTTAGATTTACCGGATATGTATTAGTCAGCCATAAAAAGAAACTATACTTGCAAGCTAAAGTATATCACTGACAACTTCCCACATGTCTTGTTAGAACATATTAAACTAGGTTGTCAACAGTGTTATGTAAATAAACTTTGGTCATTGTATAATATCAAATAGCTTACAACTTTCTACTATCTTTGTCAATTACTCACCATTGTCAAAAACTTTATATGTGAGTGAATGGAGACATGGGTATGGTAAGCTCACACATGTTGGATTTGCCTATGACAAATCCGTCATGTATTTATCAAAAAATCCACAATAGAAATCCCAGGTTACACTCAGAACAGACCAATGCAAGAAATATTCCCATTATCTTTCAGTGTAGCTGATCAGTGGCTTTTCTGAGTGGAATTCAATTATTTGGATTGGATGTGAAATGTCCAAAAATTCAGCACGGAATACACACCTAAATCCTGATCCTTACTTCTGAAAGGGGTTCTCCGGGAATTAAGAAAAGGAAAATGATTAAAAATTACTTTATAATAAATATATTCCCAAATACCTTTTCATTAGTTATAATTAGAGTTGAGCGAACACCTGGATGTTCGGGTTCGACGAGTTCGGCCGAACTTTCGAAAAATGTTCGGGTTCGGGATCCGAACTCGACCCGAACTTCATCCCGAACCCGAACCCCATAGAAGTCAATGGGGACCCGAACTTTTGGGCACTAAAAAGGCTGTAAAACACACCCGGAAAGGGCTAGAGGGCTGCAAAAGGCAGCAAAATGTAGTTAAATCCCCTGCAAACAAATGTAGATAGGGAAATGATGAGTTAACATAAAATAAATAAAAATGAAACAATATTAATTGGAGTGAGGTCCCATAGCACAGAATCAGGCTTCAAGTCACCCACCAATGGAGAAGGTCACTTACTATTATTTTGACCACAGCACCCAGACAAAGGAGAGAGGTCCCACAGCAGAGAACCAGGCATCATATCACCCACCACAGGAGTAGGCCACCATTTAGTTACTTTGACCCCTACACCCAGACGGAGGAGAGAGGTTACACAGCAGAGAATCAGGCATTTAGATCACCCACCACAGGAGTAGGCCACCATTGAATCAGACCCTGGCAACCATGTCAGATGGCACAACCATCAGCTTTATATCAATCAGCACAGGAGAAGGCGACTTTGAAAGACTTTGACCCCTACACCCAGACGGAGGAGAGAGGTTTCACAGCAGAGAATCAGGCATTTAGATCACCCACCACAGGAGTAGGCCCCCATTGAATCAGACCCTGGCAACCATGTCAGATGGCACAACCATCAGCTTTATATCAATCAGCACAGGAGAAGGCGACTTTGAAAGACTTTGACCCCTACACCCAGACGGAGGAGAGAGGTTTCACAGCAGAGAATCAGGCATTTAGATCACCCACCACAGGAGTAGGCCCCCATTGAATCAGACCCTGGCAACCATGTCAGATGGCACAACCATCAGCTTTATATCAATCAGCACAGGAGAAGGCGACTTTGAAAGACTTTGACCCCTACACCCAGATGGAGGAGAGAGGTTTCACAGCAGAGAATCAGGCATCATATCAGCCACCACAGGAGAAGCCACCATTTAGTTACTTTGACCCCTGCACCCAGGAAGAGGAGAGAGGCACCACAGCACATATTCTGGCATCATATCAGCCACCACAGGAGAAGCCACCATTGAGTTACTTTGACCCCTGCACCCAGGAAGAGGAGAGAGGCACCACAGCACATATTCTGGCATCATATCAGCCACCACAGGAGAAGCCACCATTTAGTTACTTTGACCCCTGCACCCAGGAAGAGGAGAGAGGCCCCACAGCACATATTCTGGCATCATACTAACCACCACAGGAGAAGCCACCATTTAGTTACTTTGACCCCTGCACCCAGGAAGAGGAGAGAGGCACCACAGCACATATTCTGGCATCATATCAGCCACCACAGGAGAAGCCACCATTGAGTTACTTTGACCCCCGCACCCAGGAAGAGGAGAGAGGCACCACAGCACATATTCTGGCATCATATCAGCCACCACAGGAGAAGCCACCATTGAGTTACTTTGACCCCCGCACCCAGGAAGAGGAGAGAGGCACCACAGCACATATTCTGGCATCATATCAGCCACCACAGGAGAAGCCACCATTTAGTTACTTTGACCCCTGCACCCAGGAAGAGGAGAGAGGCCCCACAGCACATATTCTGGCATCATACTAACCACCACAGGAGAAGCCACCATTTAGTTACTTTGACCCCTGCACCCAGGAAGAGGAGAGAGGCACCACAGCACATATTTTGGCATCATATCAGCCACCACAGGAGAAGCCACCATTGAGTTACTTTGACCCCTGCACCCAGGAAGAGGAGAGAGGCCCCACAGCACATATTCTGGCATCATATCAGCCACCACAGGAGAAGCCACCATTTAGTTACTTTGACCCCTTCACCCAAACAGAGGAGAGAGGTTCCACATCAGAGAATCAGGCATCATATCAACCACCACAGGAGTAGGCCACAATTTAATGGGACCCCGGCAACCATGTCAGATGGCACAACCATCAGCTTCATATCAATCAGCACAGGAGAAGGCGACTTTGAAAGACTTTGACCCCTACACCCAGACGGAGGAGAGAGGTTTCACAGCAGAGAATCAGGCATTTAGATCACCCACCACAGGAGTAGGCCCCCATTGAATCAGACCCTGGCAACCATGTCAGATGGCACAACCATCAGCTTTATATCAATCAGCACAGGAGAAGCCACCATTGAGTTACTTTGACCCCTGCACCCAGGAAGAGGAGAGAGGCCCCACAGCCCATATTCTGGCATCATACTAACCACCACAGGAGAAGCCACCATTTAGTTACTTTGACCCCTGCACCCAGGAAGAGGAGAGAGGCACCACAGCACATATTCTGGCATCATATCAGCCACCACAGGAGAAGCCACCATTGAGTTACTTTGACCCCCGCACCCAGGAAGAGGAGAGAGGCACCACAGCACATATTCTGGCATCATATCAGCCACCACAGGAGAAGCCACCATTGAGTTACTTTGACCCCTGCACCCAGGAAGAGGAGAGAGGCCCCACAGCACATATTCTGGCATCATATCAGCCACCACAGGAGAAGCCACCATTTAGTTACTTTGACCCCTTCACCCAAACAGAGGAGAGAGGTTCCACATCAGAGAATCAGGCATCATATCAACCACCACAGGAGTAGGCCACAATTTAATGGGACCCCGGCAACCATGTCAGATGGCACAACCATCAGCTTCATATCAATCAGCACAGGAGAAGGCGACTTTGAAAGACTTTGACCCCTACACCCAGACGGAGGAGAGAGGTTTCACAGCAGAGAATCAGGCATTTAGATCACCCACCACAGGAGTAGGCCCCCATTGAATCAGACCCTGGCAACCATGTCAGATGGCACAACCATCAGCTTTATATCAATCAGCACAGGAGAAGCCACCATTGAGTTACTTTGACCCCTGCACCCAGGAAGAGGAGAGAGGCCCCACAGCACATATTCTGGCATCATACTAACCACCACAGGAGAAGCCACCATTGAGTTACTTTGACCCCTGCACCCAGGAAGAGGAGAGAGGCCCCACAGCACATATTCTGGCATCATATCAGCCACCACAGGAGAAGCCACCATTTAGTTACTTTGACCCCTGCACCCAGGAAGAGGAGAGAGGCCCCACAGCACATATTCTGGCATCATACTAACCACCACAGGAGAAGCCACCATTGAGTTACTTTGACCCCTGCACCCAGGAAGAGGAGAGAGGCCCCACAGCACATATTCTGGCATCATATCAGCCACCACAGGAGAAGCCACCATTTAGTTACTTTGACCCCTGCACCCAGGAAGAGGAGAGAGGCACCACAGCACATATTCTGGCATCATATCAGCCACCACAGGAGAAGCCACCATTTAGTTACTTTGACCCCTGCACCCAGGAAGAGGAGAGAGGCACCACAGCACATATTCTGGCATCATATCAGCCACCACAGGAGAAGCCACCATTTAGTTACTTTGACCCCTGCACCCAGGAAGAGGAGAGAGGCACCACAGCACATATTCTGGCATCATATCAGCCACCACAGGAGAAGCCACCATTTAGTTACTTTGACCCCTGCACCCAGGAAGAGGAGAGAGGCCCCACAGCACATATTCTGGCATCATATCAGCCACCACAGGAGAAGCCACCATTTAGTTACTTTGACCCCTGCACCCAGGAAGAGGAGAGAGGCCCCACAGCACATATTCTGGCATCATATCAGCCACCACAGGAGAAGCCACCATTTAGTTACTTTGACCCCTGCACCCAGGAAGAGGAGAGAGGCACCACAGCACATATTCTGGCATCATATCAGCCACCACAGGAGAAGCCACCATTGAGTTACTTTGACCCCTGCACCCAGGAAGAGGAGAGAGGCCCCACAGCACATATTCTGGCATCATATCAGCCACCACAGGAGAAGCCACCATTTAGTTACTTTGACCCCTTCACCCAAACAGAGGAGAGAGGTTCCACATCAGAGAATCAGGCATCATATCAACCACCACAGGAGTAAGCCACAATTTAGTTTATTTGACCCCTGCACCCAGGAAGAGGAGAGAGGCCCCACAGCACATATTCTGGCATCATATCACACACCACAGGAGAAGGCCTCTTTCAGTGATTTAGGCCTTTGGACCCAGACAGAGGAGAGAGGTCAGAGATTAGCTTCATATCCCCCAGCACAGCAGAAGACCGCTTTATTTGACTTAGGCCTCAGCACCCAGACAGAAGACAGAGGTAGCATGGCAGAGGTTATGGCTTCATGTCACCCGTTAGTTTAACCGGCCACTTTCATCTGGTTAGGCCCCGGCGCCCAGACAGAGAAGAGTTTCATTCAACTGTGGGTTTCATAAAATACTTTCAGTCTTTTGACTGTATGGATTACAGATGGAATGACTGTTATATGTGAGTACCGCTTTCTTTGACAGATTCTAGTATGGGTACATATATGTTTTCCCAACCCCAGCACATTAGTTTGCTAATTCCAGATGTATGAAACGCAGGCCTAACTGTATCTAGTATATTGAACGCCAGATAAACTAACTTGGCCTTTTTTAAATAAAAAAAATTCCCTCACTGGAATACTTTCAGTCTTTTGACTGTATGGATTACAGATGGAATGACTGTTATATGTGAGTACCGCTTTCTTTGACAGATTCTAGTATGGGTACATATATGTTTTCCCAACCCCAGCAAATTAGTTTGCTAATTCCAGATGTATGAAACGCAGGCCTAACTGTATCTAGTATATTGAACGCCAGATAAACTAACTTGGCCTTTTTTAAATAAAAAAAATTCCCTCACTGGAATACTTTCAGTCTTTTGACTGTATGGATTACAGATGGAATGACTGTTATATGTGAGTACCGCTTTCTTTGACAGATTCTAGTATGGGTACATATATGTTTTCCCAACCCCAGCACATTAGTTTGCTAATTCCAGATGTATGAAACGCAGGCCTAACTGTATCTAGTATATTGAACGCCAGATAAACTAACTTGGCCTTTTTTAAATAAAAAAAAAATTCCCTCACTGGAATACTTTATGGCTTTTCACTGTATGGATTACAGGTGGACTGGTATTAGTAGGGGTGACACAAGCACACCCAAGTCCCTGATGTAGGATTTCTATGGCACAGACCACTATTACAAGTGATTAATGGACGTTGGGAGAGATTGTGCTGCAGCACTAGTCCCAAGATGGCCGCCGCCTATCAGCCCAGTAACATGTGCCACAAAATGGTCTGCACAACCTTTAAAAAAAATAGCCTTGGACTGTGCTGCTAAATCGCTATTGGTCTGAATCCCAGGTGTAGATGTCTGACTTGTTTGGAGCTTTGGAATGCACACTGTGGCAGCTTCTGCTGCAGCACTACAAGTCGCAAAATGGCGGCCGGCGGTCAGCCCGGGTACATGTGGATGGAAAAATCACTCTGGCCACTCTAAAAATAGCCAATCCCTATCAAAAAAGCAGCTCAGCTGCAGTTGTTCAGATGAATCACAGGTGGAGGAGAGAAATTTGCTTCCAGTTATTCAATTATCCCTGCCTATTCTCGCCCTAGCATCAGCTGCGTCTAACCCTGTTCTATTCACATCGGGAGTGAGCACGTCCCGACGTGCGCACAAGCTTATAAGAGGCTGTGTCACATGCTGCACTTGGCCAATCACAGCCTTGCCAATAGTAGGCATGGCTGCGATGGCATCTTAGGGCAAGTAGTATGATGCATGTTGATTGGCTGCTTTGCAGCCTTTCAAAATGCGCCAAAATACATGCCGAACGACGAACCCGAACCCGAACTTTTACGAAAAAGTTCGGGTTCGGGTCCGTGTCACGAACACCCCAAAATTCGGTACGGACCCGAACTATGCTCGAACTGTTCGCTCAACACTAGTTATAATGGATCATTTTATCTGGGAAGCAATCATTAGGAGAAATAAAATGGTCGCCATCCTATTAGTACACAGAAAACCTGTCCTTATCACATAGCAGGACTGTAGGAATGGAGTTCATGAGGAGACACAGAGGAGGGTGGGGGGCTGGCTAATGAGCAGCAGCACTTGTATTCAGTCTCCATTGCCACAGCCCCACATTAGCACAGTCTGTCCTGTCCATCCTCTCTGTACTTCATGTCACCTAATAAACTCCATTACCACAGAGATTCAGTTGAAGATTTTATCATCTGTATTCAGGATTATAATCCCTGACAAGTAGAGCAGAGAGGAGGATGCGGCAGCTCTTTAGCTCAGTGCTGTGAAGTAACTTGTCCTGCTGTGTGAGTAGGACAGGATTTGTGTGAACTAATGGGATGGCAGCCATTTTATTTCTCCTAATGATTGCTCCCCAGACAAAATAAGCCATTATAACTAATAAAAAGGTATTTGGGAATATGCTATTACTGAGGAAGTACTAATGTGTAAATTGAGAACGCATTGATGAGAGAAGACACCGGACTCATATTTGGTAAACTTGTTACGTGAATCCTTTCTGTTTCCTCTTTTAATTAAAAAATTCTTCTTCACGTCAATACTTTAGTTTTCCTATTTTTCCCCTATGATCAGACAAAGCGATTTTCTGTGAAAATAAATATTTTGTTGAAATATTGTTCGAAAATTAACCATGGCCTTTTTTGGGCACCACAAGACACTAGTGCAGAACCATAATCAGACAGCTTTATATGTGGATATGATTGGTTGACTTCTATTAATTTTGCTGTATTTGGCATTTTTGAAAGTTACTGATCAGACAACATTCTAAAATGGCAGCCTTAACCCTAGACTGACAGAAGACCCACAGCACTTTGCCTTTGTGCTACAATGATGAGGCTAAGCAACAAGAGCAGCCAAATGAAGTGTGAATCATATCCCTCCCAGCAATGAAGAGATCATTCAAAGTCACATTACTATGTTACAAAATATAGGAAATTGGTAAATATATCTTCTATATAAAAGAGCAGTCTCATCTTTTGACTGGCAAAATTGGTGGCTAAATGTTTAACATGCAGCCACGCACATATAATATATATGTAGCTATATGTTCCTTAAAGGGGTTATCTTATGACTAATGTAAAAAAAAAAAAATCATACATAATCTAGTACATGACAATCTCTTTCTAAAACAAACAAAGCTAGAACCAGCCCTGTACCTCACATGGATCCAGAGATCTCTCCATTCATTGCTTTGCTAGATTAAAATCAAGCTGACAGCGCAAAGGGAGTGTCTTTTCTGCTGCATCTAAGGGGGCGTGTCCATGCTCTCCCTATCACAACTCAGGAGGCAATTGAAGGACGAAACCGAGCATGTGCGGCCTTCTCAGTGAGCAGGACAAAGAAATAAGAAAAAGAACAAACAGCAGGTGGCGCCATACAGATACATTTGATTGAATAATGCAGTGGGTAAATTTTTAATTATATACAATTACAAAAGTATTCAGATCCAAGTGCTGGTTTGAAAAATATTTTTCATGGGACAACCATATAAATTCTATTTTCAACTCTCAATAATGAATATTTCTACTCAAGTAATAACCATCATTGGTGGAGAAATAACAATCCTAGAGCTTAATTTCTTGCTGTGCCCTTCCTCTATTATTTATCCTCATCCCTGTGCTAGGCCCTTTATGAGATCGCTTTATAACATCCACCACAATAATCAAAATTATTTCAATTGACAATTATCGATTATAATCTTTATTATTTGTTTTCTTTTTTTTTCTGATAGTAAATTATATTTTTCTGTTGAGGGTAAATTGTATAGAAGGAGTGAGTATCCAGTATATAGAGAGGTGCACATATATACTAAAGGGAGGACATAGAGGGAGGACTGAAGGAGAGTATATAATGTATATAGAGGGAGGACAGGAGGAGGCCATATATTGTATATAGAGGGAGGACTAGAGGAGGGTATATAATGTATATAGAGGGAGGACTGGAGGAGGGTATATAATGTATATAGAGGGAGGACTGGAGGAGGGTATATAGTGTATATAAAGGGAGGACTGGAGGAGGGTATACAATGTATATAGAGGGAGGACTGGAGAAGGCTATATAATGTATATAGAGGGAGGAATAGAGGAGGGTATATAATGTATATAGACGGAGGACTGGAGAAGGGCATGTCATGTATATAGAGGGAGGACTGGAGTAGGGTATATAATGTATATAGATAGAGGACTGGAGAAGGGCATATAATGTATATACAGGGAGGGTATGTAAAGTATATAGATGGTGAATTTATACATTATATACTCTCCTCCAGTTCTCCCTCTGTATATACTATATACCCTCCACCAGTCCTCCCTGTATATACACTATATCCCCTTTACCAGTTCACCTCTATATACATTATATGCCCTCCTCCGGTCATCCCTCTATATACACTATAAACCCTCCACCAGTCCTCCCTGTATTTACACTATATACCCTCCACCAGTCCTCCCTCTATATACATTGTAGTGTTGAGCTATATCCGCCTCCCTTCAGGTGCACTGGGTGGGGTCATTGGTTTGAGTTAAATTACGCCCACTCCCAGTGTCCTGTGCGGGTTATAGAGGAAGGAAGTAAGGAAGGATTTGCTGTTCCTGCTCAGTAAAAGATAAGTTGGTTTTAATTCCTTGTGGTTGTCTGTCTAGGCTGTTAGAGAGACGCCTGCCCCCTCCAGGTCCTGAGGGAGCAGGCTGCCTCTTTCCCCCTTTCACCATCTTAGGGATTTTAGGGTATCTTCAGCCTAGGCATGGGGACACGATCATTCCCACCTTCAGGGTCTGAACGTGGGCATAGAAGTCTAGGGAGAGCTGGTAGGGATTTGTCAGGAGGTGACCTTCATCCCCAGCTTCTTGCCTAGACACTTGTTTGTTTATATTCTGTGTATCTTGTATCCTGTCTGCCGTGACATTATAGCCCGCCAATACTTTGACTGCCATTTCTCAGCTGTTTTGAGATGGAGTCAATTGATGCGCTAGTTGATCGCATGCAGGGATTATCCCTAGAGGTTGCGGATCTGCGTAATTCGGTCACACGGTGTCAGAATGCGCTGGCATCAGGTGCAATAGGAGGAAGTCAAATTTATGGGGAGCCTAAGGTCGCTCTCCCTGATAGATTTGCAGGGGGTGTGGATGACTTTATCCGCTTTAAAGAGTCATGCAAGTTGTATTTTCGGCTGCGTCCATCTTCGTCTGGTGATGAGAGTCAGAGGGTGGGGATAATCATTTCCCTGCTTAAAGGGGACGCGCAATCCTGGGTCTTTTCTTTGCTGTCCGGTTCTCTGGCCCTCCGGTCGGTGGAAGAATTTTTTAAAGCCTTGGGATTCATTTATGATGATCCAGATCGGGTCTCGATGGCGGAGTCTAAATTGCGTAATTTATTACAAGGTGAAAATACTGCAGAGGCTTACTGCGTTGAGTTTAGGAGATGGGCTACCGAGTCAGAGTGGAATGACCCCGCGTTACGTAGTCAGTTTTGTCAGGGGTTATCTGAGAGATTGAAAGATGCCCTTGATTTTCATGAGTACCCGGATACATTGGAGAATGCTATGTCTTTGGCAGTACGGTTAGATAGACGTATTAGAGAGAGGTGTAAGGTTCCCTCCGCGCAAGGGATCCCTTCTGTGAGTGGTTTTGTCTCACCTGCTCCCCAGGGTGATATGACATGTCACTCTGGGGTAGGGGAGGAACCCATGCAGCTGGGTCAGGTATCTATCCGTTCTGGTAGTAGAAACTTTAGGAGGTTGCATAAACTGTGTTATTACTGTGGAAAAAGTGGTTATTTTATTTTTGCTTGTCCTTTTGTTAAACCACATGTTGATGAGAAAGAATCACAAAGAGGTTTACTTAAAGAAAAAAAACATCCCTGACTCTTGGTAGTGTGAATGCGGTGGTGGAGCAAGCAGGTATGCAAGCTCCCTGTAATACTTGTTTTCTCCTTCCAGCTATGGTGGCGCTAGACTCAAGATTTTTTTTTGTTGAAGTATTCATTGACTGTGGTGCTGGGGTAAACCTTATTGATTTTCTTTTTCTTCAAAATCTTGGTCTAAGTACTTGCGCTTTAGAAAGAGAGATTCCGGTTTTTGCAATTGATTCTTCCCCTCTTTCTCAAAGGAGTCTCACTCATATTGCTCACGGTATTCTGTTAAGGGTGGGTGATTCACATGTTGAGATCATGTCTTGTTTTGTCATGAAGGACTTGCCCGCTCCTATAGTCTTGGTTGACAAAACATATGGTTGATAAAACATAACCCAATTATAGATTGGCAAGCAAGACAGATGATTGGTGGAGTGAATTTTGTTCGGACAATTGTCTTGGCACATCTATCTCTGGTGTGTCTACTACGGCTTTACCTCAGTATCTCTCAGATTTTGCGGATGTCTTTTCGGAGGGTGGGGCTCAGGAATTGCCCCCTCGTGACTATGATTGTCCAGTTAATCTCATCCCAGGGGCTAAGTTGCCAAAGTCTCGGCTCTACAATCTTTCTCAACCTGAAAGAGAGGCCATGCGGAAGTATATTGCCGAGAGTTTGGCAAAGGGTCATATTAGGCCATCTAAGTCTCCGGTTGCAGTGGGTTTATTCTTTGTAAAGAAAAAGGATGGATCGCTGAGACCTTGTTTGGATTTCCGGGAATTGAACCGTATTACGGTTTCCTTTGATCTCCGATCTTTTTGATCAGATTGTTGGAGCCAAGGTGTTCTCCAAGATGGATTTAAGAGGGGCCTACAATCTGATCAGAATCAAGGAGGGGGATGAGTGGAAAACGGCCTTCAACACACACGAGGGTCATTTCGAGAATCTCGTCATGCCTTTTGGGTTAACTAACGCGCAAGCGGTATTTCGGCGATTCGTCAATGACATTTTCCATCATTTCGTGGGGAGGTTTGTGGTAGTTTACTTGGATGACATTCTAATTTACTCTCCTGATCTGAAGACCCATCAGGATCACGTGAGACAGGTTTTGTCGATCCTTCGGGAGAATAAATTATATGCCAAATTGGAGAAATGTGTGTTTTCTGTGCAGGAGCTTCCGTTTCTGGGTTATCTGCTTTCTGACTCTGGTTTTCGTTTGGACCCCGAAAAGGTCCGGGCCGTTCTGGAATGGGACCGACCAGAGAATCAGAAAGCTTTGATGCGGTTTTTGGGGTTTACTAATTATTATAGAAAATTTATCTTGAACTATTCTACCATTGTAAAATCTCTGACCGATATGACTAAGAAGGGTGCCGACGTCTCTGTCTGGTCGGATGAGACATTGCAGG
The DNA here is from genome assembly GCF_905171765.1 of Bufo bufo. NCBI lineage: Eukaryota > Metazoa > Chordata > Amphibia > Anura > Bufonidae > Bufo > Bufo bufo. The sequence continues at coordinate 318,356,250 of NC_053389.1, forward strand.
CCTTTTCGGCTATTAAGGAATGTTTTGCGTCTGCTCCCATTCTGGTGCAGCCCGATGTGTCTCAACCATTCGTGGTGGAGGTTGATGCATCAGAAGTGGGGGTTGGAGCAGTGCTGTTGCAGGGTTCATCTCCTGGCAAATGGGTTCCATGTGCTTTTTTTTCCAAGAAGCTCTCAGTCGCCGAGAGGAATTATGATATAGGAGATAGGGAATTGCTGGCCATCAAATTGGCCTTTGAGGAATGACGTCACTGGTTGGAGGGGGCGTCTCATCCCGTTACAGTATATACGGATCATAAGAATTTGGCTTACCTACAATCTGCCAAGCGTCTGAATCCTAGACAGGCCAGATGGTCACTGTTCTTTACCAGGTTAAATTTTGTGGTTACTTTTCGCCCGGGGATTAAAAACGTCAAGGCTGATGCGCTGTCTCGCAGTTTTCCTGGGGAATGTGATTCAGAGGATCCTGCTCCGATTTTGGCTGATGGGGTGGTGGTCTCCGCTCTGTACCCCGAATTGGAGATGGAGGTGCTGGGAGCCCAGGAGGGGGCTCCTGGTTCTTGTCCCCCAGGAAGGTTGTTTGTTCCTGATGGACTGCGATACAAGGTATTCAAGGAACATCACGATACTGTCCTTGCTGGACATCCTGGTGGTAAGTCCACCTTTGATCTTGTGTCCCAGAGGTTCTGGTTCTGGTTACGTAAGGGTGTTGAGGATTACGTAGCAGCTTGTGAAACCTGTGCACGGTCAAAGGTTGCTCACACTCGACCTGCTGGTTCACTTCTTCCTTATCTATTTCGTCTCGTCCTTGGACGCACTTGTCTATGGACTTTATTACGGATCTGCCGAGTTCCTCCGGGAAAACAGTAATTTTGGTGGTTGTTGACCGTTTTAGTAAAATGGCTCACTTTGTATCATTAGCCAGTCTGCCCAATGCCAAGACTCTTGCTCCGATTTTTGTTGACAATATTGTGAAATTGCATGGCATTCTCTCGGATGTGGTTTCTGATAGGGGCACGCAATATGTCTCCAGGTTTCAACTTTCGTTCTCTTCGGCTTTTCATCCACAGTTGAATGGGCAGACAGAGCATACTAATCAAAACCTGGAGACCTACTTGAGGTGCTTTGTGGCTGAGAATCAGGAGGACTGGTCCTCATTCTTGTCCCTAGCAGAGTTTGCTTTGAATAACCGTAGGCAGGAGTCCACGGGTAAGTCGCCATTTTTTGGCGCATACGGTTTTCATCCTCAGTTTGGTACCTTTTCTGGGGCTGGTTCCTCTGGGATGCGAGAGGAGGAGAGATTTTCTTCTACCTTGTCTTCTATCTGGCGGAGGATCCAAGTGAATTTGGAGAAGATGGGTGAGAGGTATAAGCGAATGGCTGACAAGAGACGTGTGACTGGTCCGGACCTGTGGGTGATCTGGTGTGGTTGTCTACTAAAAATATTAAACTGAGAGTACCCTCTTGGAAACTGGGTCCAAGATTTATTGGACCTTACAAAATATCTGCGGTGGTCAATCCATTAGCGTTTCGTCTGGATCTTCCGCAGACTTGGAGGATCCATGATGTGTTCCACAAGTCTTTACTGAAGAAATATGTGAAACCGGTGGAACCATCGCCATTGCCTCCTCCCCCTGTTCTGGTTGATGGAAATTTAGAGTTCGAGATCTTCAGGGTTCGGGGTTCCCTTCAGTACCTGGTACACTGGAGGGGATACGGCCCTGAGGAGAGGATGAGGGTTCCGGCTGGGGATGTTAGTGCCAGCCGACTGGTGAGGACTTTTCACAGATCCTACCCGGATAAAGTTGGGCCGGGGTGTCCGGAGGTCACCCGTAGAAGGGGGAGTACTGTCATGCCCTGCTCAGGCTATGTGCGGAGGTCTGCCAGATTAGCAGCACGTGTGTAGCCTTTTGTTTTTGTTTTGGTGTTGAGCTATATCCACCTCCCTTCAGGTGCACTGGGTGGGGTCGTTGGTTTGAGTTAAATTACGCCCATTTCCAGTGTCCTGTGCGGGTTATAGCTTCTGTCTGGCTCAGAGGAAGGAAGGAAGGATTTGCTGTTTCTGTTCAGTAAAAGATAAGTTGGTTTTGCCTCCTTGTAGTTGTCTGTCTAGGCTGTTAGAGAGATGCCTGCCCCCTCCAGGTCCTGAGGGAGCAGGCTGCCTCTTCCCCCTTTCACCATCTTAGGGATATTAGGGTATCTTCAGCCTAGGCACGGGGACACGATCATTCCCACCTTCAGGGTCTGAACGTGGGCATAGAAGTCTAGGGAGAGCTGGTAGGGATTTGTCAGGAGGTGACCTTCATCCCCAGCTTCTTGCCTAGACACTTGTTTGTTTATATTCTGTGTATCTTGTATCCTGTCCGCCGTGACAGTCCTCCCTCTATCTACATTATATTCCCTCCTCCAGTCCTCCCTCTATATACACTATATACCCTCCACCAGTCCTCCCTGTATATACACTATATACCCTCCACCAGTCTTCCCTCTATATACATTATGTACCCTCCTCTAGTCCTCCCTCTATATACATTATACTCTCCTCCAGTCCTCCCTCTATATACCCTTCACCAGTCCTCACTGTATATACACTATATACCCTCCTCCAGTCCTCTATTTATATACATTATATATTCTTCTCCAGTCCTCCCTCTATATACATTATATATTGTTCTCCAGTCCTCCCTCTATATACATTATATTACCTTCTCCAGTCCTCCCTCTATATACATTATATTCCCTCCTCCACTCCTCTCTCTATATACACTATATACCCTTCACCAGTCTTCCCTCTATATACATTATATATCCTCCTCCAGTCCTCCCTGTATATGCACTATATACCCTCCACCAGTCCTCCCTCTATATACATTGTATTCCCTCCTCCAGTCCTCCCTCTATATACATTATACTCTCCTCCAGTCCTCCCTCTATATACCCTTCCCCAGTCCTCACTGTATATACACTGTATACCCTCCACCAGTCCTCCCTCTATATACATTATATACCCTCCACCAGTCCTCCCTCTATATACACTATATATCCTCCTCCACTCCTCCCTCTATATACACTATATATCCTCCTCCAGACCTCCCTGTATATACACTATATACCCTCCACCAGTCCTCCTAGCAGCTGTCCTGCTCAAGGAACTGGTAGCCTTACTCTGCAGCAGTGCGTTCTCTCTACCCCCCAACCCCTTGCCCCAGCAGCTGTTACAATGAGATTCTGGCTACAGTCAGTGCCGGCTACTGCTGTGATCTGGAACGCTGCATCAGCATATCATGTGCAGGGACGGTAGGGATTTAAGACCCCCAAGTGATGCGCTGATTTAGCACTCCAGAAGAAAAAAGAAAAAAATAATATGTCACAATATTTAACAAAATCAGCATTGTCAGGCTGAAAAAAGCAATTTAACCAAATTAATTTGATTAATCGTGCAGCTCTAAATGCAGCGTATTATTCTTTTACCATCATGAAAAATGCTCGGCACCATGCAATAGTGTTAGGGCAGGTGAGATTGGGAGCAGATGAAGGCCCCCCCCTTTATCTAAACACTAAGACAACACTGACCAGGGCATCTGAGGGGTTAAATGGCCAGGATCATAGGAATCTCTGACCCTGGCTGCTGGAGATTGTTGTCAGGTATATAATGCGGCTGCAGATTCAAGTCCTGACCCTAAACCATGTTACTTACTCACAACTACGGTACATTAACAGTGTACATCGGTAACAGGTTAATACAACCATTTGGGGTAGATATAATTTATTGAATAGTTTTTAATATTTTTTTGAGTGGGATGTAAAAAGCATTTCTGCAGTTGCTTAGTGCCTTTAAAATGCGTTAACTGTATTATACGAGCTAATAACTTCACTCAAAGCGGGTCTGCACACTTTGGAAGATTACTTACTCCCTGGAATGACAATGAGTTTAGAAAAATAAAAATTAGCCAAACATTATTGATATGCATTATAAAGTTCATCAGAGCAAAAAATATAGCCACCCTTTCAAGGATTAAGCTATTACAGTTACTAACAAATGGTCGCAAGTAACACTGTATCACCCTGTGCCTGAGTTATGGTAAGAGGGTATTACTATCAGAGCAATCACTGTACTGTCTTTTTATGTGTGACCAGTTGCTAGACATCCAGTCTATTGGTATAGGAACCCTGTACCCCCGATATCACAGATACTGGGGTGACAAGATACAGTGACCCTTCTGTAGCCAGATCAAACGTCTGTATCTGTTAACTAGTCTTTGAATGACACTAACGGCATTGGGGAACCTTCTATCCCCCTCCCTAAATGCCCGGGTGTAGTAGAAAAGAGCTAGTCTATTAAGGATCCTCCATAGCATATATTAGCCCCAATACTTCTACCCCACTAAAGCAACAGACTGTAAAGTGGGCCTACACTATTCCATCATCATCAGGGGTCAGTGGGGCTAGCTGGATTGCAGTGGGGCATGGAATCCCACCCAGAACCTGCTATTAGGAAACACATGACACTACTACCTCATCCTCATAGAGTGCCACTCACTTAAGCAATATTGATGGTGGCTCCAGTGACAGCCAGCAAGGGGTGCCTCTGGTGCAATTAGGATAGAAAGAAGGTAGAGGACAACATGCTTGACACCAAATAAAGTATATCTATGAAGTACTGGTAAATACTACCGCAATCCAGCACTTACTCAGTGCTACACACTGCAGGGGTATACTCTTACAGTAAGGTAAGTATGACGCAATAATATGTATGATAATCCTATAATGGGGTGGCCCCATAACAGTAATGCATAAAAGCATATTACTGTGCCACTAACATCTGTTGTGAGAGTACCACTAACATTTAATAAATATCTGTGGGTTTCCTGTCCTGGGCGGAGGATCCTCTCTCCTGGTGCTGTCATAGGACGAAGGGAAAAACTGGCATTGTGGGAGTTACCAAATCCTCAAACAATGCAAGAAAAGAAATTATGAAGTGTGGTCTAACCGCAAGCCTAAAACACATATCACAAAGGAGCCTACTGAATGAAGCATGCAAAGGAAATGTGGTCATTACTCCCCATTGGCTTCAGGGTTCGGAGTCTATAAATCCATTAGAACTCTATTCTTCTAATTAACCTGTCCCAATCACGCTGAAGTTTCAGAGGGGGAATCAACTCAATCCCCTGAAAACTAACACATTTGGCATCTCCCTCCATGCACACTCTATACGAAATTCGCAACAGGGAACATGCATTATTGCCTGTCAGTAATACATTGACAGATTAAGACATGTATTTTCTGCCATAGCAACCCATCGGTGTGCCACAATCTTACTACAATCACTATTACTCATAACACTTAGGCCTCTTGCACACAAATGTGTGCTGCCCTTGCCCGTGCTGCAGATTGCGGTCCGCAATGCACGGGCACTGACCATGGGCCAGCCACATGCGGATCGCAACCCCATTCAATTAAATAAAGGTCCGCGATCCGCCCGTTCCGCAAAAATATAGGACAGGTTCTATCTTTTTGCGGAACGGAAGCACAGAACCCACAAGTGAATGAGATGAGTTCGCATCCGTAATGCGGAATACACACGCCCGGTGTCCCGTGTATTGCAGACCCGCCGTATGCAGGCTGCGTGAGGTGAACGCATTGCACCCGCACTGAATCCGGCCCCATTCACTTCTATGGGGTTGTGCACATGAGCTGTGATTTTCACGCATCACTTGTGCGTTGCGTGAGAATCGCAGCATGATCTATATTGTGCGTTTATCACGCAACACATGCCCCATAGAAGTGAATGGGGCTGCGTGAAAATCACAAGCATCTGCAAGCAAGTGCGGATGCGGTGCGATTTTCACGCATGGTTGCTAAGATGACAGTCTATTCACTGTATTATTTTCCCTTATAACATGGTTATAAGGGAAAATAATAGCATTCTTTAATACAGAATGCTTAGTAGAAGGTAAATTGAGGGTTAAAATAAATAAATAAATTAACTCACCTCCTCCTCTTGATCGCTTAGTTGCCGATCTCTTCTTACTTCTTTAATCATGAGCTGCCGGCTAAAGGACCTGTGGTGATGTCACATCACATGGTCCAATCACATGGTCCATCACCGTGGTGATGGGCCATGTGATTGGACCATGTTATGAGCTCAGTGATGTCACCACAGGTCCTTTGATAGGTCCTGAAGAAAGAACAGGAGACCGACAGCTACGAGATCAATTGGAGGAGGTGAGTAAATTTTTATTTATTTTTTTAACCCTCAATTGACCTTCTACTAAGCATTCTGTATTAAAGAATGCTATTATTTTCCCTTATAACCATGTTATAAGGGAAAATAATTACATCTACACAACCCTTGAACCCAAACAGTTCTTCAGTGAAGAAGTTCGGGTCTGGGTACCACATTCAGTTTTTCGGGTCTGGGTACTCATTGCACCCGGGACGCATCCTGAGCCAAAACGTGACACCCGTGTGAGCCCAGCCTTAAAAGGATTTTCCGAGACTTAGGCCCCTTTCACACGGGCGAGAATTCTGTGCGGGTGCAATGCGTGAGGTGAACGTATTGCACCCGCACTGAATCCGGACCCATTCACTTCAACGAGGCTGTGCACATGAGCGGTGATTTTAACGCATCACTTGTGCGTTGCGTGAAAATCGCAGCATGTTCTATATTCAGCATTTTTCACTCAACGCAGGCCCCATAGAAATGAATGGGCATGCGTGAAAATCGCAAGCATCCGCAAGAAAGTGCGGATGCGGTGCGATTTTCACGCATGGTTGCTAAGAGATGATAGGGATGAAAGCAACCCCGGACCCCATTAAAGTCTATTCACTGTATTATTTTCCCTTATAACATGGTTATAAGGGAAAATAATAGCATTCTTAATACAGACTGCTTACTAAAATGTGGATTGAGGGGTTAATAAAATTAAAAAAATTAACTCACCTTATCTAATTGATCGCGCAGCTGGCATCATCTTATTGCTTCTTCTTTCAGGACCTGCAAAAGGACCTTCTATCTTTATTCAGCAGGACCTGCGCTGACATCACAGCACTCACCACGTGGTGAGCGCGATTACGTCATCAAAGGTCCTTTTGTAGGTCCTGAAAGAAGAAGCAAGAAGATGATGCCAGCTGCGCGATCAATTGGATAAGGTGAGTTAATACTTTTTTTTTTAACCCCTAAATCCACATTTTAGTAAGCATTCTGTATTAGGCATGCTATTATTTTCCTTTATAACCATGTTATAAGGGAAAATAATAAAATGAATAGAACACCTAACCCAAACCTGAACTTCAGTGAAGAAGTCCGGGTTCGGGCCTGGGTACAACATTCAGTTTTTTCTCACGGGCGTGCAAAACACAAAAAACTAAACATCGGAATGCAATCGCAGTCAAAACTGACTGCAATTGCATGCTTACTCACGCAGGTTTACCGCAATGTACAAGCGACACATCCGGAGCAAATTCAGAACGCCCGTGTGAAAGAGGCCTTAAATACTGATGACCTATCCTCAGGATAGTTCATCAGTATCTGATCAGTGGAGATCCAACACCTGGGTCTCCCATTGATCAACTGTTTTAGAAGGCACCAGCAGTCCTGTGAGCGCCGCTGCCTTTTTGCAGCTTACCAAGCACAGTTCCGTACATTGTATAGCAGCTGTGCTTGGTATCTCGCTCAGCCCCATTTACTGCTAAGAGGCTGAGCTGTGCCTAGGCCAGGTGACACATGAATGTGTCGTCACTTGGCAAATGCCGCTGCCTTCTCAAACAGCTGATTGGCGGGTGACCCGGATGTCAAACCCCCACCGATCAGATCAGGACAGATCATCAGCATTTAAGTCTTGGAAAACCCCTTTAAGGATTTATAAGGCAGAGATATGAGGTAATTCATGTCCCCTTTGACGCCTCTTCTCTAGACTATATACATATAATTCTTTTAGTCTGCTCTTATGACTAAGACCAATTATGCCTCATATGAGTTTAGTCTCTCTTCATATTTTTTTGATTTGTAAAGTGGCAATATTACGTTTGTGTCTTGCTAGTCCATGCCTTTTTTAATATATGACAGCATTCTGCTGGCCTTAGAAGCAGCTAGTTGTTTTCTTTTAAAAACAGCAGCACACCTGTCCATTGGCTGTGTCCAGCTCCATTAAAGTTAATTGGGCTGAGGTGCAACAACTTAAACAAACCGTAGACAGGTATGGTGCAGTTTTTGAAAGAAAGGACCAAATAACGATGTTTTTCTACTCCCAGACAACCCTTGAAAGAAAGTCTGATCCCTCCAAAATCAGTGTCAAAGAAAAAATAGTTATGTTTCACGGGACCTACCTTACATGGCTGTCAGCTTAAACTGATTCTGGAGGTGATAGACTCCCCTTAACCCCTTTCTGACATCCAACGTACCTGTCCAGCAGATGTTCTGTCTCTAAATAAGGTGCCCGCTCCAGAGAAGAGCGAGAGTCATAGCCACCGGGTGCCTTCTGTTTCATACAGCAGACACCTGGGGCTAATATCTGTGATCAGCGATAATGAGGTAAAAAAAACTGAAGCATCCACTTCACAGGCAGGAACAAATTTGTATGGCTGAGACTGGGGAAGACATTCCTTAGCAGTAAGGCTACTTTCACACTAGCATTTCTGGGTCCGCTTGTTAGATCCGTTTCAGGGCTCTCACAAGCGGCCCAAAACGGATCAGTTAAGCCCCAATGTATTCTGAATGGATAAGGATCCATTCAGAACGCATCAATTTGGCTGCGTTTGGCCTCCGTTGTTTTTTTTAGACGGTCACTAAAAAGGAAGCTTGCAGCGTTTTGGTGACCGTCTGACTATGCGGAGCCAAACGGATCTGTCCTGACTTACAATGTAAGTCAATGGAGACAGATCTGTTTTTCACTGACACAATATGGTACAATTGGTTTCAATGTAAGTCAAGACGGATCCGGTTTGACTTAGACTTTTTTTTTTTATGTATAATGCAAATGTATCCGTTTTTAACGGATACAAGCGTTTGCATTATTGGTGCGGATCCTTCTGTGCAGATACAAGACAGATCCGCACCAAACGCGAGTGTGAAAGTAGCTTAATAGGCCAGAGCCTGTACAAGGCTTCTAGGCCTATTACTGGTACATTCCAAGGCAGGCCTGCCGATGGCAGCACTGCATTGGAACATACAGATTTTTATATTCCGTAATGGATAAAATTCTATTACTTAAAACAATTGGCAATCTAATAATTGCATGTTGGGTCCCCTCAAGGGCCTAAAAAAAGTGGAAAAAAAAAAGTTCTGAAAAATATTTAAAAAAGAAAAACATAAACAAGATAAAATGCAAAGACAAAATAAAACATAATATACAAAAGACAAAATAAAACATAATAGGCATTACCATGTCCAAAATTATCCATACTATTAAAATATAAAAATATTTATCCTGTATGGCAAAGGGTGTAACAGAAAAAATCTAAATGGCAGATTCATAATTTTTTCGTCACTTCATCTTCCCAAAAAAAAGGAAGAAAAAATTATCGAAAAGTCATATACAAGCCAAAATTATAGCTCACACAGCTCCATAAATATAACTACAAAAAAGTTATAGGGGTAGAATACAGTGATGAAAAGAAAAAATAAATGTTTTCCAAACCTTTTTATATATTTTTTGTATTAAAACACACGAAAAACTAAATAAAAGTGGTATTGCTGCAATTAGAGATAAGCGAATTTCATATTTTGAAATTCGTTCACACTTCGTTTGTTGATAAAAGTTGAATTGCGTTATGGATTCTGTTACCACGGACCATAACGCAATTCTATGACGGAATGCATAACGAAATGCCTTTAGAGGCCTTCCGCTATTCATTCTGTCATAATAGAAGTCTATGGGCTGCAAAATGGATCTGTCCCGTTTTCGTTATGCAGGAGAGGACTCCGTGGTCCGTGGTAACGGAATCCATAACGCAATTCACCTTTCACCAAAAAAACGAAGTGTGAACGAATTTCATAAGCGGAAATTCGCTTTAGCTGCAATCCTATTCACCTGGAGAATGAATGTAACAGTTCAGCTTTACTGCATTGTATGCCATTTTAAATGGTGCCAATAGAAAGTACAACTTGCTCTCCAAAAAACAAGCCCTGCTATGTCAATGGAAAAATAAAATAGTTATTGCCCTAATAAAGTAAAAAATTAAAACGCAAAACGGGAAAAAATGCCATGTCAGGATGGAGCTAAGGATAATTGTATTTGACGGAGAGCAATTTTGTAGTTCAGTGAATGGAGGTAATAGCCACTACCTTACAAATTATGGATGGGCCAGGGTTTCACAGCACAGACAAGTGTCTGGTCAACATATTATGCAAGTAAATATCAATCGCCAAGGAAATTGAAACATCCAAGAGCACTACAAAATGCCAAGAGAAATATTTCCATGCGTTCAGCAATTGAATCAACAGAAGCTGCACATAAACCCGTCTTTTCCCCAAATTGTGTTATATATCCCCTGAAAACCAAAGTAAGAAAATGTCTTCTGATAACCAGATAAATAGGATCTTGCTACAGTTTTGTTACAGTATATAAAACAGCAGGCTTACTGTAGCTGGCGCCCTCTGTATTCAGCAGCTGTCACATATCTTTGATGACTTAGTGAATACTGACTCTGAATCTCATTTGCATTCCAGCAGCCAAAGGAAAAACAAACCGTTTGACAGCACGTATAGAAAATGAAAGAGGCGTTCACCAGCTCTTCTGCACGGTTAATACAACAAACCAGAGTTTGTAGCAGATTCTTTTTCAAAGGGAATGTTTTCTTTCCTAAGAGGCTTATCTATCAAGTGCTGAAGTGGTTATGGCAAAGCAATTTGCCTATTTAGGAAACAAGAAGTCAATTTTCCACTATTGCCCTCTCTACCCTTCCTCAATATCAAAAAGAAAAACTGCAACGAAATGCAAATAATATCTGCAGGCTGTGCTACGTCAATCCAAAAGAGTCTATCCAGCGCTGACCGTGGAAACAGGAATGTCATTCGAGCAAATTATAACACTCTCAGCTTTCTATAATGGCACACATTGGGGAGTTGAGACACATGCTTTTCCTGTCACATCAAAGGTGACAGCCTTGCTGGAGATCAGAATTTATGGTAATGTAATGTATTCATTAGCATGGTTATATCAATATTTTTCTGGGTTTTATGGGACAGGTGAACTAATGATACCAGGCTAGAATTTACTTCCAATACGACAAAAATTCAAAAATATATCATCGTAAAATGACATTATTTAAATCAGAATTTTATTATAAATCTTTCAATCATTTTTATTGGGTTTTTGTGACCCTCTGTTAAAAAATGAGACTTGCTAACATTTTTCTGTTTTCTGCAGCTCACTTTTCACCTGTACTGTGTATACGCAAGTTGGGAGAGTAGAGTGACAAAGTAAGGGTGGGTTTCACATAAGCGTTATGTATTCCGTTATAGAAAAAAACGGAATCCGTTAGACGGAAGTCAAAACGGAAGCCTTTAAGAGGCATTCCGCTTTGATCCTTCATAATACAAGTCTATGGGCAGCATAACGGATCCGTCCTGGTTTCCCATAGACTTCTATTATGACGGATCAAAACGGAATGCCTCTTAAAGACTTCCGTTTTGACTTCTTTCTTATGGATTCCGTTATTTTCTGTTATAATGGAAAACAAAAACGTAATCCATAACGCTGATGTGAACCCACCCTAATATAGGGGGAGATGTATCAAACTGGTGTAAAGTAGAACTGGCTTAGTTGCCCATAGCAACCAATCAGATTGCACCTTTCATTTTTCACAGCTCCTTTGGAAAATGAAAGGTGGAATCTGATTGGTTGCTATGGGCAACTAAGCCAGTTCTACTTTACACCAGTTTGATACATCTCCCCCATAGTTTGTAAAGCTGAAAAATGCCATCTTTCCATCCAGTTCAGCCGGTTATCCTGCAACACTGATGCAGGGGAAGGCAAAAAACCCTCATGAGGTTGAAGCCAATTTTCCTCATTTTAGGGGGGAAAATTCCTTCCTAACTCCAATTAGGCAATCAGAATAACTCCCTGGATCAACGAACCATCTCTAGCAACTATAAAATCTAATATTATTACACTCCAGAAATAGATCCAGGCCCCTCTTGAACTTTTTGATCCGCGTGCATAATATGATGTTCAGCAGGCCGACAGCGGTAGTGGCATGATGACTGCAGAAACCATATGCAATTGAAGATGATGGTAGGCAGGACGACAATGGCAGTGAAATGATGGCGGCAGCAGTTGTACAATACAGAACATGATAGTAGGCAGGCAGACAGTGGTAACCTCAGGGTTCATGCATATGACGTGGTTTTGGTCCACATCCGATCCGCAGTTTTTGTGGGTCGGATGTGGACCCATTCATCTCAGTGGGGCTGAATAAGATGAGAGCGATTGACTTGAATTGGTCCGCATCTGCCAGATACAACCAAAGACAGGGCTTCACCTTTTTGCAGTGCAGGGATACGGATTGTAAGAACGCTACAAAGCGCTTCTTTGGGTTTTTGGGTCCGTGTCTCTGCACCACAACAAGATAGAACATGTTCTATCTTTGGGCGTAAGTTACGGATCACAGCCCCATTAAAGTCAATGGGTCCACATCCGCAAGTAGATTTCACATAGCTGGTGCACGGGCACTGAGCACTACGCTGGTGTGCATGAATCCTAAGTAGGACACGGTACAACTAGACCAGACAAGTAGAGATGTCCCGAACTATTCGCCGGCGAACATAGCTTGTTCGCGTTCGCCGCGGCGGGCGAACATATGCGATGTTCGGTCCACGCCCTATACATCATCATTGAGCAAACTTTGATCCTGTACCTCACAGTCAGCAGACACATTCCAGCCAATCAGCATACCCTCCCTCCCAGACCCTCCCACCTCCTATCAAAAAGCAAGGACAGCATCCATCTTAGATTCATTCTGAAGCTGCAGTGTCACAAATTTGACTAAGTTGTAATCGCAATGCGATTAATACAGGTTATATTAATCGCATTGCGAATTCAACTTAGAGCTGGGTTCCTAATGGTTGTTGTATTGCTAGAATATTGAGAATATAGTGCTATATTCGTTATATTTGTCAATTCTAGCAATACAACCATTAGGAACTCAGATCTAAGTTGTAATCGAAATGCGATTGAGGCTGAGTTCACACAGGCGAGATTTCCGCGCGGGTGCAATGCGTGAGGTGAACACATTGCACCCGCACTGAATCTGGACCCATTCATTTCTATGGGGCTGTGCACATGAGCTGTGATTTTCACGCATCACTTATGCGTTGCGTGAAAATCGCAGCATGCTCTATATTGTGCATTTATCACGCAACGCAGGCCCCATAGAAGTGAATGGGGCTGAGTGAAAATCGCAAGCATCCACAATCAAGTGCAGATGCGGTGCGATTTTCACGCATGGTTGCTAAGATGACAGTCTATTCACTGTATTATTTTCCCTTATAACATGGTTATAAGGGAAAATAATAGCATTCTTTAATACAGAATGCTTAGTAGGTGGTCAATTGAGGGTTAAAAAAATAATAATTATTAACTCACCTTCTCCTCTTGATCGCGTAGCTGCCGGTCTCTTCTTACTCCTTTAATCATGAGCTGCCGGCTAAAGGACCTGTGGTGACGTCAGATCACATGGTCCAATCACATGGTCCATTGCCGAACCCAAACCTGAACTTCTGTGAAGAAGTTCGGGTCTAGGTACCACAGTCAGTTTTTTATCACGCGCGTGCAAAACGCATTGCACCCGCGCAATAAAAACTGAACAACGGAACAAAATCGCAGTCAAAACTGACTGCAATTGGGTACCTACTCGCGCGGGTTTGCCGCAACGCATCCGGACCTTATCCGGACACGCTCGTGTGAACTCAGCCTAATACAGGTTATATTAATCGCATTACGAATTCAACTTAGAGCTGGGTTCCTAAGGCTGGTTTCACACGGGCGTTGCGGATTAAGGCCGGATGCGTTCAGAGTGCGTTCAGTGAAACTCGCACTATTTTGCAAGCAAGTTCAGTCAGTTTTGTCTGCGGTTGCGTTTAGTTGTTCAGTTTTTTCCGCGCGGGTGCAATGCATTTTGATGCGTTTTTCACGCGCGTGATAAAAAACGGAATGTTTACAAACAACATCTCTTAGCAACCATCAGTGAAAAACGCATCACACCCTCACTTGCTTGAGGATGCAATGCGTTATTCACGCAGCCCCATTCACTTCTATGGGGCCAGGGCTGCGTGAAAAACGCAGAATATAGAACATTCTGCGATTTTCACGCAACGCAGAACTGATGCGTGAAAAACAACGCTCATGTACACAGACCCATTGAAATTAATGGGTCAGGATTCAGTGCGGGTGCTATGCGTTCACGTCACGCATTGCACCCGCGCGGAAAACTTGCTCATGTGAAAGGGACCTAATGGTTGTATTGCTAGAATATAACGAAGATTGAGAATATAGTGCTATATTCGTTATATTCGTCAATTCTAGCAATACAACCATTAGGAACTCAGATCTAAGTTGAATTCGCAATGCGATTAATGCAGGTTATATTAATCGCATTGCGAATTCAACTTACCACACTCTGCGTCAACTACGTAATTTTCCATGGGAGTTTTGCCATGGATCCCCCTCCGGCATGCCACAGTCCAGGCGTTAGTCCCCTTGAAACAACTTTTCCATCACTATTGTGGCCAGAAAGAGTCCCTGTGGGTTTTAAAATTTGCCTGTCTATTGAAGTCTATGGCGGTTCGCCCGGTTCGCCCGTTCGCGAACATTTGCGTAAATCCGCGTTCGCCGTTCGCGAACGGAAAATTTTATGTTCGCGACATCTCTACAGACAAGCAGAAACTGCACCAAATTTAGCACAATAATGAATGCTATGAGGAGTGAAGCGTAAAGATTGTCTACAGCACATAAAAAAGTTAGGGCACACTATGTACGCACCACAATGCTATTGCATTTTGCTAAATTTTTAAATGCCAAACAGAAAAATCTCAAGGAGACTGGACCTACACTTCAAGAAGATCATATACTAACAATGTGAACATGGCCCCTTGTTCTCATGAGGATTCAGATGTATCAGAGACTGGGCTGTGTTATCCACAAGCGTTATGGCAGCTGAAGTGTAGAAAATCTTTATAATTAAGCCTCATGCACATGACTATAGCAGGTTCATGCCCGTATTGTGGCCTGCAAACAGCAGGTCTGCAATATACGGGCATCGGCCGTGTGCTCACCGTGTCACTTGAATTGGTCCGCAATCTGAAAGATACAGAGGCACGGAAACGGAAGCCCACGGAAACCCTATGGAGTGTGCACCATGGGTTTTCTGTCTGTGCCTCCGCACCACAAAAAAGTAGCAAATGCCCGGATCACGGGCCTCATTCAAGTGGGGTCATAATTTGCAATCCACAGCACGCGCCCGGACGGTACATGCTCGTGTGCACGAGGCCTTACAAGCAAAGTGTTTTGAGTTGGGCTGAAACCACTTGAATGTGGTAATGTGTATATACAGACCAGTCACTGGGGAAACTAGTGAACGTAGTCTGTCGTGATCTGTTTTCACACCTTTTCGAGTTCCAAGGTCTTCAAGACTCTGCGAGCTGGAAATAAAAATAAAAAAAAAACATTAATGATTACGTTCTAATTATTATATACACGTCCTATCTCATGAAATCTAATTACTAAAGCTTTATCAATGACGGCCCCAGTGAAACCAATACATCTCTAGTCTTTATTAAATTATCTATCATGATGATAGCAGATTTTATTTCATCTCAATCTTCACAAAAGGGTGGTCTGATTTAGAAAACTCCATATAGAATATTATTAGATTGCGCCCTTTGTCAGTTCCTTGCAGAAGACAGAAGCTAGATAGATCATTTTTTAGATCTGGAGGACCCAGAACATTCAATATGAAATAGGAACTGTGCAATGCTTCATTTCTCCTGTGGTGGCACTGCAGGGAATAGAGCACCAGTTGTCAAGTTCTTCTCCAGATTACAGATAATTGCTTGGGTCCCAGCAAATGGACAATTTATGATCAGCTTGTTTTCTAGGGGACTCTAAAAACAAAAAGGGTTTGTCCAAAGCAGACATCCATTTTACTGACAGCTGAAGCCATGTCTACAACTTGGTTCATTTGACCAATCAATGGCTTAGCTTTATGAAGGTAAGGTTAGGTCCACATCACCATTTTGAATTCTAGTCTTCAGTTCCGTCACAGGAACAAAGTACAAGAATTGCCGTATCCAGCACATACCGAACACCGCAGGTGCCCGACAGATCCCATTCACTATAATGGGGTCCACATGGTTTGCAGCATGACAAAATTTTGCTGCATGCAGGAATTAAATGTGAACTTAGCATCACACATATTAGTCCTTATCTGTCAATTGCCCTTACCCTGATCGATGGACATACTAGAGATGAATTCACATAATTATCTCCTCCCTCAGACAAGATGAGAGCCCTCCAACTACACCCTCATCACAACAGTCAGGTAATAGCACTGGTGCTTTTATAGCTGGACAAGTGCATGTGTGTCATTAAAGGGGTATTCTGAAATTAGAATAACGGGTCTTCTTTTTTCCCCATGCTCACGTGTTGTGTCTGGTTTCAGGTAAATAGGGCTGGCCTACAATACCATATACACTGCAGTTTGTGGGAAAAACACAAAAAATCTCCATCAACACCTTTAAGGGCTCATGCACACGACCGTATGTATTTTGCGGTCCGCCAAAAATGCGGATGACAGCAGGCCCCTAATGGAACAGTATTATCCTTATCCGTAATGCAGACAATAATAGGACATGTTCTATTTTTTTGCGGAACAGAAATACAGACATATGGAAACGGAATGCACACGGAGTAACTTCCGTTTTTTTGTGGACCCATTAAAATGAATCGTTCCGCATACTGTCCGCAAAAAAAAAAAACAACGAACGGACACGGAAAGAAAATACGTTTGTGTACATGAACCCTAACCCTGTAAAAGTTTGCCTAAATGGAGCATCATAACTTTTGCTTTTTATATCGAAAAGCTGTCCTTTGGTCTATATTTTAAGTAATCATATGTAATCTGGAGAATTATGTTGCGTGCATCCCAATGCACATAGCGCTCGTTCGTTTCACAATTTATAATGTGCAATATAATATTACCAACATTTACTGAAGCGACATAAATAATGGATTTGGGGAACAACTGCTTCACTTACAGCATAAATAGTGTTAGAATTGTAAGTAGGCCACTTATCACTGCGAGAATCCTACTGGGAAACCTAAAGCTAGTTATGCCTTTTTCCAAATAGTTTTATATTGTTTTCCCTTATGGGACATTACAGAGCATTTCTACTTAACATAAAAAACCTGCAGTAAATCTAAGTCTTCCAGTCATCCCTGTCAACCTGCTCATAATTCTATTAGTTACATCTAAAGTAGTTGTCACATGTGTCCACAGGCTGAGCATGGTATTGCAGCTCAGCAGCATTCACTATAAGGGAGTAGCGCTGCAATACCTGATAACATGTACAGGTGGGACATACAGATTTCACAGGCGTTGTCACCCTGCTTTACTGCATGGAGCTTACACAGATTTCATAGGGCGTCATAGCAAAATTTAGTATGGGCCCCCTGCACCACCAATTTCCCAGCAAGTGTGCTTCAAACTTCTAGGTACAGTAACTCACTTTATCTGACTTCTATGTTCCAAAAAGTCGAACTGGTTTTTAAAAAATATTGCACTCATTCTGAGCACCATTTCCCAATGTATTTACACCAGGCAACTGGTATACATCTGGTATAGATCATTTTCCTTCTTCACTTCACATACAAAGCTGTCTGCCTGCAGCTACCACTAGGGGGAGCTCAGTGCACAGAAGTTTATACAGTTACCCTTGTCTGCAATGAAAGCTGTAATCATCTCTTTTGCACTGAACTCCACCTAGTGGCGGCGGCATGAAAATGCAGAAGGAGTTCAGTGTTGAGCCCTCATAGCAGTCAGCTGGTCTGCCTCCATTGAAAATACACCATTGCTACCACACAGCTGAATAGTAAATAAGCAATGGCACACCCTGGCATTCAAGGGTCGGAGGATGACTTTAAATAATGTCCATTAATTTAATGACACAATTATTTACAAAATCATTTAGTCACCATCTGTAATCTCCATTGCTTCACACAACGTATCACCTATTGTTTAATGGAATTGACGAGTGTACCTTTTAAGGCCTGGTTTCTGTATCTTCTGCGGTGACCAGTCAGTATTTGGAAGCTTTATCTATAAAACAAAGAAACGGGGAACAATGAAATCATACACATCATCCATATGTTCATGTCTGAAGAATGTGCAATGAATTTTTGCTTAGAAGAGTGTTTTCCCAGCTCCAATCTCATTGTCACCCCCAACTGGCAAGATTTTTAGCAGATCGCTGCATGAGGCCAATTTGCATACACTCATCCTTAATTACATTTAAATGGAGATGATTTGCAGGTGGCTTGGTTATAATGAAAATTTGATATGTTACAGGAAGGAGGATAACAAGAAAATGTAAAAGACGTTCTCTTTTTTAAAGCAGTCTTCACATATCAGGACCAGGAGTCAGCATCTGTTTGCAAATATTCTGTCCTCTACACAGGAAATCTCAAGTTTTATTAACAGCCTATAATACTTCTATTCCTGGGGTGAGCAACCTATTAAAAGGGAACCTGTCACTGTACAGACGAAATCCTGGGTATAATTCCGGTAGTGCCTTGGAGTACTTTTGTGTCGGAACATTTGTGGACATTTGCTGGTATTGCTACTCACTGCTTTGGTGCACTTACGTTTATTGTAATATGGCCTGTTCATTTGCACTGTATTTGTACTGCATGGTGGAAAGGGTTAATACGCAGTCAGCTTAGCCCTTAGGCCTCTTTTACATGAGCGTGACGCATTGGCTCCGGATGCGTTCAGTGAAACTCGCACCATTTTGCAAGTAAGTTCAGTCGGTTTTGTCTGCAATTGCGTTCAGTTGTTCAGTTGTTTCCGCGCGGGTGCAATGCGTTTTGATGCGTTTTTCACACGCGTGATAAAAAAACTGAAGGTTTACAAACAACATCTCTTAGCAACCATCTGTGAAAAACGCATCGCATCCGCACTTGCTTCCGGATGCAATGTGTTTTTCACTGAAGCCCCATTCACTTCTATGCGGCCAGGGCTGGTGCTATGCGTTTACTTCATGCATTGCACCCGCGCAGAAAACTCGCTCGTGTGAAAGGGGCCTTAGAATACTGGAGGGTTTTTCATTTTTACATTTTCCTTTTTCTTCCCTACCTTCCTTGAGCCATAACTTTTTTATTTTTCCGTTCACAAAGCTGTATGAGGGATTATTTTTTGTGAGACAAGTTGTACTTTCTAATGCCACCATTTAATATGGCATACAATGTAGTGGGAAGCAGGAAAAAAATTCCAAATGGGGTGGAATTTGAAAAAAAATAACAATTCCTACACAGTTTTACGGGTTTTGTTCCCACAGCATTCCCTTTGTGGCAAAACTGACCTGTGCCCTTCATTCTCTGGGCCAGTACAATTACAACGATACCACATTCATGTATATATATATATATATATATATATATATATATATATATATATATATATATATATGCTTTTTATGTCTAAATAGTGTAAAAATAAATGTAAACTTTGAAAAATATATCACTATATTCTGGCCCCCATAACTTTTTTAGAATTATATTGACTGAGCTGAGTGAGGGCTTATTTTTTTGCTGGAAAATCTGTAGTGTTTGACTTTTTGATCACATTTTATTACATTTAATTGGGTAAGAGAAGCGATGAAAAAATGGCAAATTGGCCATTTTGACAATTTTTTCCGTTATATTTTTATATTTTAATAGTACCGTCATTTTCAGATGCGGTGATGCCAATGATGTTTATATTTTTTGTTATTTATGTATTTATTTTTTTATTTTACGGAAAGGGGGTGATTTAAACTAATTTTTTTTTTTTTATATATATTTTTTTAACAGTTGCTTTTTGAGCCTACGAAACATTATTTGTACAGCATTGATAATTTCTTGAGTCAGCCCCTCTTCAGAGAGACGCAGGGTATTGAATTCAATTACCGGCATCCTCATTGGCCACAGAGGATGCCAGTCAGAAGCGCTTCCGTGTTTTTCACCCTTTAGATGCCGTGATCTCACTTGATCATGGCATCTAAAGACTTTAATGACCGCAATCAGCATTATTGCTGGTCACGGTCATTAGCTGCTGGTCTCTGCTGTTGGAAACTGTCTCGCACTCCGGTCTGACCAAAAAGGGTCCACGTCGAGGTGCGGGACAGGTTACACGTGTCTCCACTGATACACTGATACACCAGCTCTGACCCCTTTGCGAACCGACGCGGGGATGCGTTCGCAAGTGCGCCGGAGGGGAAGACCGCATGGGTTTCAGGGACAGCTTGGCCGGGCTAGTGGCACTACTCTGCGGCCGAGCTTGTCTCCGGTGCCTATTGCGGATTCTATTCTGGTGTCCATGTCGACGCGCTCGCGCACTCTCGCAGAGCATGTCGTGTGTGCGCGTGTAGGCTCGGAGACGGGTTCAAAAGGGGATACGCGGTCGCGCGTACCCGCTTCGCCGACCGGAGATGGGAATAGCACCTGG
The DNA here is from genome assembly GCF_905171765.1 of Bufo bufo. Lineage (NCBI taxonomy): Eukaryota > Metazoa > Chordata > Amphibia > Anura > Bufonidae > Bufo > Bufo bufo. The sequence continues at coordinate 318,376,949 of NC_053389.1, forward strand.
CCTCAAGGTCAAAGTAGATTAGGGGGCCGGCATTGTTCTAATTGAATAATGACCGACCAAAGCCTTGTACACAGGTGTAGGGCAGGATCATGACCTATGGGGAGTGGACACTTGGCGCCCTGGGAATTGGTAGCAGGCACATAAAAGGTGGCCCCCCAGGTCGGTCAGTGCGCACTGTTATCTTCCCTTATCCAGGTGCAGGTCAGTACTGCTTGCTGCTGCCTGAAGTTTGCTTGGACTTTGTCCGTTCCAGTGGAACCCAGGACGCGGGATTTTCTGTGTCGCATCCATTCACTTGGCAAGTTACACAAGGACTTATGCACGGATCGGGACTACTCCTGGCTTCCCTTTGTTTTGTTTCCCTGATATTAGCTCCAGTGAAGATTTGCCTGGACTTTGTTTATTTTGTTAATAAACCCCTTGACTTCTTCTTCACAGGTCTGTTTTGTTGGTGCCTTGCATTACACCAGATCTCAAAAATTGATGAGTAGGCTTCACTACTGGTTTTGATCCGCCAGAAGAACAGAAAAAAACGGATCTGTTATTTTGGGCTTTAGTTACTTTAGTTGCTCCCAAAAAATAACTGCTCTTTGATGGACTGTGTCCAGAGAATCCAGTGTAGTGTTGGGGCCACCTCAAACCCAGTCACTGTATTTTTCCCCATAAAGTTTAAATCAGGAGGTATCTATTTAAGAAATTACAAGGCATAATTTCCTTCCATCTCAACTCTTCAAGGGTGGACTATTAAAAGGGTGCATTACTTGGATTTATAGGCATTGTGCATATTGTCAAATCCTAGTGATTTGTTTTTAAAGAATATCTATCATTGCAAACATAATTTATTTTACAATTTTTAAGATACTTACTGAATATGGAAGTTAGCACATATAACTAGGGTTGTCCCGATACCGATACTAGTATCGGTATCGGGACCGATTCCGAGTTTTCTCGGCGGTACTCAGCCGCCGATACCCCGCCCCGATACATAAATAGAATACTATGGGCGTAACTATGGGCGGGGCCCGGTGCAGTCACTGTACTCTTACACCGGGCCCCGCCGCTCACCGAAGTATTTATAAACGTGAATCCTTATCCTGTTTACTAACGCTGCCCTCTCCCATGTTCCCATGTCCCCCCTGTATCCCCACAGCACTTACTTAAGCTTCCATAGCAGGCAGAGCGGACGGCACCAGTAACGTCACTCACTGACGTAGAGCGCCTGCTCCGCCCACTGACGTCGCGCGTGAGTGACGTTACTGGTGCCGTCCGCTCTGCCTGCTATGGAAGCTTAAGTAAGTGCTGTGGGGATACAGGGGGGACATGGGAACATGGGAGAGGGCAGCGTTAGTAAACAGGATAAGGATTCACGTTTATAAATACTTCGGTGAGCGGCGGGGCCCGGTGTATTGGGGGACACTGTTATGAGGGGGATCTGTGGATGACATATAGCAGTGTCATCCACAGATCCTCCCCATAACAGTTCCATCCACAGATCCCCTATAACAGCACCATCCACAGATCCCCCACCAAATAACAATGCCATCCTCAGATCCCCCCAGCCCATAACAATGCCATCCTCAGATCCCCCCACCCCATAACAATGCCATCCACAGATATCCCACCCCATAGCAGTACCATCCACAGATCCCCATAACAGTGCCATCCACAGATCCCCCATAACAGCACCATCCACAGATCCCCATAACAGTGCCATCCACAGATCCCCCATAACAGTGCCATCCACAGATCCCCCATAACAGTGCCATCCACAGATCCCCCATAACAGTGCCATCCACAGATCCCCCATAACAGTGCCATCCACAGATCCCCCATAACAGTGCCATCCACAGATCCCCCATAACAGTGCCATCCACAGATCCCCCATAACAGTGCCATCCACAGATCCCCCATAACAGCGCCATCCACAGATCCCCCATAACAGTGCCATCCACAGATCCCCCATAACAGTGCCATCCACAGATCCCCCACATGACAGTGCGTCATCCACAGATCCACAGATCCCCCAAAACGGTCACATGACATTTAAAAAAAGTATCGGTATTCGGTATCGGTGACTACTTGAAAAAAAGTATCGGTACTTGTACTCGGTCCTAAAAAAGTGGTATCGGGACAACCCTACATATAACATAACCACATAAAGAATAAGCAAAAATTCAGTTAGTGTGCCCTGTAAATTTTGCCCCTATCTGTCAAAATGCACTTGTCTGGTATTCTCGTGGGTGGAATTTTTTTGAAGCCTATAGGCTTTAGAAACAGCTGATTGGCAGAATATAACTCCGTTTATGATTCAGATTATACTGGGATTTCCTGCTGTGTGACAGAGAGGCAGCTGCTTCGTTCAGTGTATGGACACAGAGTTGGTTGCAACTAGAGTTGAGCGAACACCTGGATGTTCGGGTTCGAGAAGTTCGGCCGAACTTCCCGGAAATGTTCGGGATCCGAACCCGATCCGACCTTCGTCCCGAACCCGAACCCCATTGAAGTCAATGGGGACCCGAACTTTTGGGCACTAAAAAGGCTGTAAAACAGCCCAGGAAAGAGCTAGAGGGCTGAAAAAGGCAGCAACATGTAGGTAAATCCTCTGCAAACAAATGTGGATAGGGAAATGAATTAAAATAAAAATTAAAAAAATAAAAATGAACCAATATCAATTGGACAGAGGTCCCATAGCAGAGAATCTGGCTTCACGTCAGCAGAGAATCAGTCTCTTCATGCCATAGCAGAGAATCTCGCTTCATGTCAGCGCAGAATCAGTCTTCATGTCATAGCAGAGAATCAGGCTTCACGTCACCCACCACTGGAACAGGCCACTGTCACACATTTAGGCCCCGGCACCCAGACAGAGGAGAGCGGTCCCGTAACAGAGAATCTGGCCTTATGTCAGCACAGAATCTGTCTTCATGTCATAGCAGAGAATCAGGCTTCACGTCACCCACCACTGGAACAGGCCACTGTCACACATTTAGGCCCCGGCACCCAGACAGAGGAGAGCGGTCCCGTAACAGAGAATCTGGCCTTATGTCAGCGCAGAATCTGTCTTCATGTCATAGCAGAGAATCAGGCATCACGTCACCCACCACTGGAACAGGCCACTGTCACACATTTAGGCCCAGGCACCCAGGCAGAGGAGAGAGGTCCCGTAACAGAGAATCTGGCCTTATGTCAGCGCAGAATCTGTATTCATGTCATAGCAGAGAATCAGGCTTCACGTCACCCACCACTGGAACAGGCCACTGTCACACATTTAGGCCCCGGCACCCAGACAGAGGAGAGGTTCATTCAACTTTGGGTTGCCCCGCAATATAATGGTAAAATGAAATTAAAAATAGTATTGAATGAGGAAGTGCCCTGGAGTAGAATAATATATTGTTAAGGGGAGGTAGTTAATATCTAATCTGCACAAGGGATGGACAGGTCCTGTGGGATCCATGCCTGGTTCATTTTTATGAACGTCAGCTTGTCCACATTGGCTGTAGACAGGCGGCTGCGTTTGTCTGTAATGACGCCCCCTGCCGTGCTGAATACACGTTCAGACAAAACGCTGGCCGCCGGGCAGGCCAGCACCTCCAAGGCATAAAAGGCTAGCTCTGGCCACGTGGACAATTTGGAGACCCAGAAGTTGAATGGGGCCGAACCATCAGTCAGTACGTGGAGGGGTGTGCACAGGTACTGTTCCACCATCTTAGTGAAATGTTGCCTCCTGCTAACACGTTCCGTATCAGGTGGTGGTGCACTTAGCTGTGGCGTGTTGACAAAACTTTTCCACATCTCTGCCATGCTAACCCTGCCCTCAGAGGAGCTGGGCGTGACACAGCTGCGTTGGCGACCTCTTGCTCCTCCTCTGCCTTCACCTTGGGCTTCCACTGGTTCCCCTGTGACATTTGGGAATGCTCTCAGTAGCGCGTCTACCAACGTGCGCTTGTACTCGCGCATCTTCCTATCACGCTCCAGTGTAGGAAGTAAGGTGGGCACATTGTCTTTGTACCGGGGATCCAGCAGGGTGGCAACCCAGTAGTCCGCACACGTTAAAATGTGGGCAACTCTGCTGTCGTTGCGCAGGCACTGCAGCATGTAGTCGCTCATGTGTGCCAGGCTGCCCAGAGGTAAGGACAAGCTGTCCTCTGTGGGAGGCGTATCGTCATCGTCCTGTGTTTCCCCCCAGCCACGCACCAGTGATGGGCCCGAGCTGCTTTGGGTGCCACCCCGCTGTGAACATGCTTCATCCTCATCCTCCTCCTCCTCCTCGTCCTCCTCGTCCTCCGGTAGTGGGCCCTGTCTGGCCACATTTGTACCTGGCCTCTGGTGTTGCAAAAAACCTCCCTCTGAGTCACTTCGAAGCGACTGGCCTGAAAGTGCTAAAAATGACCCCTCTTCCTCCTCTTCCTCCTGGGCCACCTCCTCTTCCATCATCGCCCTAAGTGTTTTCTCAAGGAGACATAGAAGTGGTATTGTAACGCTGATAACGGCGTCATCGCCACTGGCCATGTTGGTGGAGTACTCGAAACAGCGCAACAGGGCACACAGGTCTCGCATGGAGGCCCAGTCATTGGTGGTGAAGTGGGTCTGATCCGCAGTGCGACTGACCCGTGCGTGCTGCAGCTGAAACTCCACTATGGCCTGCTGCTGCTCGCACAGTCTGTCCAGCATATGCAAGGTGGAGTTCCACTTGGTGGGCACGTCGCATATGAGGCGGTGAGCGGGAAGGCCGAAGTTACGCTGTAGCGCAGACAGGCGAGCAGCGGCAGGGTGTGAACGCCAGAAGCGCGAACAGACGGCCCGCACTTTATGCAGCAGCTCTGACATGTCGGGGTAGTTGCGAATGAACTTCTGCACCACCAAATTCAGCACATGCGCCAGGCAAGGGATGTGCGTCAAACCGGCTAGTCCCAGAGCTGCAACGAGATTTCGCCCATTATCGCACACCACCAGGCCGGGCTTGAGGCTCACCGGCAGCAACCACTCGTCGGTCTGTTGTTCTATACCCCGCCACAACTCCTGTGCGGTGTGGGGCCTGTCCCCCAAACATATGAGTTTCAGAATGGCCTGCTGACGTTTACCCCGTGCTGTGCTGAAGTTGGTGGTGAAGGTGTGTGGCTGACTGGATGAGCAGGTGGAAGAAGAGGAGGAGGAAGCTGAGTAGGAGGAGGAGACAGGAGGCAAAGAATGTTGCCCTGCGATCCTTGGCGGCGGAAGGACGTGCGCCAAATAGCTCTCCACCTGGGGCCCAGCCGCCACTACATTTACCCAGTGTGCAGTTAGGGAGATATAGCGTCCCTGGCCATGCTTACTGGTCCACGTATCTGTGGTTAGGTGGACCTTGCCACAGATGGCGTTGCGCAGTGCACACTTGATTTTATCGGACACTTGTTTGTGCAGGGAAGGCACGGCTCTCTTGGAGAAGTAGTGGCGGCTGGGAACAACATACTGTGGGACAGCAAGTGACATGAGCTGTTTGAAGCTGTGTGTGTCCACCAGCCTAAATTACAGCATTTCATAGGCCAGTAGTTTACAAATGCTGGCATTCAGGGCCAGGGATCGAGGGTGGCTAGGTGAGAATTTACGCTTTCTCTCAAATGTTTGTGAGATGGAGAGCTGAACGCTGCCGTGTGACATGGTTGAGATGCTTGGTGACGCAGGTGGTGGTGTTGGTGGTACATCCCATGTTTGCTGGGCGGCAGGTGCCAACGTTCCTCCAGAGGCGGAGGAAGAGGCCGAGGCGGCGGCAGCAGCAGCAGAAGAGGCCGAGGCGGCGGCAGCAGCAGAAGAGGCCGAGGCGGCAGCAGCAGAAGAGGTAGCAGGGGGAGCCTGAGTGACTTCCTTGTTTTTAAGGTGTTTACTCCACTGCAGTTCATGCTTTGCATGCAGGTGCCTGGTCATGCAGGTTGTGCTAAGCTTCAGGCTCTGATGGCACAGCGTGCAAACCACTCGGGTCTTGTCGTCAGCACATTGTTTGAAGAAGTGCCATGCCAGGGAACTCCTTGAAGCTGCCTTTGGGGTGCTCGGTCCCAGATGGCGGCGGTCAGTAGCAGGCGGAGTCTCTTGGCGGCGGGTGTTCTGATTTTGCCCACTGCTCCCTCTTTTGCTACGCTGTTGGCTCGGTCTCACCACTGCCTCTTCCTCCGAACTGTGAAAGTCAGTGGCACGACCTTCATTCCATGTGGGGTCTAGGACCTCATCGTCCCCTGCATCGTCTTCCACCCAGTCTTGATCCCTGACCTCCTGTTCAGTCTGCACACAGCAGAAAGACGCAGCAGTTGGCACCTGTGTTTCGTCATCATCAGAGACGTGCTGAGGTGGTATTCCCATGTCCTCATCATCAGGAAACGGCCACGTCCTCTCCCAGCACCAGAGGGTCCACTAACACCACCACGACCATGTCCACGTCCGCGTCCCTTATTAGATGTTTTCCTCATTGTTCCCGTTCACCACAATTTTGAGAATGGCAAATTTGGGAATGCTTTTTCAACCCAGAACAAAAAGTCTGCTTTTACGGTCACTACAAATAACTTGACCAGCTAAAACACTGCAGATTTGGTTGACTAGAGATGTGAGACCTGTTTTTTTTTGCGCTGTGTGACAGTTATAGGTTTAATCACAGAATGACACTTCTATCAGCACGCTAGCGTGTGTCTTAGGTTTTTCTGAATGACACTATCAATAACTTCAATGTAAGATTTTCTTTTTGGGATAGATTTCAAGTAGGCCTGAAATACCACAAACTAGTTATTTTCAGAATGGCAAATTTGGGAATGCTTTTTCAACCCAGAACAAAAAGTCTGCTTTGACGGTCACTACAAATAACTTGACCAGCTAAAACTGTGCAGATTTGGTTGAATAGAGATGTGAGACCTGTTTTTTTTTTGCGCTGTGTGACAGTTATAGGTTTAATCACAGAATGACACTTCTATCAGCACGCTAGCGTGTGTCTTAGGTTTTTCTGAATGACGCTATCAATAACTTCAATGTAAGATTTTCTTTTTGGGATAGATTTCAAGTAGGCCTGAAATACCACAAACTAGTTATTTTCAGAATGGCAAATTTGGGAATGCTTTTTCAACCCAGAACAAAAAGTCTGCTTTGACGGTCACTACAAATAACTTGACCAGCTAAAACTGTGCAGATTTGGTTGAATAGAGATGTGAGACCTGGTTTTTTTTGCGCTGTGTGACAGTTATAGGTTTAATCACAGAATGACACTTCTATCAGCACGCTAGCGTGTGTCTTAGGTTTTTCTGAATGACACTATCAATAACTTCAATGTAAGATTTTCTTTTTGGGATAGATTTCAAGTAGGCCTGAAATACCACAAACTAGTTATTTTCAGAATGGCAAATTTGGGAATGCTTTTTCAACCCAGAACAAAAAGTCTGCTTTGACGGTCACTACAAATAACTTGACCAGCTAAAACTGTGCAGATTTGGTTGAATAGAGATGTGAGACCTGTTTTTTTTTTGCGCTGTGTGACAGTTATAGGTTTAATCACAGAATGACACTTCTATCAGCACGCTAGCGTGTGTCTTAGGTTTTTCTGAATGACACTATCAATAACTTCAATGTAAGATTTTCTTTTTGGGATAGATTTCAAGTAGGCCTGAAATACCACAAACTAGTTATTTTCAGAATGGCAAATTTGGGAATGCTTTTTCAACCCAGAACAAAAAGTCTGCTTTGACGGTCACTACAAATAACTTGACCAGCTAAAACTGTGCAGATTTGGTTGAATAGAAATGTCAGGTCTATTTTTTAGGCGCTGGGTGACAGGCTCAACTTGCCCCTGATGTAATATATGGCCAAAAAATAACCACACTGTTGATGGTTAAATGCACTTGGGTGACACAGGCTCAGCCTGCAGCTGATGTAGTATATGGCCAAAAAATAATCAGACTGTTGATGGTTAAATGCACTTGGGTGAAACAGGCTCAGCCTGCAGCTGATGTAGTATATGGCCAAAAAATAACCAGACTGTTGATGGTTAAATGCACTTCGGTGACACAGGCTCAGCCTGCAGCTGATGTAGGATATAGCACAAAATAACCACACTATCGATGGTTAAATACACTTGGTGATAGCTCGTGCTGGCGCACCACAAGTCACAAAATGGCCGCCGATCACCCCAGAAAAAAAGTGATCTAAAAACGCTCTGGGCAGCCTCAAAAAAGTGAGCAAGTCAATAATAGCACTTCAATGATCCACAGCTGCAGATCGATCACAGAATGAAGTCTTTTGGAGGAGTTAATCTGCCTAATCTCGCCCTAACGTTGCAGCTGCAACCTCTCCCTATGCTTGAATCAGCAGAGTGACGTGCAGCGCTACGTGACCCAAGCTTATATAGAGGCTGGGTCACATGCTGCACTGGCCAATCACAGCCATGCCAATAGTAGGCAAGGCTGTGATGGCCTCTTGGGGCAAGTAGTATGACGCTTGTTGATTGGCTGCTTTGCAGCCTTTCAAAAAGCGCCAAGAAAGCGCCGAACACTGAACCCGAACCCGGACTTTTACGAAAATGTTCGGGTTCGGGTCCGTGTCACGGACACCCCAAAATTCGGTACGAACCCGAACTATACAGTTCGGGTTCGCTCATCCCTAGTTGCAACCAGTGAATGGCTAATAAAAATAACAAGTTATACTGATAAATAAATTAGGCTGAATAATTACTATGCCATGGAATGGGGTTTGTTACTTCCTTTCTTAGGCTAGCTGTTTTTGCCATTTATTTTTATAATCTAGAGCATTTAAAGGAGGCATAAACCTAAAATCCATCTTCACAATAGAAATCCCTGGCACACTTCCTACACTAGACTTCTATTTCTATATTTGCCATTTGCAATCACCCATATATGAATCATGGGGGACATTTATCAAGGCCACATCTTCTTTGCCCGTCCTGATTTCCCCCGCTCCTAATTTATGCCGAGACGTAGGCCTTGTCATTGATTTGGCGCAACCTCCAGCAGGCCATGTGCTAGACTGAAATCTACGTTAGCCTCCTAGCTGTCATCGATTTCTGTCTTCATTCATGCCAAGCTCCTTTCCCGTCATGTCCCCTTTCGGAAAGTGTTGAGGGCGGCCTAGAAACACCACTTGCAACAACATTTTGTTGCAGTGGAATTTAATAAATAGTAAACACTGGGTTTGTGACTTGCCAGGAAACTTGCATGGGAGGAATGATAAATTCCCCTCTATATGCTAATATATTGTACACATCACTTTGATGTAAGCTTCCATTGGTTTGACATGTCATTGGGTTTAAGGTACATTTCCCTTGAAAAGAATAACTGACAAGGAAAATTAAAGCCAAAATGACACAACACTATATTCCCTTTTAACATGATTATAAGCATTCCATGTTCACCAAGTACATTGGAAATCTGCACACTGTATACACAATACTCTTGCTGTAATTGCATTTATTTTCTACTCTAAATTATGAGTCAAAGCAGTAACATGGTGTTCTAAATTGCCTTTTATGGCAAATAATGTATTTGTAAATTAATTCAAGTATTTATTTCAGGGTGCTGGAAAAAATGGATGGTTTTCTGTGTTACAACCATTAATTCTGCACAAAAAAACTAAAAACTGGGTAATGAAAGACTTCCTTCTAAAAATATTACAATGCTGCCATCTAGTGGACATACCTATATGGACAAAAGTATTAGGACACCTACACATTACACCAACAGTACAGGAGTGTTTATGACATCCCGTTTTAAAGCCATAGGCATTATTATGGAGTTGGTCCCTCCTTTTCAGATAAAACATCTTCCACTCTTCTGGGAAGGCTTTCTACAGGAGCAGGGGCGGACACAGACAGCAGAGGAACCCTGTGCAAAGGATGTAGCTGGGCCCCCCACCCCCAAACCACACATACAAATATAAACATATATGTGCAAATAAAAACATCTCCTGAATAAGTTTACGGTATGTATATATATATTTTTTTCATACTAGACCTTGCCTCTAACTCTACCCAAAGCATAACTATACACACTCAGTCCCCTTAAAGCCCCTACATAGTAATTATTCCCCCTTTGTGCCAGTACATCTATTTATCCCCAGGACTGTAACTGTGACGAGGGGACATCCTCTGCATCTGGAGGAAAGAAGGTTTGTACACAAACATAGAAGAGGATTCTTTACGGTAAGAGCAGTGAGACTATGGAACTCCCTGCCTGAGGAGGTGGTGATGGTGAGTACAATAAAGGAATTCAAGAGGGGCCTGGACGTATTTCTGGAGTGTAATAATATTACAGGCTATAGCTACTAGAGAGGGGTCGTTGAACCAGGGAGTTATCTGATTGCCTGATTGGAGTCGGGAAAAAAAATTTCCCCCCTTAAGTGGGGAAAATTGGCTTCTACCTCACAGGGGTTTTTTTGCCTTCCTCTGGATCAGCTTGCAGGATAACAGGCCGAACTGGATGGACAAATGTCTTTTTTTGGCCTTATATACTATGTTACTATGTTACATAGTAGCTATGTCCAGATATGTGCCTCCTCACAGCAGTCATGCCCATATATGTGCCCCCTTAACAGTAGTTATGCCCAGATATGTGCCCCCTTCACAGGAAGTAAAAAATATATACTCACCTAGTTCCTCACGTTCCTCATCCGTTGGCACTCCACAGCAGTAGCACAATGTAGTGTCACACATTGTTCTGCTGGTCTGTGTAGGAGGAGGAGCACAGCTTATTCACTACATCCTGCTGCTGCTGTGGAGCCAGGTCCTTATTTAGATTTTATGCTGCCCTAGACACTTTAGTGCCAGCTTCCTCCCCCCAATGAAGTCCGTACTTTTTAGGCTACTTTCACACTAGCGTTAATATTTTCTGGTATTGAGATCCATCATAGGGTCTCAATACCAGAAAAAAATGCTTCTGTTTTGTCCCAATTCATTGTCAATGAGGACAAAACGTAACTGAACAGAACGGAATGCTCCAAAATGCATCCGTTCCGTTATCATACCGGAGAGCAAATCGCAGAATGCTGCGGTTTGCTTTCCGTCCTGGGATGAGGAGCAAGATGGATCCATCATGACCCACAATGCAAGTCAATGGGGACACAATCTGACACAATAGAAAACGGATCCGTCCCCCATTGACTTTCAATGGAGTTCATGACAGATCCGTCATTGCTGTTAAAGATAATACAACTGGATCCATTCATAACGGATGCAGATGGTTGTATTATCAGTAATGTAAGCGTTTTTGATGAACCCAGCAAAAACACTAGTTTGAAAGTAGCCTTAAATAGCTGATGGTAAAATGCTCCCTAGGCCTTCAGCTATCCCTTCGGACTCCATCATACACTTGGACAATTAAAGGGCTGACCTGTTACGTGTGCACGTGGCAGCTGAAGACATCTGTGTTAGCCCCATGTTCATACATGCCCACATTGCTAATTATGAATAAAAATAATATGTTTATGTTTTATGTTTTAAAATATGCAAATGAGCCTTTAGGAGCCACAGGGTTGTTACCATTACTCCTAGAGGCTCCGCTCTCTCTGTAACTGCCGCGCCCTCTGCACTTTAACATGGCCAGGTGTGATGACATTTTCACTGCCAGGCCCTGTCAAAGTAGACAGGGAGCAGCAGTTGCAGAGACAGCAGAGCCTCTAGGTGTAAAGGTAAAGCTCCCGATCATTTGCATATATTCAAATATTCATTTGTTTCTCAATAATATGGGCATATATGAACATGGGGCCAACACAGACTGGCACTGATGGGTGGCTTTAGCGCTACACTAGCCATTTTACAGGCTAAGGCAGCGCTAAAGCATGTCCATTAGTGCCAGTGACATCACCAGGCTCACTGCAAGGCAAAAGCCATCCCCAAATAGTATCTCCAGTGGTAATAAGGCTCCCTACAGTGCCCTCAGTACTAATAAGACCCCCTATAGGGCACATCTTATAATCTATAAGGCACTTCTTCCCCACCTTAACTCAGTGCTTTATGACAAGGGGAAGTGGTGCACCTAGCCTTTCTGCTGCCTGAGGCAAAAATTTAAACATTCCCCCCCCTCCCCATGCCAAATTCTCAACCTAACCCATTCCCTCCAGACCTGCTGTTTCGCATCTCCCGGCACCCCCACCGATCAGCTTTTTTAAGAGAGGGATACGCTCATATGAGAGCTGCTTTCTCTGCTCTGTTCACCTGCTCGCCATTAAAATTGCAGTGGTGAGCAGGTAAACAGAGCAGAGAAGGCAGCGAAAAAATAGCGGACAACCCCTTTAAAGACATTACATACAGTGCTACAGAACATACAGGGTAATACAGCGCCACATATGTACCTCTTACATCCAGTGATGTCTCCTCTGATGTAGATATTCTCTTTCTTCATCTTCTCCTTTCAGACTAGACCGCCATGATGATTTTTTTTTAGCCGCGTCTTGTCTCTGCAGAGTTTAACAAACAGACATCTTACTTTCCTACTTTTCCATCATCCTCACCTTCTCAACACTCTATCCTGACCCCCTTCCCCCCCCCCCCCCCAAAACTATACGGCAGAAACAGTCCCCCTGAAAATACTGGCACCACATAGATAGTGTGCCAGTACAAAAAATACCCCCTTACCTTTCAGATCAGACTCCCATATCAAACCCCAGATGAGACCCCCCCACATCTCAGACCAGACCTCATTTAGACCTCTGTCAGACCCCATATCAAACCTCCATTAGACCTACATGTCAGACCCCGCTCCAATATAAGACCTCAGATAAGACCCCCGTTAAACCTCCATACCTCCATATAAGACCCCCATTAGACCTCCAGACCTCCATATAAGACCCCTATTAGACCTCCAGACCCCCAATCAGACCCCCATTAGACCTCCAGACACCCAATCAGACCCCGATTAGACCTCTAGACGCCCAATCGTACCCCCATTAGACCTCCATACCCCCAGTCAGACCACTATTAGACCTCTAAAGCCCCAATCGGACCCCCATTAGACCTACAGACCCCCAATCAGACCCCCATTACATCTCCAGACCCCCATTAGACCTCTCTAGACCCCCAGTCAGACCCTTCAGACCTCAACCAGACCCTTCAAGCCCCCAATCAGACCCTTCAGGCCCCCAATCAGACCCTTCAGGCCCCAAATCAGACCGTTCAGACCCTTCAGATCCCTAATCAAACCCCCAATCAGGACCCTAATCAGACCCTTCAGACCCCCAATCAGACCTCAGATCAGACTATAAAATAAATAAGCAAACTTACCTCTCCTGCTCTGCCGCTCCTCTTCCGGTCAGGCTGTCTTCCCAGCTCTCATCTCTTCCCAGGGCCCACGCTGATGTCACCTGACCTCCTGCAGTGTCAGGTCAGAGTACGCTGTGTATGTCCTGACGCTGCAGGTGGCCAGGGCACAGCAGCGCAGGCCCCGCGAAGAGCGAGCAGGAGGAGGGGTAAGTACTGTGCAGCACTCACAGCGCTTTTCTCCCCCTCCTCCTGCACACTAGTGAGCACTTCCATAATGGAAGCGCTCACTAGTATTCTCTTTATAAGATGCACTGCACTTCCCACTAAGCAGGGAGGAGGTATAACAGGGGAGAACCACATCTCCCAGCATTTCTCTGGCACTTACATTCATTCCATGGCATCACAGTTCTCCACTGCTCAGTGCTGCCTTTTTCTGCACTGGTCACATGATGGTGACCTCATCATAGGTCCTACCATCACTTCCAGTGTTGAAAAGATCACATGACTATGATGTCATCCAGGTCCTTCAGCTATGGAGTGTAGACACAAACGGGCAGCAGTAAGTGCTAATCATGCCCGCCTCTCAATCTGCGCCTCCTCCCAACCTCCACCCCAAGGTGCCCAGGTTACCTTGTTAGCAGAGGAAGGGAGGGAAAAATATGATAAAATAAAAAAATAAACACCTCTGCTGGCAGTGGAAAGCTAAACAAGCTGCACAGGCAGTATGTCCGCCCATGTACAGGGGAGTATCTGAGTTAGAATTCTGCCCATTCACCTGGAAGATCATTTGTCAGGTCAGATAATGCTGGATGAGAGGGTCTGGATCGCAAATCTCCGTTCTAGTTCATCTCACAGACTTTTGAAGGGGTTGAAGTCAGGACTCTATGTGGTTCTTCCACATTAAAGTCACCCAACCATGCCTTTATGGACCTTGCTTTGTGTTCTGGTGCACAGTCATGTTAAAACACAAAAGGGTCTTCCCCAAACAGTTCCCACAAAGTTGGAATCATAAAATTGTCTTAGCATGATGAAGTAAAAAGATTTCCCTTCACTGGAGCTAAGGGGCGTAGGCCAGCCTCTGAAAAACAACCCCATAGCATTATCCCTCCTCCGCCAAACTTTACAGTTGGCAAAATGTAGTTAGGCAAGTAACATTATCCTGGCATTTGCCAAATCCAGACTTATCCTTCAGACTGCCAGACAGAGAAGCATTATTCATCACTCCGCAGAACACGTTCCCGCTGCTCCAGTGGCAGCATGCTTTACACCACTCCATCCGATGCCTGGTGATATAAGGCTTGCATGAAGTTGCTTGGTCATGGAACCCCCTGCCATGAAACTCCTGGTGCACAGTTTTTGTGCTGATGTTAATGCCAGGGGAGGTTTGACACTCTGCAGTTATTAAAGAGGTTGGCCCGTCTCATACATTGGGGGTATTTTGCTAGGATAGTTGCAGATCCCAGCATGCTCAGCTATTTTATGAAGTCTTATAGAAATGAATGGGAAGCACACTGCATAAGCGTGGCCACCACTCCATTTTCTTCTACGGAAAAAGCTGAGCAAATACTATTTTCGGCAGTCCCATAGAAATAAATGAAGGGTGGCCACATATGCAAAGACCACTCTTCACTTTGCAGACTCTGTTCTAGAGGTAGATTCAGGTCCCACACCTATAATTGGGGGCATATTGGGGGCAAAAGCAGACCATTGGTAACTCTTATGCACTATACACCTCAGCACTTGGACACCCCACTATAACTTTACCTGGTCTTGCCACTTTGCGGCTGAGTTGCTGTGGTTCGTAAACGCATCCATTTTACAATAATACCACTCACATTTGATGGTGAAATATCAAGGAGGGAATAAATTTCACAAACTGACTGGTTACCACAGAGGCATCCTATTACAGTATCATGCTGGAGTTCAATGTCCTCTTTAGAACAACCAAATCTTTTACAAATGTTTATAAAGACAGGCTGCATGACCAGGTGCTGGATCTTATACACTTGTGGCAATGGGGCTGATTGAAATACCGTAATTCAGTAATTAAGAAGTGTGTCTCAATAGTTTACTTTATTTATATAGTGTATGACACGTGGATGCAGTTTCTGGCTTCTGTAAAATTCAGAAAAGGTCAGCAAAATTTATATGGAGTTATATCGTATGAAATTAAATTAATTATATCCACACAATCCAATTAGCAACTTCTGCACATCTCTTTCAAAAATATCCATGCTAATTATGTTAGCAGATAATTTGCCGTCACCCGTACGGGGACCATATGCTTGTAACGTACAAAACAAGATTCTCTGAGAATCTGCCAATATTCTATATCTAGACGTCCACACTTTTAAAGTAATGTGTGTTTAATCTCCTGCTGATATGTAATTCAGAACATGCTTAAATGGTAAATGGTTAAATACATGAATTGGAAATGTTTTTATATGCATCAACTTCTCTACAATTGGCAACAATATTGCAACAATCCCTTACAATGTCTGCTATGAAAAGATCAGTAAAGCTGGCCACAAGACATAATTTAAGTCAACCAAACAAAAATAGCAATGTCATACTTTTAGGCTCTGTTCACATTACAGGGTCTTCATAACAAGGTCATGATCACTCTAAATGGGCACCTTTTTGACACTTTCTGACAAATCTCATTGATTTTAATGGTGTCTGTCAGAATTCCAGATTGTCTGATGGCATATACGGTAAACAATAAATGGGTTTGTTTGATGCAGCAAATATTTCCAGGATTCCTAAAGAAGAAGGATGGAGCATGCTTGTCCAGTTCTCTGGCTGAGAACCAGGATTTGAGGCACCACATTCACCATAACTGAGGAGGTCCAAGAGGTCAGACCCTGCACTAATTTTACTTATATATGCTGTATTATTGACTAGTTATTAAAGTTACAAAAGGGTTGTTTAAAGGTGTTATTGAGTCAGAAAATATATTTTCTAATACTCTATTGGGGTTTGAGCTTAATGAAGGATACTCCTTCAATCTGGACTCGTCTATTAGCCACTACATCTACAAAGAGCTTCTCTCAATGGGCATTTTGCAGGAGATTGTTTGTCCTGGGGTTGCACCGTAGTGTAGATACTTGCTGGCAGACAAGTGGACTAACCTGTGCTTAGCTAGCAAGGGACCCATTCAATAAAAAAGGGATTGTTCAAAGCAGAGAACCATTTTAAGAGTTCCTAAAGAGGTTTTCTGGGACATTGATTACTGATGATTAATCCTCAGGATAGCTCATCAATGTCAGATTAAAAGGAGTCCAACTACTGGCACCCCTACCAATGAGCTGCATACCGACTTTGGGTCTAGATACAGGCACTAAAAAATACATAGCTCCATCCACTGTGTGGTGGCCATGCATGGTTACTGCAGCACTGCCCCCATTCACTTGTCTTGACCTCAATTAGTAAGTCCCGGACCACCATAAATGGCAGGTGATAGAGGGACATGTTGCAGATTTTGTAATGGTGTCAAGAAGTTTCAAGCCACAGTCATAATCGACCCATAGAAATACAATGTGTCCGTCAATATGCCAAACCAAATATGACCATAATGCAATATCTAACAATAATTCCAGTGGCAACGCAATGGAAACCAATATCAAATTTTTCATGATCATGATAACCACTCTGATTGCATTAATCCCCATTACAAAAAGCTCACTATACCTCTCCAGTCACCCATATTATACCCACTCTGCTCTGTGTAATATATGAATCCACTAATATACAAGTACACATCCATTGCTTGCTATATCAGGCTCTTTTGTGGCATTTATATGGAATTCATGGAAGACATATAAATACTCATTATTACATATGTAACATAACTAGCTTTGAAGATCTATGAGTGGCTAATATATGAGGGGTAGAAGAAATCTCACGGTTTCTCCACGTTACTGCAAGTAACATCAGTATGAATAATATATGGGAGTTGAGCTGCCTGTTACTTTCACGCTTGTCTTGGATCTTTTATATCTTGTCACTTTATAATTACATGGAAAACCCTTTAAAGAACTATTGTCAGACTCATTCATATCAGCTATGGGAACCGATGAAATGTTAAAAATGTGTAATAGTCTTCTAGTGATTGGCCCTACAGGCTACAACTATCTAGTACATGCACAAACCATTAAAGCATTTTAAGTTTAACCTAAAGTTCAAAAAATATCAGAAAAAAGTTCTTGAGTTATCTTCATGTATGAAGTCTCTTAAGACCCCTTTCAGTCATTTCATGCATTCTAGCACTAATGGTAGACATTACGGAGTCCATAGAGGTTTCACCCAGCTTTCACATAAACCTATGTACACTAGTTACATTCACCTCTGTTCACTCTCTACTGGTGAACAGAGGTGAATTGATGGCAATCTTAGTAAATATAGATTTAGCAAATTCCCATTTATACATTGTGTTCTTTTCATTAAAGATTCTCAAAGGGGTTATCCCATGAAAAGTATTACTATGCAATGAATAGGATATTTCAAATGAAGTGTCTTTGCAATATACGGTACATGTCACCAACAATTTTTTTTTTTTTTTTTATGTACATAACTTTTCCTCTCCGGTAGTGCCCCCTTCTATTTATCCTCCTTTTCTACCTTCTCCTGCATTTAGAAGTTACTAACATGCTCAGTAGATTCCCTGCTCCCTTCCTCCTCTGAGCGCCAGCATAGACATCTCAGAGAGAAGGACGTAATGAAGCCCAGACAGATTCCTCCCTACTTGTAAATTCATAGAACAATATAGCTATATCTCTCTCTAGATAGTGGAGATGGAAATTGTGGGGGCATTGCATATGTACTTCTGGGACTATATGTTGGTGATTATTTTTTATGCAAGAAAGAAAGGGGTAAACAAGAACTAATTGCAGTGTATCCTGGGAGATGTAGGTGCTTGACGAGCTGCTACCCACCCTCAGAAAGGAAAGAAAATCCTCCAAAATGTGAGTAAAAATGTTTACATTTTGTGGAACAATCCCTTTAACAGGGTTGTTTCATATAGACATGCAATATATTTACAGACATTCATGATGATTATACAGAATGTGGGTCCTGTTCCCCTGATAATTGTAAGGGTGGAGAAACCAGACCCACCCCAATCAGGTGATCACCAGGTCAGCTTCACTTTCATACAGGTTACCTCACCATGGTTCCTTCATCTAGTCATCAGGTTTGGTGCGCCTGATGACTGGAATCCTGGATGAAGGTGTCATAAGACTCATAATAAGTTGATTTTACTGTTGTACAAAAAATATACAAAAGGATCAGGTCAGGTATAAAATCTTAAGGTGCTCTATGCTGGACAGACATTTCACATGGATGTGGAGATGTTAGGAATAATAGCCATTTTGGAGCAACCAAATTAAAAGGATTGGTATACTACACTTATAAACATAACCTAAGTTATTTAAGGTCTATATTTTGGAAAGTGTTCTCAGTGTAGAGAGAGTCGGGAGAGACATTTTAACCACTTCCCCCCCAGCACCATACATGTGGGTCTTTAAAGATGGCGCATGGACACCATAGCCACTGAGTGCCTGCTGTTTTAAACAGCAATCGCCTGGGGCTGATATAAACAATCAACAATAATGTATATTGCACACATTTAACCCCTCAGATGCCATGGTCAAATGTGACCACAGCATCTGGGAGTGCAAAAACCTGGAACCATGGGCGTGCACCTTCTACACCTACGGGGATCAGGGGAGCCAGATAGTCTGCACAGCAGCCTCACTCCTCCCGAATGATCTGAAGTTGCCACACATAGGTTCCTATGGAAATGCTACCGGTGGCAGGACTCCATAGGAACATATTGTAAGGCCTCTTGCACACGACCATATGTATTTTGTGGTCCGAAAAAAAACTGATCTGCAAAAGATACGGATGACGTCCGTGTCCATTACGTATTTTGCGGAACGGAACAGCTGGCCCCTAATAGAGCAGTACTATCCTTGTCCATTATGCGGATAATAATAGGACAAGTTCTATCTTTTAGCAGAACAGATATATGGAAATACAAAAACAGAATGCACACAGAGTACCTTCCGTTTTTTTTGCTGACCCATTGAAATGAATACCATATATGGTCTGCAAAAAAACAGAACGGACACGGAATGAAAATACATTAGTGTGCAAGAGGTCTAAGTCTTAGGGTTCATTCACACCTCCACGGATCCGCAAAACACGGACACCGGCAATGTGCGTTCCGCATTTTGCGGACCGCACATCGCCGGCACTAATAGAATATTCCTATTCTTGTCCGCAATTGCGGACAAGAATAGGGCAGGTTTTATATTTTTTCGGGAACAGAAATACATCATGCGGCCCCATAGAAATGAATGGGTCTGCAATTCCGTTCCACAAAATGCGGAACAGAATTGCGGACGTGTGAATGGACCCTAATAGACACTAATATTATTAGAACTATAAAAAAATGCAAAAAAAAATAGTTTTTTTTAAAGAAAATTTTAAATATAGAAATTCAAATCACCCCTTTTCCCCAAAAACAAAATAAAAATAGCTAAACATTAAAAAATAAACATAATTGGAATTGCTGCATGTGAAAATGCCTGTACTATTAAATTATAAAAATATTTATTCCATGCGGCAAACAGCGAAATAGAAAAAAAGTCAAAACGGCCCGATTCACCATTTTCTGCTCGTTTCACCTTGAACAAAAAAATTGAATATAAAGTGATCAAAAAGTCATACACACTCCAAAATGGTATCAATGAAAAGGATAGATTGCCAGACAAAAAATCTGCTTGCAAACCGTTCCGTACACATAACTGCAGAAAAGTTATGGGGGTCATAATATGGCAATGAAAAGTAGAAATTCATTTTTTTCAAAGTTTTTATTTTTTTCAGTATTACCGTAATACCCAAAACTATACAAATGTGGCATCCCCGTGATTGTACTGTCCCAGAGAATGAAAGTAACAGGTAATTTTTTACTACATAGGGAATGCCATGAAAATAAAACCCATAAAACTGGGGAGGAATAGTTTTGTTTTTTTCCAATTCCACCCCATTTGGATTTTTTTCCAGCTCCCCACTACATTACTGTATATGCAATATAATTTGGAATTTCCATTTGGAATTTTTTCCAGCTCCCCACTACATTATATGCAGTATTAAATGGTGTCATTAGAAAATATAACTTGTCCCTCAGAAAACAAGCCCTCGAACAGAAAAATAAAAAAAGTTATCTCCCTGGAAAGGCAGGAAATGAAAAATGAAAGCACAAAAATGAAAAACCCTCCAGGGGTGAAAAGTTACTATTTAATGCCAGAAGCTGAGTCAACCTGGCAGCTCCAGAGATCTCTAAATAGATTTGCAATAATAATTGAAGTTTGTTAAGCATAATAAACTATGTAGCTAGCAATCCTACTGCAATCCTTGGGAAAAGGGATCAGAAATAAATGTGGGATCGAACTACACTGAACAAAAATATAAACACAACACTTTTGGTTTTGCTCCCATTTTGCATGAGCTGAACTCAAAGATCTGAAACATTTTCTACATACACAAAAGACCCATTACTCTCAAATATTGTTCACAAATCTGTCTCAATCTGTGTTAGTGAGGATTTCTCCTTTACCGAGATAATCCATCCCACCTCACAGGTGTGGCATATCAAGGTGCTGATTAGACAGCATGAATATTGCCCAGGTGTGCCTTAGACTTCCCACAATAAAAGGCCACTCTGAAATGTGCAGTTTGATCACACAGCACAATGCCACAGATGTCGCAACGTTTGAGGGAGCATGCAATTGGCATGCTGACTGCAGGAATGTCTACCAGAGCTGTTGCCCATGCAATGAATGATCATTTCTCTACCATAAGCCGTCTCCAAAGGAGTTTCAGAGAATTTGGCAGTACATCCAACTTGCCTCACAACCGCAGACCACGTGTAACCACACCAGCCCAGGACCTCCACATCCAGCATGTTCACCTCCATGATCGTCTGAGACCAGCCACCCGGACAGCTGCAGCAACAATCGGTTTGCATAACCAGTGGCGACTCTAGGATCAATATATAGGGGGGGCACAGAAGATACAGTCAAAAATGGGGTGGCACTAATAATTTTCACCAGCTAATCATACTACTGAAAAATACTAAAGCAGCCGCTTCCCCTGCAGCTACGCCCCTGGCGCCGGGGTATTATAATTAAGGGGTATCAGGGTACATTGGGTGTAATATAACTGAGGAGGGCTATCAGACATTATAAAGGGGTAATATAGCTTACATTACCCCTGTATTACGTCCCTGATAGGATAGCACTCCTCAGTTATGTTACCCTTGTATAATGCACCCTGATACCCCTTAATTATATTATATAACTAAGGGATATCAGGGTACATTACACAGGGGTAATATAACTGAGGGGTATCAGGGTACATTATACAAGGGTAATATAACTGAGGAGGGCTATCATGGGACATTATACAGGGGTAATGTAAGCTATATTACCACCGTATAATGCCTGATAGGCCTCCTGAGTTATATTACCCCTGTATAATAATGTACCCTGATACCCCTTAGTTATATGACCCCGCCGAGATCATATAATGAAGGGGTATCCGGGTACATAATTATACAAGGGTAATATAACTGAGGAGGGCTATCATGGGACATTATACGGGGTAATGTAAGCTATATTACCACCGTATAATGCCCGATAGGGCTCCTGAGTTATATTACCCATGTATAATAATGTACCCTGATACCCCTTAGTTATATGACCCCGCCGAGATCATATAATGAAGGGGTATCCGGGTACATAATTATACAAGGGTAATATAACTCAGGAGGCCTATCAGGCATTATACGGTGGAACGGTGGTAATATAAGTTATATTACCCCCTGTATAATGTACCCTGACACCCCTTGGTTATATTACCCCCTGTATAATGTACCCTGATTACCCTCAGTTATATAACTGAGGGGTATCAGTCAGGGGACATTATGGGTAATATTATAACTAAGGGGTATCATCAGGGTACATTATACAAGGGTAATATAACTGAGGAGGACTCAGTGCTATCAGGGGAGTGGGGACATTATACAGGGGTCCTTAGTTATATTACCCCTGTATAATGTACCATGATACCCTAAGTTATAGGGGTAACCGTATCAGGGACAGGTTGAGGAGGGGCTGGGCACAAACCATGCAGGAGGGACGGCTCAGGGCAGGCCATAAGGCGAGGTAGTGGGGGTATAAGGGTACATACTTTTTTTTTTACTTTTTATTCTTACTTTTTCTTTTCTATAGGGCCAGGCAGAGTTGAGAGGTTGCAATGCCACAGCAGCCACAGTCGACTGAGTCTGAGTCCACTCCTGTCTCCACTCTCCAGTCCTGCTGTCCTCCTCCTCTCCTGACAGTCCAAGCTGGGGCTAGGCCGTCTAGCCCTAGACAGTGGGCACCTGTAGAAGACAGCCAGGTGAGGTGAGGGCCAGGCTGAGGGCCTGAGGCTCAGACAGCCGCTGGCTCACAACACAGTCTAAGAAGAAGAAGTCACTAGTAGCTAGCCTAGCAGAGTGACGCAGCACGCAAGACAGGTCCAGGAGCAGAGAGAACATTGAAGGCACTCAGTTAGTCTATCACTCACACTACTCACTCACTAGTGGCACTTGGCAGCACAGCAGTTTGCAAAGTCTGTTCGCGCGGGCGGGAACCGGGAAGGCACGCAGCAGCGCAGCTTTACTTGTTGACGACCGTGACGTCAAGTCATCAACTCGTCTCTGCGGCTGCGCCCGCCCTGCACGCTCTGCCTGCGAGTCCGCTGGGTCCGAATGCCGCCCCCATCTGTGACTCTCATTCTAGAGTAGACGACTGTCTGTATGTATCTGTGTGTGTACACTTTAACTTTAATCACTGACACTGAGGTCAGTAGTGCCGGCGCAGCAGCAGCTGCAGCGAACAATTACTATTAGAAATAGCGATTCAGCAGGGCGGGCACCCGGGGGGGCAATTGCCCCCCCTTTCCCCCCTGTAGCGACGCCACTGTGCATAACCAAAGAATTTCTGCCCAAACTGTCAGAAACCAGCTCATCTGCATGCTCGTCATCCTCATCGGGGTCTGGACCTGACTACAGTTCGTCGTCGTAACCAACTTGAGTGGGCAAATGCTCACATTCGATGGCGGCTGGCACTTTGGAGAGGCGTTCTGTTCACGAATGAGTCCCGGTTTTCACTGTTCAGGGCAGATGGCAGACAGAATATGTGGCATCGTGTTGGTGTGCGGTTTCCTGACCGCATGGTGGCCCGTCGTGGTTATTGTATGGGCAGGCATATGTTACTGTATGGACAACGAACACAGGTGCATTTTATTGATGGCATTTTGAATGCACAGAGATACCGTGACGAGATCCTGAGGCCCATTGTTGTGCCATTCATCCCTGACCATCACCTCATGTTGCAGCATGATAATGCACGGCCCCGTATTGCAAGGATCTGTACACAATTCCTGGAAGCTGAAAACATCCCAGTTCTTGCATGGCCAGCATACTCACCGGACATGTCACCCATTGAGCATGTTTGGGATGCTCTGGATCGGCGTATACGTCAGCGTGTTCCAGTTCCTGCCAATATTCTGCAACTTCGCACAGCTATTGAAGAGGAGTGGACCAACATTCCACAGGCCACAATCAACAACCTGATCAACTCTATGCGATGGAGATGTGTTGCACTTGAGGCACATCTGTGCAATATTCATGCTGTCTAATCAACACCTTGATATGCCACACCTGTGAGGTGGGATGGATTATCTCGGCAAAGGAGAAGTGCTCACTAACACAGATGTAGACAGAGCTGTGAACAATATTTGAGAGTAATGGGTCTTTTGTGTATGTAGAAAATGTTTTAGATCTTTGAGTTCAACTCATGCAAAATGGGAGCAAAACCGAAAGTGTTGTGTTTATATTTTTGTTCAGTGTAGAATAGGGTCAAACTATTGTTTTTCATCTCCAGATTGAGCTCAAGGGCATATGTACACGACCGTTGTTGTTTTGCGGTCCATTATTTACGGATCCGTTGTTCCGTATCTGAGTTTTTTTTTTTCTAATTTAAGTCCTCTTCCGTTCAGTTATTCCACAAAACATATCAGTATGGTTTCCGTATGCGATCCGTAGTAACTTATTAATCACCAAACACCTGAGCAATATGGGCTGGGCATAGCATTTCTACAGTATGGATCCGCAAAATACGGATGAAATACGGATGACATACGGATGTGTTCCGTGTGCGTTCTGTATTTTTTGCGGACCCATTGACTTGAATAGTGCCTCGGACCATGATTGGCCGACAATATTAGGACATGCACTACTTTTTTGCGGACCGGAAATACGGACATACGGAAACGGAATGCACACGGAGTAACTTCTGTTGTTTTTGCGGACCTATTGAAGTGAATGGTTCCGCATACGGCCTGCAAAAAAACCAGAACAGAAGCAGAAAGAAAATATGTTCGTGTGTATGAGCCCTAAGGTTGAGGAGATTGAGAAGGGTAAAGTATTATTGTACAAATTGAATTTTTTTTTACTGTTGTTCTTGTACGTAACATGCAATATTGTTAATAAAGCCAAAAATTCTGCCACTGAATTCACCATAGCAACTTGCTCCGACAGTCAGCTGCATTATCTCAATGTAGAAACCTTCTCTCTAGAGGTAGAGAATGATTGCTTCTTAATGTTACAGTCCTGGGTATAAATTATGTAGACCATGGGAGTCGTCATCTATTTTCAAAGTTAAATAACCACAATTTTGATTATTATTCTGGGTGCTGCAGATATTGTAGAGCTTGAGGTTCAAGGGTAGGTATTCAGTTGCATTACTTTCTCGTGAACCTAAGCCCAAAACTGTACACAAGATTTACTACAGTAATTGTCTAAAATATACACAGTGGAAACTTAGGCAGGAGGGAAATTGGTGGGGGAAATTTATCATGAGGATAATATTTGAAGTCAGTTTTGCATGATTCTGTGTTGGAGTACTTTTTGCCACATTTATTAAATGTCACAGGTTGTTTGATAAATTTGGCTTGTCCTTAAACCTAACACTTCTGTCTAGAGAAGCTACTCCAGTTTTCTTACTCCACCCTCCTCCTTGAGTGAGATTGCTACTTTTTTTGCAACTTTTTAAAAAAGTCGTAGTGATAAATCTGGAGTGAAATTAATTAACATAGCTAACCACTACCACTTTCCCCTGCATATTACAAAACTGGAGTGAGTGGTGTAAAAAAAAAGCAAACAGTTGCAAAAGCCCTATTTTGTGAATCAGGGACAGTGTGTGGTTAGTCATTTTTTTCAAGATTTACACCAGCCGTGTTTGGCTTATTGTGCCCCAAAATTTGAACCATAAGCCATGCCACTTTTTGCTAGCCAAACCCCCCTTGCCATGAAAGAAAACTAAAAGAGGATAGCTAGGCACAATTCTGTTTGGCACATTTGCTTGATAAATAGGTCTAAAACTTGATGCAACATCATGCACCACACATTTTAGCACATTTAACAAATTCTGGGTGTGATCACAATAGTAAATGTGCCCCAGTATTCCATGTGTGACTAGTGATTTGTAAAGTGGCAGGAATATATTCTCATCACGGGCATTTATGCCCCCTTTGATGCACCACATAATCAAATTTGCCTTGGCAGCAGCTGCCTGACACTGGGTTTTCCTACAGTTTAGTTTGCTGTCCACTAAAATTCCTTTTCCATGTGCATAGCCTCACATTTGTCAGTGTTAACCCTCATCTGCCACTTCTCTGCCCAAGCCTCCAATCTATCCAGATCAATCTGTAGTAGTATACTGTCCTCTTCTGTGTTTATTAATTTACACAGTTTAGTGTCATCTGCAAAAAATGTATATTTTACTGTGCAAGCCTTCTGAAAGATCATTAATAAATATATTGAAGAGAATAGGGCCCAATACCAACCCCTGTGGTACCCCACTAGTGATAGTGACCAAATCTGAGTGTGTAACATCAACCCCTTAAGGACCCATGACGTACATGTACGTCATATCTGGCTGTGACTTAAGGACAAGTGACATACATGTACTGCATGGTGATCGGGTGGGTGCAGGAGCTGCGCCCCCGCCTGATCAGTGGCACGGACCCGACAGTCACTGACAGCCGGGTCCCTGCTGCATACGCTGGCATCGGTGAAAACACTGATGTCGGCGCATTAACCCTTGCACTGACTGCGACACATGCGGTATCCTGCCGGGTGCGGGGTGGCCATAGGGTCCCCGTGCTGGTGTGACGGGGACCCGATGGCAGGGAAGGCAGCCCGATGTCTTCCTTAGGCATCGTGGCTGCCTTCCATGACAGCCTGTGAGATCAAGCCCCCTAGATCTCACAGGAAGCAGGCTGTAAATGTATTACAGTGTGTAATACACTTACAGGCAATGAATTACAATACAGAAGTATTGTAATGCATTGTAAATGGGATCAGACACCCAAAAGTTGAAGTCCCAGAGTGGGACAAAAATGAAAGTTAAAAAAAACTGTCCTTTTTCCTTAGGCCTCCTGCACACGACAGTATTTTTTCACGGTCCGCAAAATGGGGTTCCGTTGGTCCGTGATCCGTGACCGTTTTTTCGTCCGTGGGTCTTCCTTGATTTTTGGAGGATCCACAGACATGAAAAATGAAAAAAAAATCGAAGTCAAGTTTGCCATTGAAATGATAGGAAAAAACGGACACGGATCACGGACACGGATCACGGACACGGATGACAATCTTGTGTGCATCCGTGATTTTTCACGGACCCATTGACTTGAATGGGTCCGTGAACCGTTGGCCGTGAAAAAAATAGGACAGGTCATATTTTTTTCACGGCCAGGAAACACGGATCACGGATGCGGCTGCAAAACGGTGCATTTTCCGATTTTTCCACGGACCCATTGAAAGTCAATGGGTCCGCGAAAAAAAACGGAAAACGGCACAACGGCCACGGGTGCACACAACGGTCGTGTGCAGGAGGCCTTAAAGTTTAAAAAAAAATTAAAATAGGGAAAAATAGAAAAGTAGACATGTTAGGTATTGCCACGTCCTTATCGACCGGCTCTATAAAAATATCACATGACCTAACCCCTCAGGTGAAAACCGTCAAACAAATAAAATACAAACTGTGCTAAAAAACAAATTTTTTGTCACCTTACATCACTAAAAGTGCAACACCAAGCGATCAAAAGGCGTATGCCCTCCAAAATATTACCAATTTAACTGTCACCTCATCCCAAAAAAGCATGAGCCCCTACCAAAACAATCACCCAAAAAGTAAAAAAAACTATGGCTCTCAGACTATGGAGACACTAAAACATGATTATTTTAGTTTCAAAAATGCTTTTATTGTGTTAAATGTAAAAAATACAATAAAAAAGCAGACATATTAGGTATCTCGAGTGCAATATAGAGCAACCAAAAATTATATGTACCCTAAAATAGTACCAACAAAACTGCCACCTTATCCCAGAGTTTCCAAAATGGGGTAATTTTTTTGAAGTTTCTACTCTAGAGGTGCATCAGGGAGTCTTCAAATGTGATATGGCAACTTAAAATTATCCCAGTGAAATGTGCCTTCCAAAAACCATATGGCGTTCCTTTCCTTCTGCGCCCTGCCGTGTGACCGTACAGCAGTCTATGACCACATATGGGGTTTTTCTGTAAACTACAGAATTAGGGTAATAAATATTGAGTTTTATTTGGCTGTTAACCCATGCTTTGTTATGGGAAAAATGGATTTAAATTTAAAATCTGCCAAAAAAGTGAAATTCTGAAATTTCATCTACATTTTCCTTTAATTCTTGTGGAACACCAAAGTTTGCAAAATCAGTTTTGAATACCTTGAGGGGTATAGTTTCGAAAATGGAGCCATTTATGGGTGGTTTCTATTATGTAAGCCTCAGAAAGTGACTTTAGACCTGAACTGGTCCTTAAAAAGTGGGTTTTGGAAATTTTCAGAAAAATTTCAAGATTTGCTTCTAAACTTCTAAGCCTTCTAACGTTCCAAAAAAAGAAAATGTCATTTACAAAATTATCCAAACATGAAGTAGACATATGGGAAATGTAAAGTAATAATTATTTTAGAAGATATCACTATCTGTTTTAAAAGCAGAGAAATTAAAATTTTGAAAATTGCAAATATGGAATTCAATATAGGGAAGTCAATATGTCAGAACTGTGTAGATTTGTCATTGTGATTCATCAGTCAGGAGAAGGTGCACCACTAGCACTTCCAGACTCAGGTGTAGTAGGTAAAATAAAGGCTGTTCCTTAGTGGAAGACTTGGTGTTGTGTTACCATACTTCTTTCCAGGGACATAGCTACCATAGCAGCAGACTATGGGGGCCAGGGCAAGAGGGGGCCCAGTCTTCGTTGGGTTTATCACCTCTTCTACTGGAGGTGAAAACTTGGTCAGGACTCTACCCTCTAAACTACTTTTAGCAAATGAGGTAGTGGAAAAATGACCCAAGGGTCATTCAAAAAGGTTTAGGCAGATACCCTTCTGTCCTGTGTGGGGGGCCTGGTTTGATCCTTGCTTTGGGGCCCTTGCGTCTCTATGTACGCCACTGCTTCTTTCGTAACCTCATAAATTAAAGTATGGAGTGGAGAGAAGAGATAAGAACTGAAGTTCTTAATTATCTCTTATCTGAACATTTGATTCACACTAACTCACTATGGGGCTTAAGCTAATCAAACAGTTCTACACAAGCTCAATTATATAAATATCATTTCATGGCAAGTTATTTTTTCTGGGGGCTAAATAATCAAACTGTGTAAAGTGCCTCAACAGTTGGTGTGTCAGCCTCCTAATAAAACACATTCTGGACTGATACCATCTCACGAGAGAAAATAACTGGCTTTATTAGCATTGGGAGCTATCAGTTGCATAGCTAAAGGGAAGTTCATTGGTCTTACATCAATGCTAGGACTAGGTTGCTTTGGAAACTGGAGATATGGGATGTCTAGAGGAACACTACGAATCACACAGAAAAATGAGGATAAAAACATTGGTGTCAGTTCATGGCAACCAATACTGGTAGGTGCTCAAACGATGTCTGGAGTCTTTATTGTTTTTTGTATAGTATATGTATATATACACTATATACACTATATATATATATATATATATATATATATATACCCTACATATATATGTGTATATACAGTATATGTATAGACAATTTTTATTTTCTCTTGTCTGTCTTTTCACAGCCAAACGACTGGACCAATCTGCACCAAATTTGCTACATAGGTTGGTTGTCACTGTTATGGAGACGCTGTGGATGTCACTGTTAGGCCTCTTTCACACGACCGCAATACACGGACACAGGACGTGTGCATTCCGCATCACTGTTATGGAGACGCTGTGGATGTCACTGTTAGGCCTCTTTCACACGACCGCAATACACGGACACCGGACGTGTGCATTCCGCATCACTGTTATGGAGACGCTGTGGATGTCACTGTTAGGCCTCTTTCACACGACCGCAATACACGGACACTGGACGTGTGCATTCCGCATCACGAATACAGACCCATTCACTTAAATGGGTACGCAAATCCGGAGATGCGGTGCAGAACGTAACGGAACCACGGAACGGAAGCACGATGGAGTGCTTCTGTGGGTTTCCGTTTCGCAAAAAGATATAACTTGTTCTATCTTTTTGCGGAAGAAAGGGATCGCGGAACCCATTCAAGTGAATGGGGTCGAGATCCGCATGCGGCTGGCCCACGGTCAGAGCCCGTGCATTGCAGACCGCAATTTGCGGTTTGTAGCATGGCCACAGGGGAGACGCGTTAGTGTAAAAGAGGCCTTAAGGGGGCACTGTGGATGTCACAGTTATGGGGACGCTGTGGATGTCAGAGTTATGGGGACGCTGTAGATGTCACTGTTATGGGGGCGCTGTTTATTTTTATTTTATTTATTATACTCACTTATATAGCACTTTTATATTCTGCAGCGCTTTACAGACATTAGTATCACACTGTCCCCAATGGAGCTCACAATCTTAGCTCCCTATCACTATGTCTTTGGAGTGTGGGAGGAAACTGGAGTACCCGTCACTGTTATGGGAGCACTGTTGATGTCTTTTAAACACAAACACAAACAACAAATGAAATAGACTCATGCGAAGCCGGATAATTCTGCTAACTCTTTTTCTCTAACATTTGGCTACTATACATCGTTCTTTGCATGTTTCTCCTATCATCCAGTTACATAGAGGTATTAATGGCAGAAAAAAATATTCAAACTGTAGCAAAGGCTAAGTGGAGCAGCTGTCAATAAGTACTAATCAGACTCCAGATCTCATTATTCTCTTTGGAAAATGAAGGCAACAACCTGATTGGTTGCTATGGACAACTAATTTTGATAAATCCAGGGGGCATCATTTATCAAGACAGTCTAAAAAGAAAATGTCTGTCCATTATGAATATCATAATGCAACTGTAGTTTCTCCAGGAAAAACTGAGACAATCCCTATCTTTTAGAATGGTATTTCACAATAAACTGATTACAAAATGCCCCCTTGCAGGGAGCCCCAACTCCTGAAATTTGTGTGGAACCCTGGCAATAAGTGTTTAATTACCCTGCAGCACCACCACAGGACAAATGAAGAATTACACAATATCATTTCATATTAATAGGCTGTGTAATTCAGGACAGGACAACTCCTACTCAGAGAGAAATAATCTTTGTAACCACTCTCCTCTTTGGCAAAGAGAAAATACCCCAGAAAATTAACTCAGAAAACTCTAAAAGGGTGTATGAGCATGAGTTGTCTAACAACCCCCTTAAAGGGGTTGTCCGGGTTCAGAGCTGAACCCAGACATAAGCTTATTTTCACCCAGGCAGCCCCCCTGAGGCTAGCATCGAAGCATCTCGTGCTTCGATGGGCTCCCATTCCCTGCGCAGGGCACGGGCTCTTTTGTTTACAATAACACACTGCCGGGCGGAAGTTTACATCACCGGCTCTGATGGGCGGGCTTTAGTGCTGTCCTAGACGTTTTACTGGCTAGGGCAGCACTAAATCCCACCCATCAGTGCCAGTGACATCACCGGGCTTCCTGGCAGCCCCATGGAGAGCCCCGGTATGTCACCGGATCTCCAAAAAATGCCTTTACCCTTTGCGATTTAGCGCAGGGCAAAGGAGAGCATCGCAGCATGAGCTCAACCCCTTTAAGATGAATATGCAATCTCTTTTTAAAGGGTATCTGTAATTTAATGTATACATATATTATATATAAATTTACAGGGTGCCCCACAAAAAAGTGGCCTGCCTCCAGCTATAGTATGACAAAATGAACGAGCAAGTGTATTGTTCTTTTTTAACCACTTCCCATCTGGGCCCTTTGCCCCCTTCCAGACCAGGCCAAATTTTGCAAAACTGACATATCTCACTTTATGTGGTAATAACTTTGGAACGCCTTTATTTATCCAAGTCATTCAGAGATTGTTTTCTCGTGACACATTGTACTTCATGATAGTCATAAATTTGAGTCAAAATATTTCACCTTTATTTATGAAAAAATCCCAAATTTACCCAAAAATTTGAAAAATTCGCAATTTTCTAAATTTCAATTTCTCTGCTTTTAAAACAGAAAGTGATACCTCATAAAATATTTATTATTTAACATTCCCCATATGTCTACTTTATGTTGGCATCATTTTGGAAATGTCATTTTATTTTTTTAGGACGTTAGAAGGCTTAGAAGTTTAGAAGGAATTCTTCAAATTTTTAAGAAAATTGCCAAAATCCACTTTATAAGGACCAGTTCAGGTCTGAAGTCACTTTGTGGGGCCTACATAGTGGATACCCCCATAAATGACCCCATTGTAGAAACTACACCCCTCAAGGTATTCAAAACCGATTTTACAAACTTTGTTAACCCTTTAGGCGTTCCACAAGAATTAAAGGAAAATGGAGATCAAATTTTAAAATTTCACTTTTTTGGCAGATTTTCCATTTTAATCAATTTTTTTCTTTAACACATCGATGGTTAACAGCCAAACAAAACTCAATATTTATTACCCAGATTCTGCGGTTTACAGAAACACCCCACATGTGGTCATAAACTGCTGTATGGGCACACGGCAGGGCGCAGAAGAAAAGGAACTCCACATGGTTTTTAGATGCCATGTCCCATTTGAAGCCCCCTGATGCACCCTTACAGTAGAAACTCCCAAGAAGTGACCCCATTTTGGAAACTAGGGGATAAGGTGCCAGTTTTATTAGTACTATTTTTGGGTACATATGATTTTTTGATCATTCATTATAACACTTTATGGGGCAAGGTGACCAAAAAATTGGTTGTTTTAGCACAGTTTCTATTTATTTATTTTTACAGCGTTCACCTGAGGGGTTCAGTCAAGTGACATTTTTATAGAGCAGATTGTTACGGACGTGGCGATACCTAATATGTATACTTTTTCTCATTTATTAAAGTTTTACACAATAATAGCATTTTTGAAACAAAAAAATTATGTTTTAATGTGTCCATGTTCTGAGAGCTATAGTTTTTTTATTTTTTGAGAGATTTTCTTATGTAGGGGCTCATTTTTTGCGGGATGAGGTGACGGTTTTATTGGTACTATTTTGTGGGACATACGCATTTTTGATCACTTGGTGTTGCACCTTTTGTGATGCAAGGTGACAAAAATTGCTTGTTTTGACACAGTTTTTATTTTTTTATTTTTACGGTGTTCACCCGAGGGGTTAGGTCATCTGATATTTTTATAGAGCTGGTTTTTACGGACGCTTCAATACCTAATATGTATACTTTTTTTTATTTGTTTCACTTTAACACAATAATAGCATTTTTGAAACCAAAAAAATGATGTTTTAGTGTCTCCATGTTCTAAGAGCTATAGTTTTTTTATTTTTTAAGAGATTTTCTTATGTAGGGGCTCATTTTTTGCGGGATGAGGTGACGGTTTTATTGGTACTATTTTGTGGGACATACGCGTTTTTGATCACTTGGTGTTGCACCTTTTGTGATGCAAGGTGACAAAAATTGCTTGTTTTGACAGTTTTTTTTTTTGTTTTTTTTACGGTGTTCACCCGAGGGGTTAGGTCATGTGATACTTTTTTAGAGCTGGTTTTTACGGACGCGGCGATACCTAATATGTCTATTTTATTTTATTTTTTCTATTTTTAATTTTTTTTTTTTATTCCTTACTTGGGAACTTTTTTTTTTTACATGTGAAACTTTATTTTATTTTATTTTTTCAACCCTTTATTTTTTTTATTTTTTTTTACACTTTTCGTCCCCCATAAGGTCATACAAGACCTCTGGGGGACATTTGCTTCACTTTTTCTTTTTTTTTTCACAGTTGATTTCTCCTGTAACTGGGGCTGACATAGTAGCCCCAGTTACAGAAGAAATGCACCCCTATAGAGGCTGTACAGCAGCAATCCTGCGCTGTACAGCCTCACAGCAGGGCTGATCGAGGTCTCTGAGAGACCTCACACAGCCCCTGCACTCTCCGGTCACGGCGGTCACATGACCGCCGGGCCGGAACAGGAAGCGCTGTGCGCTTCCTTCTCTGCAGACACAGCGCTCGGTGAGCGCTGTGTCTGCAGCGATCGTGAAGGCAGGGACACCTGGGCACTGTCCCTGCCTTCTCTAAGGGTTGCCCTGCTGTCACTGACAGCGGGCAACCCGATCAGCAGCTGCACGATTAGCGTGCAGCTGCTATTTCTGACAGGACGTTCTAAAACGTGCTGTCAGAAATAGACGTCCACCCATAGGACGTTTATATCCTATGGGCGGACGTGAGGCGGTTAATTACCCACAAGTCACACAAGATGGTGGTCCCCGTTCATGTCTATGCATATTTGGGCATGTCGGATTATGTTGGCTAATACTGATTGTGATGCTGTGTTTGTGAATTGTACAATTTCAGTTTTACATTTCCCCATAGATAAAAATCGCATGTGGACGAGTCTGGGAAACATGGTGGCCATAACCCCTTGCTTACAGTTCACTCCTCCGTAAACAATTCATAAACCCGTGGCAGTGAATCCCGTGAGATGTGGCATGTTGCCCTATTTTAGAAAAAGCAGGACATTTTTTTCTACTGGTGTTAGTTGATTGTAAAACTGTTCAAAGATGTCCAGGTAACAGCTGATTTCTTGTTCCTGACACTGCACACCAAACGCCAATTTTCTGGTTGTGAAGTGGCGTTTCATGAGTCAAATAGAGATTTTCAGCGGACCAGTACCTCGTATTCTGGGAATTTACGTGACCTGATAAATGAAACCAAGCTTCGTCCGTCATGCAGTACAGCAGTGGGTCCAAATGTCTGTCAGTAATCATAGTAAGCAACCAAGTCCAGTAATTTATGCGTTGAGCTTTGTCAGACTTTCAGTTCCTGCACACGTTATTCGGTACAGTTTCAGGTTGAGAGATTTGAGCACTCGCTGACATGTCGTCCGTGATACACCAACTTGCTGAGACAGTCTTCGACTTGATTGTTGGGGGCTTCTTGCTATCCGCTGCTGAACTTCATGCGCAACTTCAGTCGTCCTGCTCAATGGAGGCCTCGGTTCTTTATGTTTGCAACAGAGCCAGTTTGATGCCATTTCCCAAGCAGATTCTGAATACAATGTTTACCTGGCGGTTTTGTTGCTGGGTACTTGTCGGCAAAGGTCTCTTGCGTTTCTTTAATCTATCTGCTTCGTACATAGCCTTCCCCAATCACTATTCACTGTTACAGGGAGAAAACCATCTTTCTGACACAATAGGCCACTTTTATCAAACTGAATAATAAATCAGTCTTAGTTGCCCATAGCAACCAATTAGAGCTTAGAGCTCAGCTTTCAG
The DNA here is from genome assembly GCF_905171765.1 of Bufo bufo. NCBI lineage: Eukaryota > Metazoa > Chordata > Amphibia > Anura > Bufonidae > Bufo > Bufo bufo. The sequence continues at coordinate 318,412,015 of NC_053389.1, forward strand.
TTCCTACAGGGCTTTGAAAAAATGAAAGCTGAGCTCTGATTGGTTTCTATGGACAACTAAGACAGATTTACTATTAGGCAGTTCGATTTGGAGATCTTGGAGTTGGGTTACTTTTTTTTGTGGGCCACACAACATATATATATATATATATATATATATATATATATGTAAAATATATAATATTCAGCACCTTTCAATGAAAAGCATCATATGCTAGTGTTGGGAACTGCTAATACTGATGAGATGTAGTGTGTTTGGCCTCTTTGCCCCTGCTGCTTTGCTTCAGAAACCCCAGAGATTCAGCACAAGGTTTGTTTTGTAAACACAGTAAGTCAGAGCCATGAGGGACAGAGCTGCAGGAAGGAGACATCTTATGTCTCCAGAAGTCTATGTCCAGTAGCATGTATAATCTTTATAACTAGGAGGAATAGATAAGCAGGGCTTTGAGTATCTACATCCTTAAGATCAGCTAGTGAGGCTGGAGTATATAAGAATAGATTGCCACCTGCTTATTTCTGTTTCCCTCACACAGAGACGTTAGTTCTAGGGTTGCCACCTTTTCTTCAAGCCAAACCCGAACAGAAGGGAGGGAGGGCCCCCTTCTAGGCCCCGCCTCCAGCCACACAGAGATTCAGCACAAGGTTTGTTTTGTAAACACAGTGAGTCAGAGCCATGAGGGACAGAGCTGCAGGAAGGAGACATCTTATGTCTCCAGAAGTCTAAGTCCAGTAGCATGTATAATCTTTATAACTAGGAGGAATAGATAAGCAGGGCTTTGAGTATCTACATCCTTAAGATCAGCTAGTGAGGCTGGAGTATATAAGAATAGATTGCCACCTGCTTCTTTCTGTTTCCCTCACACAGAGACGTTAGTTCTAGGGTTGCCACCTTTTCTTCAAGCCAAACCCGAACAGAAGGGAGGGAGGGCCCCCTTCTAGGCCCCGCCTCCAGCCACACAGAGATTCAGCACAAGGTTTGTTTTGTAAACACAGTGAGTCAGAGCCATGAGGGACAGAGCTGCAGGAAGGAGACATCTTATGTCTCCAGAAGTCTAAGTCCAGTAACATGTATAATCTTTATAACTAGGAGGAATAGATAAGCAGGGCTTTGAGTATCTACATCCTTAAGATCAGCTAGTGAGGCTGGAGTATATAAGAATAGATTGCCACCTGCTTCTTTCTGTCTCCCTCACACAGAGACGTTAGTTCTAGGGTTGCCACCTTTTCTTCAAGCCAAACCCGAACAGAAGGGAGGGAGGGCCCCCTTCTAGGCCCCGCCTCCAGCCACACCCATGTCCCGTCTCCAACCATGTCCTGCCTCCACCCCTGGTCGCTGTCGCACCGCGATCGTTACGCCCCTGATCCCACGCCTGCGCCGTCCCGTTTAGTATTCGGCGCAGGCGCGGGATTTACGGGACGAAGAGGAGAACTCGGACGTCAATCAACTGGACATGGGCGTGCCACTGCCAAAGAGTGAATAGACGGAGCCTCTAGGTGCTGCAGGAACGCCCTCATAGCACCTAGAGGCTCATTAGCATATTATAAGTCTTTATTTTAAGAGAACGGCGGCAGCGGCAGCGGCAGGCAGGGAGTTATAAAACACACTGTTATGTACTGCTGACATCAGCCCATCGCTTATGTCAGTCAGCTACATAACATAAAGTTTTTTCTGATGATTGACAGATTCAGAAACCTGTTTAAAGGCGTTCTGTCACCCCACTAAACTCATTTTTTATTTTTTTGGCTTCTTATAATCCCTATACTGCGATATATGAATACATAATGTTATTAGTCATTTTGGTTCAGTAGATAATGAATAAAACAGACTTTTATAATATGTAAATTACCTGTCTACCAGCAAGTAGGGCGGTTACTTGCTGGTAGCAGCCGCATCCTCCTTTCATAATGACGCCCCCTCCACATGTTGATTGACAGGGCCAGCGAACGCGATCGTCCTCTGGCTGGCCCTGTCTGCTATCAAGATCTCGCACCTGCGCCGTACCGGTCTTCAGTCGGCGCAGGCGCACTGATAGGAGGACGCTCGCTCGGCCGCTCCTTCCTCAGTGCTCCTGCGTCGATGACGTCACATCTACACCTGGCGCAGGCACCCTGAGGATGGAGCGGCCGAGCGAGCGTCCTCCTATAAGTGCGCCTGCGCCGACTGAAGACCGTTACGGCGCAGGCGCGAGATCTTGATAGCAGACAGGGCCAGCTAGAGGACGATCGCGTTCGCTGGCCCTGTCAATCAACATGCGGAGGGGGCGTCATTATAATAGGAGGATGCGGCTGCTACCAGCAAGTAACCGCCCTACTTGCTGGTAGACAGGTAATTTACATATTATAAAAGTCAGTTTTATTCATTATCTACTGAACCAAAATGACTAATAACATTATGTATTCATATATATCGCAGTATAGGGATTATAAGAAGCAAAAAAAAAAGAGTTTAGTGGGGTGACAGAAGCCCACACTGTTACATACAATTACACAATTCAAATGTTTTATATTTATACCTTTTTAGAAGTAAGTGAGTGACTCTCTAGGACAGGTGTCAGGACTCAGAGTCAGGACTGTCTTGGTCAGGTTGAAAAACCACTGTCTGCAGGCAGGGCACAGTGGGTACTGGGCTGGGCACTACATGGGCAGACTGCTGGAGCTGGACTGGAGAGGAGAAGAAGAATGATTTCAATTCTCCCACGGAGCTCCCTGCCTCTCTCTCTCCCTCTCTGATGTCACTTCCTGTGGACCTGACTTCCTTATCAGAGAGAAGGAGGGAGGGACTGGGAGGCAGGGGAGGAGTGAGGAGTCCGGAGACTGAACAGTGAGTGAGCCGCTGCGCTGCCTGGCATCACTGTAGTGTAGACTGGAGGAGGGAGGAGGGGGGAGGCTCGGGAGCGCTGCGCTCAGCTGATCACCCGGCCGCCGCAGTGAGTGACAGCTTAAATATGCGATCAGAGTCTCGGTCGGACCACACTGCAGTTTGAATGAATAATTCTGTGCCCGGGTCTAAGAAAGGCTTGTACCCGGGCACAGGATTACAAACCCGGACTGTCCGGGTCAATCCCGGATGGGTGGCAACCCTAGTTAGTTATGCTCTGTGTTACTTATATATTCACAGAATCTAGCTAGTAATTGTAGTTAGGGATCAGTATATAGTTCAGGGTAGTGATAGGTTAGGCTTCCGACGGCCAACTAGATAGTTAGAGGCACAGTTGCACTGGTAAATTAGTTGGCAGGTTAAGGACTCAGTGTTAGGGTAGTCAGGCCTGCATCTACTACTGTTGCTGCTGCCCTGGTTGCTGCCTGGAAATTCTTTCATCATCATTCATCGTCTTCTTCTGATTGGCTGTCTGTCATCTGAGAGTCCTGGATCTACAGTCATCCACAGGGGTCCCTGCACCTAGACCATCTCTTCTGTTGTCTGGAGGTATCGTGCACAGGTCTTTATATATATATATATATATAAACCTGGGTATATAACTTAAGATTGTTGCAGGATCTCTGGTTATTGCAATACTGCTGCGTTCTCAGTACACTGCATGTATGTACTATTATTATTCTTACCCTTATAAAGTTACTGTTATAACCTTATATGATATCTATATGTATTCTTCAGACTGTGAGATTAGTACAGTAATCTTTGTTAAGGCTTCTAACTATACTTCATATGTAAGTCCCAGGAAGAGATCCTCCCTGTAATACAGAGGCTCTAACCTGGGTGGAGGCACTGATATACTTTACCTATGTTCCCACTCTTCCATTCAGCAAATGCTTTAGGTCCCATTATACACACAGGTCAGTGCCTGAGTCTGTGGTGGGAGGGATATTACTCATACCGCCCCTCCCCAAATAGGGCTACAATAATTACAATGCCTGCTAGCCTGATTGGATAATAGACAATGCATGGTTATGGCCACATCACCGTTGTAGGGAACAGAACTAAGTGGTGTTCACAAGGCACATTTTGGTCAATCAGACCAGGCAGCGATGTAATAAGCAAAGAAGACACCGTTTTAAATGACATCATGAATGGAAGTGCAATCCCACCCACTGAATCACAATATTTTAACATATATAATACTGTATCTTATAGCTACTCTTTATTAAGACAAAAACCCTTTAAGACACGAATGCTACATTCTGCTTTGTTGCAATGGACAAGTCAAGTTGTTCTTTTCAGACAGATTTGATGAATGTATCTTTAGATCCCACACCACATCCTGAATCCATCCCATCTAGTGCTCCACTTGCTCTGATTCCAACTTCCTGCTGTTCATCATACTGATAGAACAGTTATTGAATCGAAACTCTCGCCTTATCCCATAAATGCACCATGTAATTGCTTACTTCTATTTTCCAATAACAGACTGAGGAAAGAAAAATCTTTTTTCCATTCTGTCCAAGGAGTCTAAATCAGGCCCACTGCCCTCTATTATAATTACATGCTGCAGAGCAAGACCTAATATTGAGCTATCAACTGTGGAGGAGCAGTTCAATATTGGAATGACTACTGAAGGTATTAAAACCTAAGACTGTCCAAATGACCAAATATATTAAGGTTCAGCTCACAAAGTTAAACAGAATAATATTCTGTGATAATGAGGGCTTTATGTTTAAAAGAGATTTATTGGAAGAAGTAGTTCCACAATTGTCAATGGGGAACATAATGGATGAGATAACATAAAATGATAAATACCCAGAATGTATGACTAAAAATTGAATTATTATGGTAAATAACCTGAAATAGAAACTATGGAAATTAAGAAAAAGAATTTCCACACAAATAAAATCTTTATTTTTTAGTGCAAGTCGGTAGTCCAGCACCACACTACTGAACTCTTCAGCTTTATTTATATATTCAGGTTAAAATGTAATTAGCATCCGAATATGCTTACATGTTTAAGGATAGCCTGGCTCTTATTAGTACCAGGCGTACTAACTAATATTATGTTGTGCTGTAGTCCAGCAAATGGGCCGTGCGCCCTCCTAGCTATTCTCCACCTGACTTGGATGAACATCATCTACTAATGGATGATGCATTTTTGGCACATGCCTTTTGTACCATACCATGCCCCCTGTTGGCACTTGTCATGCCCCTTTCATGTGGCAACACAACCCTTTTGTGTTGCAACACCACCTTAACTCATGGTTGGGTGCCAGGGTGACTCTGGTGATGCAGCATTGTGGTGCCACATACAGGTAAAGTTCAGGGAGAGACTGCTTTTGAAAAGGAAGAAGCCCTCCATATGGCACAGATTTACCAGCTCTTCTTGGTGTGTGGGAGGTCTCCCCTTTTTCTGGGAACCTCCAGAACATTCCAGGAGAGTTAGCGTATGATATTACAAGATATCTCAAGAGAGTACAAGTTCTACATAAAGCCAAATAATACAAATATTTCCCTTCTCAAAGTGGACAAATTATATTAATAACACCAATTTATAGTGTTCAACGAAAGTGTTTTGCAGTGCCTCAATAATAGCACAAAACAGTGCCTAAATAATACAACCATACAGTGTTCAATAAAAGTCTCATGTCATGCCCCAATAATACTTCCATATACACTCATATACTGTTCAAATAAAAGTGCCTTACAGTGCCCCAATACCACCAAAAAGTGCCCAAACAATTCTTCTGTATAACGTTCAAATCAAGTTGGCGCTGATTTCCAAAATAACATAACCATACATTACCCAAAAAACTGTGCTATACAGTAAACAAATAAAGGTATCATCTAGTTCACAAATAACACAACTACATTGTACCCAAAAACACACTGCTATCTGTCCTCCAAATAACAGTGTCTGACAGTGCTTATATAAAATGCAGATGCAGAAAGGACTTACAATTAGCCAAGACTGTGTCATTCTAAGGCAGGCATCCTCAAACTGTGGCCCTCCAGCTGTTGCAAAACTACAACTCCCAGGATGCCCGAACAGCCTACAGGTATCAGCCTACATCAGGGCATTGTGGGAGTTGTAGTTGTACAACAGCTGGAGGGCCGCAGTTTGAGGATGCCTGTTCTAAGGAGTTGAAGCCACATGATAGGCCCCTTTTGGCCCTTTTTGGCCCTCCTATAACTTAGTAATAGAAATACAGTAGTTAAAGCAATACTGGTTCTGACTCAGAAGAGCTATGGAATTTTATTTTGCAAACCCATCACATCACATCATTACAGACAATGGTCAACAGCACAGTTTGCTGTTCAGCGCCCGGAAACACAACTAGAATGTGCCCTCAATAAATGAAGACCTTGTACCAAATGTTTAGCGAAATCATATCATACTTTTGTTTTGCAATTTGCAGCTGGTGTGAAGATAAGAAGAATCTGTATTCATAGCATTTCATTTTTTCTTTTCGTTACCGCCAGCACCTTATGTTTTGCAAAGTCCAGGGGCTTTGTATTAACATCTGAACTCCATCAAAAAAATGGTAATAGACCATAGCTGTGTCCCCATACAGATAGGTTACTTCTCACAAATCATCCTCCGGCTTTGCTGGATTCTACCAGCATCATAAATTAGTATGTGCTAAAGCTGCTCTAAATGGGCTTCACATTGTGTGAAAGATCTAAGTCAGTTAATGAAGCAAGTTAATGAAGCTCATAAAGGTAGTTCACAGATAGATTGGGAGGAACAACCTTGACCTTTATTTTGATGGCTCATACAACAGTACATGTTTAAAAAGAGAACCTTGAGATGACACGGCTACATCATTTTTCTTAGAACTTGCAATCAATACAGAGTTACACTTTAGGGAGCATGACATGTCTTCCAGAGAGCTATGGAAAGCCAGTGAGTTATCTGAGCAGAGAGGATTCTGGGAGGAAAAATCTATACTGCCCAGATTCAATTGCCACATTGACCTATGAAGTGGCCCTTATTATGATGAGAGGTATGATTGATACGGAGATACCTCAGTAAGCAACTCAGTTTTAATGGACTGATTTGTCCATACCTCATTGTACAGTGATCCTTCAGGCTGAAGATCTGGGCTATTTAACGTAGATTTATAATAACATACAGTGTATGGGTCTTTGTGAGTTAAGCCCTGAAATCTTTAAAGGGGTTATCTAATGGTTAAAGTAAAAAATAAAAATCAGATATCATTCAGTACATTAAAGTCTAACCAACCTAGAACCAGCCCTGTACCTCACATAGATTAAGAGATCTACTCCTTTATTGATCCAATTCCTCTGATAGATTTTCATAAGATTGGCTGGTCAGGGGGCATGTCCTTTCTCAGGGGTGTGTCGTTCCTGGGTGTCCTTTCTGTTGCAGCTCTCTCCCTGTAAATGTCATAGCATCTAACATGGAAGTTGAAGGATTAAACTGAGCATGTGCAACCTCCTTATTGAGGTGGACAGAAAAATAAGGAAAAATACAAACAGCAGGTAGCACTATACAGATACATTTTATTGAATAACTCAGTGGCTATACAACATTTTTAATTAAATGCAAATGCAAAAGTATATTCTTTTTGGGACAACCCATTTAAGGATTTTGTATTCAGAGATTACAGTAACAGACATGCAGTTATAAGCCAGTGTGATATATGCAAATAATTTTTGTAGGAAGGCGCAAGGGTCCGTCATTGACGGAAGGTATGTGTCACTGAGGTTCCTGGCCTCGGTGAGGTAAGAGCCGTTATTTTTAAGTGTCAGCGGCAGTTAGTGCTGACTGACACTATTTGCTAGTTAGTATGGCTGTAGAGCTGATCCGGGCCGGCTCTTATTGGGAGCAGCCTAATTTTTGCTGTGTATGAACAAGCACCAAGACTGTTATGATTTGCTGAGTGTGAATAAAACATTAAAGTTTGATTTACAACCTGGTTCCTTGCCTCTATAACTGCGTCTGCTAACCTGCCTACCAGAGCGAATCCCCACATTTTCTTATATGTCTTTCTGAGGGTTGACATATGTGTGCATACAGCTTTAACCACCATCACAGTATCCCAATGGTTGCTATGGCAGCCGGATTCCTTACAAAAGCATCTAGATTTGCCATGTACCTACGTTTGCCAGGCTCAGCCAGAGGTCAAGCTTAGTGTCAGTGTAAAACTGTAGCGAACTGTACAGCAATCAGCCCCATTGAATATTGAAGATCCAAGTGGGACTTGATAAAAAAAAAGGGGAAAACATTTTTTTTTACGTTTTTAAAAAATTTCATGAAAATTTCTATGAAAAATAGATTTTCCCCATATCTGCTAATGTATAATTGATTAAAGAATGAAAAAATAAAATAAAGTGCACATATTTGGTATTGCCACGTCCCTAAGGACCTTATCTATAAAAGTTCCATGTTAGGCTACTTTCACACTTGCGGCAGGACGGATCCGACAGGCTGTTCACCATGTCGGATCCGTCCTGCGGCTATTTCGCCGTGCCGCTCGACCGCCGCTCCGTCCCCATTGACTATAATGGGGACGGGGCGGAGCTCCGGCGCAGCACGGCGGTGCACTGCGCAAGGCCGCCGGACTAAAATTACTGCATGTCAGGCTTTTTAGTCCGGCGGCTTTCGCCGTGAACCGCCGTGCTGCGCCGGAGCTCCACCCCGTCCCCATTATAGTCAATGGGGACGGAGCGGCGGTCCGGCGGCACGGCGAAATAGCCGCAGGACGGATCCGACATGGTGAACAGCCTGTCGGATCCGTCCTGCCGCAAGTGTGAAAGTAGCCTTACTAATCCTGCGTGGTAAACTCTGTAAATAAAACTCAAAAACAATGACGAAATTGCTGTTTTTGTCATCTCACCTTCTGAAAAAATTGAATGAAAAGTGATCAAAAACTCATACGGATATAGCGGAGTTAACAGTTACACTTTATGAGTTAAAGCTTTATCACTGTAATTGCTAACTCTGTTGTATCTGTATGTATCCCAAAATGGTACCAATAAAAACCTGCATGGTCCTGCAAAAAACAAGCCCTAACACAGCTACGTTGGTGGAAAAATAAAATTGTTATGGATCTTAGTATATGACAATGCAAAATATAACTTATTTTTAATTTACAAAAGTTATTTTATACTGCAAAAGTAGGAAAATACGAAAAACTATATAAATTTTGTATCACCATAAACGTATTGACCCATAGAACAAAGTTATCATATCATATATACTGCATGAGGAACCCCATAAAAAAATTAAAAGCAACGGAATTGCAACTTTTTACCCATCTCACCTCACAGAAAGTGGTATATAAAGTGATCGAAAAGACATACTGTATGTATCCCAAAATGATACCAATAAAAACTACAGGCTGCCACGCAAAAAAAGGAAGCCCTCACATGTTTACACAGGTGAAAAAATAAAAATGTTATGGATGTTAGTATATGGCAATGCAAAATATCATTTATTCTTAATTAAAAAAGTGATTTTATGCTGAAAAAGTAGTAAAACATGAAAAAAACTATATAAATTAGGTATCATCATAACCATATCAACCCATAGAACAAATGTATCATCTCATGTATACCACGAGGAACCCCATAAAAAATAAAAATAAGAAAACATAGAATTGCAATTTTTGCCCACCTTGCCTGCCAAAAAATAAAGTGATCAAAAAGACATTATAAAGTGATCAAAATGACATAAATAAAGTGATGAAAAAGACATATGCACCCCAAAATGGTACCAATAAAAACTACAGGCCATCCTACAAAAAAAGAAGCCCTCACATAGTTACATTGGTGAAATTTTTTTAATGTTAAGGGTGTTAGTATATGGTGATGCAAAATATAATTTATTGTTTAATAAAAAAGTGATTTTATGCTGAAAAAGTAGTAAAATATAAAAAACTATATAAAGTTGGTATCACTTTAACTATATAAACCCACAGAATAAAATTATACCACGTGAGGAACCCCATAAAAATAAAAAATAAAACACTGACAGAATTGAAGTTTTTCCCATCTCACATCCTAAAAAATGACATAAAAAATGATCAAAAATGGTACAAAAAACTGCAGCTTGTCCTGCAACAAACAAGCCCTCCCACAGCTCAGTCAACAAAAAATAAATATGTTATGGCTCCGATAAAACAATTTCAGCAAATTCCATGCCGCTCCTTCCTTTCAGAATGCTGCCGTGCCCCTAAACAGCAGTTTACAATCACATATTGGGTGTTGCCATATTCAGGAGAAACGCTTAACAAATTGTGGCATGCATTTCCTCCTGTTATGTCTTGTAAAAATGAAAAAATTAGGGCTAAGAGAACATTTTATTGGAAATAAAATGTAGTTTTTCATTTTCACAGCCAATTGTTTCTAAATTCTATGAAATGCTTGTTTGGTCAAAGCATTCACTTCACCCCTTGATCAATTCCTTAAGGGATGTAGTTTCCAAAATGGGATCACTTTTTTTGGGTTTCCTTTCTAGGGGTACCTCAGGTACGTCTTCAAATGTGACATGGCACCTGAAAACCATTCCAGAAAAATCTGCTCTCCAAAAACAATATTGCGCTCCTTTCCTTCTGAGCCCTGCCGTGTGCCCATTAAGTTATTTGAAACCACATATTGGGTGTTTCTGTAAACTGCAGAATCAGGGTAATACATATTGAGGTTTGTTTTGCTGGTAACCCTTGCTGTGTTACAGGAAAATTTTATCAAAATAGGCACAAACATTTTTAAAATTTTACCTCTATTTTGCTTAACTTCCTGTGGAATACCTAAAGGTTTAACACAGTTTGTAAAATCAGTTTTGAATAAATTGAGGGGTGTAGTTTCTAAAACGGGGTATTCACATTGAAAAATTTATTGAAAATTAGAAAAATTGTTTCCAAAATTCTAAGCCCTCTAACATCCTAAAAAATAAAATGACATTTACAAAATGATGCCAACATAAAGTAGACATATGGTGAATGTTAATTAATAACTATTTTCAGAGGAATCACTCTGTCTTAAAAGCAGAGAAATTCAAATTTAGAAAATTGCACATTTTTCCAAATTTTCTGTAAATTTTTGATTTTTTTTTTATGTATAAAGGTAAAACATATCAACTCAAATTCACCGCTAACATGAAGTACAATGTTTCAAGAGAAAACAGTCTCAAATTGCTTGGATCAGTAAAGGCATTCCAGAGTTATTACCAGATAAAGTCACACGTCAGATTTGAAAAATGGGGCTTCGGCATTTGGTCCAAACTGACTTTTGCTGGAAGGGGTTAATCACTAATACAGTCTCCCTTTACTTTAGTTAATCAATGTGATGCCCTATTAATAGGTAAACTAGTGAAACCAAGTGCCTCTGCAAAGTGCCAATCATGGAAAATTAAGCACTGAAAATGCTTATGAAAACATGGACATGCCGGGTCCTTCAGAGGGGAATACATTCAGAAAATGAGACCTTAAAGTGGTTGTGCAGGGGTTTTATATTGATAACCTATCCACAGGATAGGTCATCAATGTCAGATCGGCAGGGGTCTGACACCCGACACCCATGCCGATCAGTTGTTTGAAGAGGAGGTGGTGCTCCATGTGCTGCTTCCTCTTCAATGCACTGTATGTCATCTCTCTTGAAGTGGTGGTGTAGTGTAATTATAAGTACTTGCTTCATTCAATTGCACTCACTTCCGAAACTACGGGCAGTGTAATAAACAGGAAGCAGCACTTGCATGGAGCGCCGCCTCCTCTTCAAACAGCTATTCGGCTGAGGTGCTGATCTGATATTGATGACTTACCCTGAGGACAGATACTGTGTTATATAGAGCAGCACAACTGTAGCTTAAGGTTCAATTTCAGGAATGCATCAGCCAATCCAAAGCCCCAGATCCATGGGGGTCAATATATGAAAATAACCAAAAAGAAAGTGATGGCAGCATCTCCAATCCAACAAGGTTTATTCACACATAGTGCATGAGACAGTACAAACGGTCCAGGTACAGCAACATTTCGACTACATAGTAGCCTTTTTCAAGCTACTTCTGGAGTGTAAGACAGGAGTATATAAAGCACATTTAATCTCTCCTCCCATCCCAATATGCCAATAAAATTCCTAATTACATCTTACTAAAATCTGTGTTAAATGTGTCCACCAGTGAGCTCTAGGCAAATCATAAACATCGTTACCGATAACCAATCAGTAAAAGCATATTACCTTAAAAAGGATGGCTGCAGCTGGATGCCCCATCGCGCTTGCAAATATGTCAGCTTGGTGTTCTCTCATTCTCAGTGTAGTCCTAAAACCCGCCACTGACACAAGGTCCAGCCCACGTGTCTTCATACGCTATAACGTATCGCAATCATGTGACTACACACAGACCACATGATCGCACAACTCCGCTCACGTGATTTCACCCGGAACTTACTCAAACTGGAAGCGTCTCCATCCCCATAGAGACCATCAGTTGATCCACACGGGTAATGGATATAATAATTATGCTAAATGTCTATACGAAATATTCCCTATAAACAAACCATAAAGTCTATTGGAAACATATTAATTAATCCTTTTTTATATTTACTGGGTACATGTCGCGCTTGATGGGGAAATCCAGATGCAATCCAACCTTCACCTATAAAACACAAATATAGAAAAATAGAAAAGACATATTAAAACCAACTTCAAAAAACAAGACCCTTATCATACATAATTAAGACCGATACACATTATTCAATACCACTCACTTTAAAATCTATATTCAATCCATATGGTTGTAACGCCTTCAAGGTAAAGATCCACTTCAATTCCTTCTTCCTAAGTATTGCCTCTCTATCTCCACCCCTCCTCAATATTCCTACAGAATCAATCACCTGGAACCTGAGTTGATTAATTCAATGTCCACTCTCCACAAAATGTTTAGCCACCGGTTTATCCATATTCTTCTTCCTGATGGTACTCTTATGTTTATTAATTCTTTCCCTGACCTCCATAGTGGTCTCCCCAACATAGATTAAACTACATGGGCACTGGATCATATATATCACATCCCTTGATCTGCAAGTGTAGTAACCATTTATCTTAAATACTTGTACAGTATATGGATGCCCAAAGGTATTCACTTTAATTATATTGCCACAATTGCAGCAACTCAGACACAGAAAATTACCTAGCTTACGTGGGGCTAGATATCATTGTCTTTCCACCTGTGCACATCCCCATCAGATTTCACCAATCTATCCCGTAGATTAGATTGACTTTTATATGCCATCAATGGTTGTAACTGAAACTCTTTCACTAAGGGTAAACCGTTCTGCAGAATATGCCATTCTTTTTTTATGCTTCGTGCTATTTGGCCACTAAGTGGACACAAAATAAATCTTTTTGTGTATCACTCATTTTAGGAATCCCCAATAGAGTGGTTTCCCTCGCTGTATTAATTACCCTCTCTCAGGATGTATGTAGCAATCTATATGGATAACCCCTGTTTTTAAACTTACTGCACATTTCATCCATTCTCAGACACTATGCTCCTAACCTGAAGTAATTGGCTCCATGGAAGTGATTCTATCATTCGTTGTGGGTGGCAACTATCATACCTAAGTAGATTGTTTCTGTCTGTAGGTTTTGGTACAAGTCAGTTCTAATATGGCCATCTTCAATATAGACCATAAAATCCAAAAATTTTAATTGTTCCCCTGACACTACCTTCGTAAATTATAAACCAGGTACCCCTGTATTCAGATGGTGATGAAACCTTTCAAGTTCTTCAAGAGTACCAAACCAAATCAAAAAAATATCATCGATGTAGCACCACTAGCACAGGACACTCTCCTTAAATGATGACTGGTACACTAGTCAGTCCTTCACCTCGGCCATGTACATGCTAGCATAAGTGGGGGCCACATTCGACCCCATTGCCGTCCCCAGTTTCTGCTGGTAAAAGGTATTCCCAAGGAGGAAATAATTCCTCCTGAGGACCACCTCCAGGAGCTGGAGGACAAACTGTGCACCAGTCGGAGAGAACCCTGCACTAGATAGCGCCACATCGACAGCTCTTAAACCCAAATCATGCTCAATAGATGTGTAGAATGAAACCACATCAAAACTCACAAAATAAAAACATTCCGGTAACACAATATCTCTTAATTGTAAGAGAAAATCACCTGTATGCCTGATGTAGGAGGGTGCATTAGTGGCATAGATCTGCAGCAGTTGGTCAAGAAAGATGGCTATGGTGCTGAATATTGAGCCCCTCCTCGAGCCAATTGGTCTACCCGGGGGGTCACTCAGACTTTTATGTATTTTCAGAAGTGTATACAATTAGTGAGTAATGGGGTGCTCTACCCTCAAATACTCCCCTAATTCCTCATCTATGACAACCCCTTTCAAGGGCTTTGACAATGATGTCACTTATACACTTCGCTATGTCACCCTTCGGGTCCCGTTCAAGCACCGCATAGACATTTCTGTCGGCCAACTGCTTGCGTATCTCTTCCACATATTCACATGTGTCCATAAAGACAACAGCACCCCGCTTATCAGCAGGTTTCACCGTTATTTCCTTATTCTGCTCAAGTACTGTTAAGGCCATTTTTTCTTGTCTAGACATTTTGTATGGACAATACACCTTTCCAGTTTCCATTAATTGATTAATCTGTCTATTGACTATTTCAATGTATGACTTAATAACATGGTTATTTTGCGGTGGGGAAAAATAGATTTTCTTCCTAAGGTCAAAATCCTTCAACCGCAATTTATTAACATCCTTATCATCAATGGTTGTTTTATTATTTACTTCCCTAGTAGCAAAAAAAACCTTTTAATCTTAATCTCCTAAAAAATGTTGTAAGTCCAGTTCAATGTCAAACCAGTTAGTGGGAGCTGATGGACAAAAGGTCAATCCACGGCTCAAAACCGTTACCTGATCCTTAGTTAGTTTGACGGACGAAATATTGACCACTAGGAGTCTCCCTTCTTCGGGTTGCATCTCGTCATCCTCCTTTATGTCTCCTTTGATCGTCCCAGGTACATCTGGGAGGGATATTTCTTTTGGGGCCTATAGAGAGGCAATACTTAGGAAGAAGGAATTGAAGTGGATCTTTACCTTGAAGGCATTACAACCATATGGATTGAATATAGATTTTATCGGTCTTAATAATGTATGATAAGGGTCTTGTTTTTTTAAGTTGGTTTTAATATGTCTTTTCTATTTTTCTATATTTGTGTTTTATAGGCGAAGGTTGGATTGCATCTGGATTTCTCCATCAAGCGCGACAGGTACCCAGTAAATATGAAAAAGGATTAATTAATATGTTTCCAATAGACTTTATGGTTTGTTTATAGGGAATATTTTGTATAGACATTTAGTATAATTATTATATCCATTACCCGTGTGGATCAACTGATACACTATGTGAAGCGTCTGGTCTCTATGGGGATGGAGACTCTTCCAGTTTGAGTAAGTTTCGGGTGAGATCACGTGAGCGGAGTTGTGCGATCATGTGGTCTGTGTGTAGTCACATGATTGCAATACGTCATAGCGTATGAAGACACGTGGGCCGGACCTTGTCAGGTAACCAGTGTTAGTGGCGGGGGTTTATACTAAACGTGCGCATTGGGAATGAGAGAACGCCAAGCTGACATATTTGCAAGCACAATGGGGCGTCCATCTGCAGCCATCCTTTTTAAGTTAATATCCTTTTACTGGTTGGGTATCGGTAACGATGTTCATGATTTGCCTAGAGCTCACTGGTGGACACATTTAACACAGATTTTAGTAGAATGTAATTAGGAATTTTATTGGCATATTGGGATGGGAAGAGGGATTAAATGTGCTTTATATACTCCTGTCTTACATTTCAGAAGTAGCTTGAAAAAGGCTACTATGTAGCCAAAACGTTGCTGTACCTGGATCGTTTGTACTGTCTCATGCATCATGTGTGAATAAACCTTGTTGGATTGGAGATGCTGCCATCGCTTTCTTTTTGGTTATTACCCTGAGGACAGGTCATCAATATAAAACCCCTGCACAACCCTTTTAAGCACTACAATCTTTCCTATTCAGAGACTAAAGTTGCAAAGCTCTTTAGCACCCAGCTATAAACCACAATGATTATACAAATAAATACAAGTTTAACCCCTTACTGACGGGGCGATTTTCTGTTTGGACATTTCCTTTTTTTACTCCCTGCCTTCCCAGAACCATAACTTTTAATTTTTCCAGGACAAGTTGTGCTTTTAATACCATCATTTAATATTGCATACAATGTAGTGAAAAGCTGGAGCAAAAATTCCAAATTCCTAATATAGGCTGTGGCTTATTACTTCAATGGAACTCCTTCTCTAATCTCAGCCAGGGGTAGGCATTCCACTCGCTTCTGGGTTTTTGCCCTTTCAAATGCTGTGGCATCTAAAAAGTTAAATATCTGCGTTAGGCATTACCACCGATCGCAGATTTTATCCCTTGGTCTCTGCTGAGTGAAACAGCAGGCATCCGGTATCTACGGTGCTCACTCTGCTGCGGAGCAGGCGCCATCTTTAAAGACCCAACAGAGGATGTCAGGATGGGAGTTAATGGAAAGTCCAGAAAAATCCTCGTTTCCATGATCACTGCAGTTCTGAAAAATGTGTACCCATATACATGTGAAGGATTTAGCAGCTTATTTTCACAAGCTACATTTTTTAAGCTGTTCCTTTAAGAACAGTCATAAACCAAGTAGAAAACTTCTATGTGCCTCTGCAATAAATATGATGGCGAGTTTGAATCCACAGTTAATATGCCACCTGATGCCCCCTGACAGCGCATGTCTGTGCCGGAGGATGTATTTGTGGCATGGGTCATTTGGCTGCAGTAACTTTGTAATGATTAGCTGTACTAGTAAGATATTCATCTGCAATGTGACTCATACTTCTTAATGGAGAGGAACACAACTGGGACATTAAATCTCTCCAGCACAGCCATTTTCTGCATAACAGAACAAGCACAACATTGAAATTGCCAGCACTGATCTTCTGCCGTGTGGCATTTTGTATCCCCACAGAGATCTGTTCCTCATACAGATGCCATATAAAGCCTCAAGGACACGCAAGGTTTACCGGTAGTTAAGACAAATTACAATGATATTATGGTAATAATCTTTTTTTCTCATTTGTTTTCCCATTACTCAATTTTCTGCACCCCAGGGTGATGTGAAACCCCAGCTGAGAGATGCATTACTTTCAAGAAACAGATAGTTACTAATACAGAGGCACAAATAAGATAGAAAGCGATTGTAAAGGAATGACAGCTGAAAAGGCAGATACTAAAACAAGCACAAAGCAAGAAGCAGCCTGAGATGGGAAGATAGAAGGAAACAAAGGGAGAGAAACAATAGTGCCGCACCGAGGCACTAATAAAAGAGGAATTTCTGTACGCTATATCTAAGGAGAACAGAACATTAGAGACACAGTGAGGGAGATTTATCAAAACTGGTTTAGTTTTCCATAGCAACCAATCCGATTCATTTTTCTGAACTCCTTTGGAAAAGGAAAGGATTAAGCTGATTGGTTGCTATGGGAAACTAAGCCAGTTCTACTTTGCACAGGTCTTGATCAATCTCCCTCGATGTCATTGAACCTCAGCACAGGTCAGAGGAGTTGCAATTAGAGGGGTGTATAAGAGAGCATAGATTGCCACCAGCCTGTGATATTGTCCAGTGTGGAAGTACTTTGCCTATAGTATTAAGGAATTGCATTAAAATCTCTTTAATAATTTATCGTTCTAAATTGAACTAAAGGTCAAAATACAGAATTAGTGCTACTCTGCGGGGGGTTTCACATGAGCATATAAAATATTTTAATATTTTAAAAATTCATCACATGCTAACTCCATTTTGAAAATTGTAATTTAAATTATAGATGCGTAGGAGCATTTATCACGGCCAAATGTTGGGATGTATGCTAACCCAGCACCATCATAAATGAAGTGTAAATCATCTGGATAAGTCATCAGTATCTGATCGGTGGGGGTACAACAAGCAGGACCCCCGCCGATCAGCTGTTTGAGAAGCAAGGCTCTACTTGGTATTACGGCTCAGCCGCATTCATTTATGAAAGCTGAGAGAAGGCCGCAGTGCTACCTCAAGAGCCAATGCTTTTTCAGCTGTTTGGCTGATACAGAGGATCGGTCATCAGAATTTAAGCCTAAAAAAAAAAACTTTTAACCATGCTTGTTCTTAACCATATCACTGTATTCATGCAACATTTAAAATATAACCTTTAATATTGCAAATAAATTTAGGTCAATAGAAGACCACCAACGCAAAGAGTTAGGAAAAGACGTCTAAAAACAATATAAATAAATCAGAGTTGAGGATGCAAAAGAGAGGAAGTTTTCTGAAGTAGTTGGGCAGATGAGAGCCAGGGAAACTAGCACTCTGTTAAACCCTAACTACCCCTTACTGCAGGGAACCATATTGATGGATTAACCCTGAATAGGAACCTACCCCTATTGTACCCTAGTTAACCCCATGCTGCCCCAGCGTGTTTCCACCATCTGGGTTCTTCAGGAGACCAGTGAAGGATTATGGAAACAATACCCCAAAATATGTCCTTTAAATCAGTAGGCACAACTGGAATCAATGCCTAGGCTGCTACCACCAATTAGGAAAATGCTCGTTTAACATTAAAAAAGATGCCTAACCAACCGAAGATATATGAACCACACATGTAATATGAAAAAACGTCTTTATTATGATCAATCCAAATAACATACATAACATCTATGTGACATGATAAAATGTTGCAGATAAGTGCTATGAAGTATAATCTCCCCAAGATCTAGGGTAGCATGTACTGAATATATTATACACCTATCAGCTTCATATAGGTTCTCTAGAAATCAAAAGAGGTGTACCCTAAGTTTCATAATCTTGCCGAATGCTATATATAACATATGATATGATGACCAAGTAACGGTCTAAGCATGGTTGCATACTCCCATAGACTGCAAACAGTGGTTGGGATGTACAGTAATTACTTCTATATAATCCGGAAATCCGGCTCAAACACCAACCAAAGTGTTACTCTAGGGCAGTGATAGGCAAACTGCGGCTCTCCAGCTGTTGCAGAACTACAACTCCCAGCATGCAAAGGCTGCCTACAGCTTTCAGCCTACAGCAGGGCATGGTGGGAGTTGTAGTTTTGCAACAGCTGGAGAGCCGCAGTTTGCCTATCACTGCTCTAGGGTATAAGCAAATCAAAAATATCAAAAACACATAAAGGCAAGACCAAGTAACTTGCTAACCCAGGACCAGGGAGGACCAAGAGTACCCCGACATATGTTTCACCTTGCATTTTCAAAGGGGCATGTCCCTCTGAACTATACCCCAACTATTTATACCCACTGAACAGCTGAAGCTCATTCTCCATAGTGTTCAATCATTCGTTCACCTGTAAGCAGATTTGGCGGTAAACCACATGTCATGCTGCGCACAACGTCCCTCGGATAGAAGGCGAGATCTCGCGATAGCCTAAGGGATCATGCCAGAAGTTCCAATCATGTGGTCCAATCACATGACCTGGAGATCGAGCCATGTCTGGGTCAATCCACCCTCTGCAAGACCCAGTCCCCGCCCAAAACAGGGGGCGGGGGCCTAGGACGCAACCAGCCCATCTCCGTGTCACCCACACCATCTTTGCAAGGTGCAAGTTGCCCACATCTGGCAAAATGGCTTCCATCCATATTATATATATTAAAAACTAACAGGCTATATCAATTAGAAATTGATCATAATATGAAGGACCAATTTAATGGAAATAGACACATTAGTATATAAACCATACATCCCTACTATAGAATTGCAGTATATCATAAATTTCAGCCTCCATATAATAAACTTATTGGGATAAATCGCTAAATGGATCAATAGCTCATAATAATAATAATAATAACAAATTTAAATTGCAAGGTGGAATTTGCAAATATTCCACCCATGATAATGTTGTACATGTAATACATAATAAAAGTGAAATATATAAATATATAAATGTATAAAAAAAAATATATATATATATATATATACACACACATACAATAAAAACCACTTGAAACAATCTATGAATTTGAAGCACCTAATAAACCACTAGATGTGATTAAAGACAAATACTGTATGTGTGAAAAGTAAAAACAAACAATGGTAAAATGTGATAACTTAATACAAAAATGCCAATCCGTCCATTTTTTTCAACATCCAAATAGATGGAGGAGAATGAAATATATTTATTATCTACTTCCCAAGTAGGGAGTACCAGTCCATATCCATTTTCTCCCCACACGATGTAGCCTTCATTTCTCTTTTTATTCATAGTCCCAGATGTCAATATCCAATCAGTTCATTCTATGGGTAAACATAATATGGGTCAGAGATAAATATCAACAAACTGTTAAAAATAACATTATTCCAGGTCAGGGGAGATGACCCAGGTCAGGGGAGAAAAATCTGAGCGTTATAAGAATGGGGCAAAACTATTGCCTTCATTAAGGCTGCATTCACACGTCCGTGCTGTGTTGCGGACCCGCAAATTGCGAATCCACAACACACCTGCCCGGCACCCCTATAGAAATGCCTATTCTTGTCCGCAGCTGCGGACAAGAATAGGACATGCTCTATCTTTTTGCGGAGCTGCGGACCCAAAGATCGGGGCCGCGCTCCGCAAATGCGGATGCGGACAGCACACTGTGTGCTATCCGCATCCATTCCGTCCCCATAGAGAATGAATGGGTCCGCACCCGTTCCGCAAAATTGCGGAACGGATGCGGACCCATTTTGCGGACGTGTGAATGGAGCCTAAGTCCGCGTGGTGAGACAGTATTGAGGAGGAAAATCCATCTTGTCTCCTGACAGAGTACTTTTTTCCAAATACCTCCTAGATGAAATAATCACATGGTCAATACCTCTAAAGCGGAGGAGAGAACCATCCGAATTACGTAGTTCTTTAAAATGGCTCGGGATAGTTCGTAGGTCCTGGGTATTTTCCTTTTCTCCGTGGCTGCTTCTATTGCCAGTACATGTTCTCTAATCCGCCTTTTAAATTGGCGCGATTTTGTCGCTTGTACAAACATGGACAGGGCAGAATATTTTTGGGACTCATCTCATAGTAGACGGTACAAAATAACATACACAATAACATGTACAACCATTTAATCTCTTGGTCAATTTGCCTATGAAATTTGATTTATGTAGGGATGACATCGCGCCAATTTAAAAGACGGACATGTACTGGCAATAGAAGCCACCAGGGAGACAGAAAATACCCAGGACCTACAAACCATCCCAAGACATTTTAAAGAACCACATAATTCGGATGGTACTCTCCTCCGTTTTAGAGGTATTGACCATGTGATTATCTCATCTAGAGGAGGTCATTGGAAAAAAGTACTCTCTCAGAAGGAGACAAGATGGATTTTCCTCCTCAATACTGTCTCACCACGCAGACTTAATGAAGGCAATAGTTTTGCCCCAATCTTATAACTCTCTGATTTTTCACCCCTGACCTGGGTCATCGCCATTAGGTAATACTATGGATTTTAACTGTTGTTTTTAATGGAATAATGTTATTTTAACTGTATGTTGATTTTGTTCTGTGACTTCCCCATATTATGTTTACCCATAGAATGAACTGATTGGAAATTGACATCTGGGACTATGAATAAAAAGGGAAATGAAGGCTACATCGTGTGGTAAGAAAATGGATATGGACTGGTACTCCCTAGTTGGGAAGGAGATAATAAATATATCTCATTCTCCTCCATCTAATTGGATGTTGAAAAAAATGGACGGATTGGTATAGGAAAATGGACATGATTATTAAGACCTCGTTGAAAAAAAGGGACAGGATGAAAAAATGGGATGGCTTGGGATAGGAAAATGGACATGATTATTTAGACCTGATCTACGGACCGATAAAACTGGGGGGGTAGTTTAATATATGGTACCTCAATTTATTTTGGTTGTGACATGGTAGTATCTAAGTAACTTAGATGAGTGTTGCATTTATTTTGGGCACCATTGTCTTTCACTGGATCACTTGCATGGTCACTGGCACTGCACAAGCACTTTAATCACTCACTGTGCATTTTTGTATTAAGTCATCACATTTTACTATTGTTGGTTATTACTTCACACATATTTGTCTTTAATCACATCTTATGATTTATTAGGGGCTTTAAATTCATGGATTGTTTCAGGTGGTTTTTATTTTTTATATATATATATATATATATATATATATATATAAACACACATTTATATATTTTTAAATTTCACTTTTATTATGTATTACATGTACAACATTATCATGGGTGGAGTATTTGCAAATTCCACGTTGCTATTTCATTTTTTTAAATTATTATTATGAGCTTTTGATCCATTTATCCAAATAAGTTTATTATATGGATGCGGAGCCTACGGACCTCATAGACCCCCATAGACTATAATGGGGTCCGTTAGGTTTCCGCTCAGGAGATGATTTTGGAGCGGAGACAAAAGTCCTCTCTGCTCCAAAATCATCTTCTGGGCGGAAACCTAACGGACCCCATGGGGGTCTATGAGGTCCGTAGGCTCCGCTCGGCTCAGTTATGAGCCGAATCCGTCCTTTCCGTTCTCCTGCTCCTATAACGGAGCAGGAGAGCGGAAAGGCTGAACGCTGATGTGAACATAGCCTTAAACAAAGAGGTGTTTGGGTTCGAAATATGTAA
Source organism: Bufo bufo (assembly GCF_905171765.1). Lineage (NCBI taxonomy): Eukaryota > Metazoa > Chordata > Amphibia > Anura > Bufonidae > Bufo > Bufo bufo. The sequence goes on from NC_053389.1 coordinate 318,434,621, forward strand.
ATTTGCTCTGTTTCCTTTAGTAAAATCCACTTACCCCTGACGAGGTAAGAGACATATGACCACAACAGCACAGAATTTACTGTAAGCGCTTGTAGGTTACCCTTGTGACAAGCATGTACATGATGGGATACTAGAGTATTTTTAGAAATGTTGGCCCATATTGATAGGATAGCATCTTGCAGTTGATGGAGATTTGAGGGATGCACATCCAGGGCACGAAGCTCCCGTTCCACCACATCCCAAAGATGCTCTATTGGGTTGAGATCTGGTGACTGTGGGGGCCATTTTAGTACAGTGAACTCATTGTCATGTTCAAGAAACCAATTTGAAATGATTCCAGCTTTGTGACATGGTGCATTATCCTGCTGGAAGTAGCCATCAGAGGATGGATACATGTTCTCATTCTGTTTACGCCAAATTCGGACTCTACCATTTGAATGTCTTAACAGAAATCGAGACTCATCAGACCAGGCAACATTTTTCCAGTCTTCAACAGTCCAATTTTGGTGAGCTCGTGCAAATTGTAGCCTCTTTTTCCTATTTGTAGTGCAGATGAGTGGTACCCGGTGGGGTCTTCTGCTGTTGTAGCCCATCCGCCTCAAGGTTGTGCGTGTTGTGGCTTCACAAATGCTTTGCTGCATACCTCGGTTGTAACGAGTGGTTATTTCAGTCAACTTTGCTCTTCTATCAGCTTGAATCAGTCAGCCCATTCTCCTCTGACCTCTAGCATCCACAAGGCATTTTTGCCCACAGGACTGCCGCATACTGGATGTTTTTCCCTTTTCACACCATTCTTTGTAAACCCTAGAAATGGTTGTGCGTGAAAATCCCAGTAACTGAGCAGATTGTGAAATACTCAGACCTGCCCGTCTGGCACCAACAACCATGCCACGTGCAAAATTGCTTAAATCACCTTTCTTTCCCATTCTGACATTCAGTTTGGAGTTCAGGAGATTGTCTTGACCAGGACCACACCCCTAAATGCATTGAAGCAACTGCCATGTGATTGGTTGACTAGATAATTGCATTAATGAGAAATAGAACAGGTGTTCCTAATAATTATTTAGGTGAGTGTACATTGCCTGTCACAAAAGAGGTGATCACTTGGGTAGTATGGATAAAACCAAATGCCTTACTCTCACCACAATGGTACATAGACAGAGGTTGCCTATCCAACCATGTACTAGGAGAAATAGGAAAGGTATAAAGGCTATGACTTCTACTCTTGTGATAAGTGATAGTGGGATGGTCAAGGATGACATCTGAAAGATCTGTATCCATCTTCATGTATCTTATTAGAGGAATCATACATTGCAATCAGTCTAATCAGAGAGTCAGATGTAGGAGTCTGTTTGGGAACAGGAAGATCCCATCTATCCTAACTGAAAAGCATCATACAGAATCTGGTTAGGGTTTCCCTGAATTCTGTGCAAAACATTTTTAAAAAGTCATTTTTTTTTCAAACGATAGATTTTTATTCTTTTAATCTGCAAACTGACAACAGAATAAATTATTATTATAAATTTTTGTGTCAGTCATTTTGATATATAAAATGTATATACAGTAATATTCATAGTTTCACGTGAATGTGGCAATAATCGCGATGGCTTTGGTTGATGTGGGCATTTTTATTTTTTTTATTATTTATTATTTTACTTATATTTTGATATAGAGACACTTTGCATTTTGCACTGTAACCAAAGGAGCCCTAGTTACAGAGGAAAACAGCACCCTGTGAAGGCTTTCTACAAGGCAGAGCTGATTAGGATCTGCTAACAACCTGTAGTTCTTTTCTGCCGCCGAGACACCTGGCGATCATGTGATCGCTTGGTCCCATAGAGGAAGTGGCTTAGCCTTCTTCTTTTCACTGTATAGCGCTTATTGAGCAGTATGCACCTGTCTGAGAAGGCACAAAAGTCAATAAACCACTTCTGTCTTCTACTCGGGTACACGACTGTTTAGTGACAGTGGGGGACCTGACCTGCTCCTGTTAGCATGCGGGAGAATGACCTTTATTTCAGCGCTGTGCAGTGCTCCCATCAGAAACCCAGATGATCACACAATTGTCGCTGCCAGTAGAACGAGGGCTGCAAACCATGAGTTTCTAATTTGACTTTGATATCACATCCCAAAAGTTATTAAAAAGGTCAAGTAAACATTTCATGCAACTGTTTATCTAACTGATTTAAAAGCCACTTCTATCAGAAAGGGGTATTTTTTTAAACTCAATATTCATATAATTTTTTTATTTTATTTTAAGTTTTTCTTTTTCATTTTGGCATTGAAAAATAATCACCAACTATTTTTGTTCTGTAGCAATGAAGACGTCCTATATAGATAGTGTGACACAGTGAGGGGTTGTGTCTGGCAAGGCAGTTAGTTTCTTCCCAGCATGTGCGGCTGGGCTGGTTTCAAGCTTGGTGAGGTCAAATACCGGACCAGAGTTTAAGTGCCGGTCTGGGTTTTGGCAGAACCTGGCTGTCCTTAAATAGGCAGCTGGGCTCAGCAGAGATGTCTCTGTTTTTGAGGCTTTGTGCCGTGCTGGAGGGCTGAGAGATGCATTCTGGGGAAACAGGCCCCCTAAAGCCTGCTGTGGACTACTGGAGGCAGAACTGCCAGCAAGGTGACTTGTATTATATGAACTTTCCATTGTGTGTGAATTAACACCAAGACTACAAAGTTACGTGCTGTTTTGTGCAATTGCCTCAGGTGTGAATAAACACTGATGTTTTGATTTAAGAACTTGTATTTTGCCTCTGTACTGCGCCCGCTTACCCTATCTACCAGAGCGAAATCCCACAATAGGTAATCAATTGTCAGTTGAAGGTAATATCTTATCTGCTTTGAAGGGAAGATCTTATCTGCAGGGTCAAATATTAACAGCTAAGACTGGGGCTACCTCCAATGCTGGCTGTAGTGCAAAAGGCTGCTCTATGAACCAAAGCTATTACAGTTCATTCATAGAGCTAGGGGAGGACTGGGAACTTAAAGTGGTCCTGGAAAAAAATATAAAAGTGGACCCGCTTTTGTAGATGGGTCCAAATTGATAGAAGGCAGGGCCAGCAATACCATGTTGTGGCACATTTTACCAACCCAGCAGAGCCAAAAACCATAGTTGATCACAACATACTGCCAGCAGTACAAAATACATCCCCAAAAACTTCCACTGGCCAGCCATGAGGCTCTACCCAAAACAGTGATGACAAAAAACAGTGGGTGGTTCTTAAGGAGTTAAGTTTGGCTTCTTTGAAACTTATGGTCAACTGTAATTATATTATTATAGAAATAATAAAGTGACCGTTTTACTATCCGTTTCTGTAAAGCTAGTTCAAAAGTGACAAACAATATGGCTGTACTCTCTATTGTCACTTTTGGAAAGTGGCAGTTGCAACTGCATAGAAAAATTCTTATACCTCTGTAAGTAAGGAAACATACACACCCAAGAAGCCACACTACACTCTCTGATAGTTTGTTTCAATGTATCAGTCTGGATTCCAGGGTATACACAATTGTATCCACTTTTCAGCTGACAGCAGGACTATCCCCTTTAAGTGCAGGACCCAAGGTAAATAAAATGGTTGGAGCATTTCTACCAGTAAAAATTCCAAGTAAAAGTCCACTTCCAGCTTTATGTAGAGCTCTCCTTTAAGATTCTTCATTTTATAGGCTAACAAAACTTACAGCCTAAGACAGCTGAAGCAGGGCACGCGTCTCCCAGTGGTTTTATATATGTACGCCGGCTCACACTGCATCAAATTCTTCTTGCCTTTTTATAACCTTGTAAATGGACTTTACTACAGAAGACGTACGACTCATTTTATGGAATTTAGTCTGTGTTTATTTTTTTTCATGTGCTGCTTCCCAGTCTAATTCTCCAGCATTAATACCTAATTAATCTAGATTTTTGTGCGTCTGTCTTTAATTTTTGTCACAGCAGTGTGTAATTGGAGTCTAATTCTCTCTCTCTTCCCTATGTGGCCTTGTGACATTTTTTTGCCCTAGTAAAATCATTTTTATATGTGCAACGGAACATTATGTTTGTCATTTCTTACAGCCCGAACACATTTACAGCTCAGACAACAGAACACGAGAAAACATCAACAAACTAATCTAGTAATATATGGCTGCCAACATAGCGCTGGCAATCTATTACTAATAGTTCCTGCAAAGCATCAAGATTCAAGGCACTGAGCGTAAAACACAGTAATTAATTTTTGAGGCATGGTAATTATGTTTCGGGTTATCAGAACAGTTCAGGCCGCGGTTTGTTTATAAAACATATTGATGTGTGTAATATTCGGCTACTGTAAAATATGCACATGGGACTGCAAGGCGGTATAATATAGGTGAGCAGGAGACCACTTCTTTTCAGGAATTCTCTAATTAAATGTTCCTTACCGCCGCTCACTTCTAACATAAAACTCTTCCTGCCTGGTCCCTCTGTTGTATTGTATCCTCCTTTGAATACATTATTATCTTTCATTCTTTTGTCATTGTTTTACTAGTGTTTAATTATTTTTATATGGGGAATGTTATAGATTGATGAGTTTCTGCATCAAGGAAAATTTACTGTTCGGTATTTACTATGTGTATTTCATGTACAGATTTTCTCAAAAAAGGTCAGTGACTGCAGCCTACATAGACTATACAGGTCTCTAATGTGGGCCATGAGATTTCCATATACCGTAGCTGCATGGTATATTTATGGGAATCAGCAGATTTGGAGGTGGACTACACATTAGAGGGACCACCACATCTTGAAATTGAAATGAGACCCTCCTTGAGTAAGTTCTTGGCTGTTACCTGCAAATCTCTCCCCTACACCTCCGTATTGTGGGGTTCTCCACCTCTATGACGGTTTCAATATACCATAATAAAAACGAATCCCTTAGTTGCCGCATACTTAAAGGGGTTTTTCCGAGACTCTGATATTGATGACCTAACGATAGATCATCAATATCAGATTGTTGGGGGTATGACACCCAGGACCCCTTGTGTGCAGTAAGCATTTTCCATGGACAGCACATGTACCCATTGATTTTAATGTGTTTGCTCACATAATAGTATTTTTTTACTGACTGTGGGTCAGTGAAAAAATCACGAAGACATGCAATACTTTGATCTGTGATGCGGCCGAAACATGGCCCATAGGCCTTGTTCACATTTCCGTGTCTGTTTGACGTCCATGAAAAAAATGAGTCCATGTTTCAATCATAAAGATGTCCATAAAAGATCGTGTTTGGTCCACGTGTCTGTTTTTTGTCTTACTTGTGTCATCCATATTCCACGGACACTGCTTAGCTGAAAATTAATTTTAAAAGAATCTACTAATAAAGGGGTTCTGAAGTTTTTTTAAACTGATGATCTATCTTCTGGATAGATCATCAGCATCTGATCGGTGGCCTGGGCACGGCTAAGCTCTATTCAAGTGAACAGAGCTTAGCCCCGCCCAGGCCATTGATACTAGTCGTGACGTCACTGGGCCAGCGGTAAACAGTGAGAAGGCCACGGCGCTACTGTCAGCACCGCTGCCTTCTCAAACAGCTGATGGGCAGGGGTCCCGGGTGTCGGACCCCCGCCGATCAGATGCTGATGATCTATCCAGAGGATAGATCATCAGTTTAAAAAAACTGCAGAACCCCTTTAACGGTCAGTGAAAAACTGACCAAAAACGGATGCCATCAATATTTTTTCACAGACCCATAGACTATAATGGGCGTGTTTGGTCCACATCATGGATCAAAGTTGTGCATGTCTCTGTGGTTTCTTCACTGACCTACAGTCAGTAAAAAACAATACTGATGTGTGAACAAACACATTCAAATCAATGGGTATGTGTGGTGCGTGTGGAAGATGCGGCCAGCAACTGTCAGTGAAAAACGGAAATGCAAAGGAGACCTTAGGCTGCCTGTACGTGAGTGTGGGTGGTTTTTGCACCATATCTGCACCAGAATCTGCAATTTCTAACAGCAGTTTTTGGTGCAGATTTGCCTCAAATCTCACCCTTCTTTGGAAAGGGGTGAAATCCGCAGCTACAACCACAACCACAGTGTACATAAGATTTGTGTAATCTCATACACTTTGCTGGCACTATACTACACTACGTTTTTTCTGCATGGGAATGCGTACTGGAAAACTGCACGTATTCTGCAATGTGTGCAGGTGGCCTTATAGTCTATAGGTCCATGAAAAAACACGGACACAACATGGATAGCATCCATGTTACGTCTGTGTTTGCTCCGTTTTTCACTGAGAATTGAGATGCTTTTGAAGTTACAGCTGAGCAGTGTCCATGGAATATTAATGACACACATAGGGCAAAAAATGGACACACGGACCAAACACAATACTTCACGGATCAAAACCTGGACTGATTTTTTTCACAGACGTCAAACGGACATGGAAATGTGAATGAGGGCAAAAAAAATTATAATGCATCAAATCATTATAATGCCGTGTGATCCTGTGAAACGAAAGGTGTCCATGGCAGGAAATAATGCTGTTTTCTGCACTGGACATCCTAGTCTGAAGGAGGCCTTCAGACTAGTTTATAGTTTGCTACAACCTAGACTGCGGACTGACAGCTCTCACCTAGGACATGCAAGGATATGCCAGATTAGTCAAGGTTTGCAGCTTCCTGACTTAAACACAATTTTTTCCATTCACTGACAGCAAGCAGAGAACAAGCAATAGTAAAGAACTGAAACACAATACTATTATTATTATTATTATTTTACATCATTTTCATTTTATTCTGTATGAACTGTACCCTTTTCTAGATGCTTAGATATAGACTCTGGGTATAGAGGAAATACTGAAGAAATCAATGTCCATGAATGCTGGAATAGGAACCAGTAGTTTAAAATATGAGATGATTTAAAGGAAGAAATTAGGAAGATCAGGCACAACATAGCAATTAGTAAAACATCAAATATCCCAATACATTGACTAATGATGCACTCTCCAGGATGGAGAAGCGTAGTGTACAGTGCATTCGCATCCTTTTTTTCCCAATTTATATGTTAAATGAGGGACAAATACATGAAGTGATTGCCACAAAGTTACTGTATGGTTCCACCAAATGTATGTCCCCTGACTCACCAGACAGGAACCTACTGTACAGTAGAGCTTTGCCTTTAAAAGAAATGTGTCCCTGATTTATTAATTTTTTCTGCCAATTAAAACCAGACAGCTACACATATCCTTTTTTACTAATCTGAACATTATTATGGGGGCAGCCATCTTCCCTGAGCTGTTCTTAACAGCATTTAGAAAGCATTAAGAAAATTGCTTTATGGCAGCCACATGGTCCATAGACACAATGGACAGGAGGGGACCTCATTGACTTCTATGGGAGAGTTTTCTAGGCATGCTCTGTGACCTGACCAGAGGTCATTGTTAGAGACGAGCGAAGTTTAATAAAATTCGATTCGGCTGCTTTGCTGAATTACAACAAAAATCACTACTACAAATTACTTTGTCGTGAAGCACTTTTTTTTGTAAGTAGTGGGTGCAATGACAGGGAGCGGCGATTGTGACGCCACCGTCATTGTACCCCGCAGATGCAGCATTCATACATGATTGAAGGTCGGACGCGATTTCAGCCGAGATCTTCAATCAAGATGGTGGCGTACAGCCTGTCGAGAGCAAATGCATCAGGTAAGTATTATTTTTTTTGTTTTTTACAGTATTTGAGGTTAAATCGATTCGCTACCGCGAAGCATGAGGAAATTTGGCTTTGCAGCGAATCAGATTTATCCTGAAATTCGGATCGAAGTCCACTTTGTGGACTTCGATTTGCTCATCACTAGTCACTGTACAAGGACTAGAATAGATAAGATTTGACAATCACCTATGGCGAATGGTGGATACTGTTTTATCTATGCACAGAGGTGATATCATTACAGGCAGGGTTACAATGGCAGATAAGCAGATAACAACAGTAAAGTGATCTATACAGACCAAGAAGTGGTGCATATTATTAGGCTTAGTGTCCAGTGCGAAAACTGCTGGATTTTATGGTTTTTGTTTCAATACTGATAGTGACAAGGAAAATAACATCACCAAAAAAAAATTAAGAACATGTTAAACATAAAAACATGATTTAAACAATATGTCATTTTCTGGTGACACATTCCCTTTAAGCTCCTTTGCTCCAAAAGAAAAATTTATAACAAGACACCTCACATATCACCTTGATATGAGGCTGAAGAACCTAGGTCATTACGCAATGGCAACTTCTGCCCTCCCCCCACTGTTTTACCCCAATCTACGGTACGCTTATGGACACCAACCAATACTGTACCCGTGTGGCTTTGAATTCATGCACAGGCACTTCGTATAGACATAGGCAGACAAAGTGCCAATAGGTTGTAAGGACCTTGTGTGCTCCAGGCTTTTACCCTGTGTAAAGTATTCAATACTGGTTTGAAGGGGCAGCACGGTGGCTGAGTGGTTAGGCAGCGCTGGGGTCCTAGGTTTGAATCCGACCAAGGGCAACATCTGCATGGAGTTTGTATGTTCTCCCTGTGTTTGCGTGGCTTTTCTCCGGGTGCTCGGGTTTCCTCCCACACTCCAAAGACACACTGATAGGGACCTTAGATTGTGAGCCCCATTGGGGACAGTTGGATGCTAATGTCTGGAAAGCGCTGCGGAATATAGTAGCGCTATATAAGTGCATTAAATAAATAAGGTAGCACAAGAGTTAACTATAGCCATATACAAACCAATAAAACAACAATATTAATGCAATCATTTGTGCAAATGTGCATAAATCAGGCACATAAATATGTGCATCTACTTTCTAAATGACCCTAGCAAGCCTATGCAGACGGCTGAGAAAAGCCTGTGTATCTCCAAAGCAATACATGAGCAATTAATTGTATCAGGGAGGAAGATGGAGTGATTACGTGCATAAGATCTTTTTTACAAATTCACAATGCCAAATCCTGATAACAGAAATTGTTCTAAAATCATAATGTTGCGTTTAAAGCAGCAAAACATGCAAAAAAAGCCCTCAAGTGATTGCAATCAAAGTGGAATCCGAAGACAAACAAGTAACATAAATGATACTGTCTGGATGAAATTGCATTATCTACGTCTTAACCTAAATGTGATGGAAAGAGGTTAAACTTAATCAACAACTAGAGCCTCAAAAGTTGATCAGTCACGTGCGCTTCCTCCTGCCTGCTTAATATACCCTGTCGACCATGCATTAGTCTAGTGGGTAACACAATGACACTGAACCCATTACAATAGTTCATATGCAAAAATAGGAATCCCGGTTCAGTATTTAAGCCTTTCATTTCGGTCTTCGTCTACAGTGAATAACATTTACAACAATAAATTGCCTGGCACACAGAAATGTATTTGTCTCCTAGAATGAGGGTATTCATTAGCCAGGATAATTAGACTAATTGCTCAGTGGCTTAAAAGCGCTTTCATGCAATTTACTTCATGACTTATGTCAAATTGTTGGGGTCTGGCAGCTGCGACCCCAACTAATCTCAAGAGCAAACAGGTGCGGTCGCGCTCAGAATGAATTCCATACGGAGCATGCTCAGAAATCTCTCCGCTGGAGATAAATGTGGCCAGTAAGCATGTAGGACTGGCCATAACTTCCCCCGGAAATGGCAGCAGTAGTTGTATGCAATTAAAGGGAACCTGTCATGTTGAACATGGTGTCTGAGCAGATTCATAAATAGTTTTGTGTGGAAAGATTCAGTAAAAAATATGTTTTTTACCCATATAAATTTACCCATATAAATTCTTGCTCATTCTGGGCTTTGAAGTCAAGGGGGTGATCAGTGATTGACAGCTATCTCTGTATGTACAGTAATAAAGGAATGACTGTCCGTCACTGATAGGACCGCCTCCTTGACTTCAAAGCCCAGAATGAGCAAGAATTTCTATGGGTAAAATACACATTTTTTACTGAATCTTTCCACACAAAACTATATATGCATCTGCTCAGCTCCTCCTGCTCTATAACATGCTGCCTGTGGACTAATTCGCATTTTCGTAGTAAAAGGTTCACTTTAAATGATGGGGCATGCATGTCAGAGGATTCAGAAGCCAGACTTGCATCATTCATCACTGGGCTGGTTTAATTTCAATAAGTGATTCTATTCATGAGACAACCCATTTTAAGAAAAGAAAAGGTCAGAAGATCAAAGATTGACAGCCTGCCACCGCGTTGCTTAGGATACTCTGGATGAAAACACAGGTGACAGTATCTACTACAGCATGTGCCTATTACTAAACAAGACGTACAATGCGTTTCAACCTTGGAACATTCCTGACAAAGACCTTGCTGCAAGATCAAAACGCATTTTCCATTCCAAGACCAAAGTCTTCCCGGTCAATGGCACAGCTTGAAGCTGAGGATCTGGATACCGGCTGCTGACCATAGAGCTATCAGTGGAGTTGTGCCCACATGCCACATAACTAACTTTGGTGAGAGCAACACCTGACAGCAGGCACTACTTCTAATACTGCTTACGTTGCTTTTTATTGCTACACTTAGATGCTGCTTCTGCCTCCCTATTTTACTTTCTATTTTGGGTTTCACTAACCTTCCAAAAGGGGTGGTCCAATCCCAAAACTAAAATTAATTAAAGATGTTGTCTGAGCTACATATATTGATGGCCAATCCTCAAAATGGATCATCAATAACAGATCGGCAGAGGTCCAATTTTTAGCACCGCTACCGATCATCTGTTTTAACGGGCTATGGCAATTGTGTATTACATCCTTTTCAATGTCTGCTTGCATGCCCTCTCCCTTATAGTGGCGGTGCTGTATAATTACAATGTCCTCTCCCATTCACAAGTAGCTGTAATTACACTGCATGGCCGTTACAATGGAGATAGTGTGCAGGAAAACATTGAAGAGGACATAGCGTTTGCCTGAGCACCACGGCCCCATCAAATAACTGATTGGTGGAGGAGCCGGGAGTCGGACCACCGCCCATCTGATATTAATGACCTTTCCTGATGATAGCTCATCAATATCTGTAGCCTGGACAACCCCTTTAAGACCTCGAATGCATTTAAAAGAATAAAAGAAGCCAACTCACCTATTCACAGGTGCTTCAAACCAAGTGCTGAGGGTCTAGATGTTCTCGTGAAAAATGCAAACTCCTGTCAGCTTGCCAGTCTGTGCCCTTGGCTAGGAGCTCTACATCTAGACTTCATTTTAGGGGATTCGTCCCATAATGGGACCACAAAATGGTTCCCATAGGAGTCGTATTCTTTTAACACCCAAGCCCAGTAGGAGGTAAACAGGGCTCCCTTTAAGCCGCATGCTCCGATGTTCCCAGCATGCTCATTAGGAGCTATTTCCATGTCAATCTTTTTAATTTTTAACTTTGCCGTCTCAATACCATACAATATACAGTACACCTGCACATAGTATAGATCAAAAAGCATTAAAAAGCAAGTTAATAACTTCTGCACGGTGCATACAGTACAGATTTCATCACCTACGTCTCCTTCACAAAGAATAAATGAATGGCCACATACAACAGCTATGCCTTTAGAAAACATTAGTGTTCCATTATACGGCATGTTACATAGTGCTGTACTGCGACTTTATCAAGTTCAGTCTTTTCTACCAATCAAGAGGAAAGAGAAATATAACCCCAGTGAGATGACAAACAGTGACGCTTTCACAATGGAGCCTTCTCAACAGACGGCAATAAGAAGACAGAGAAGGGATAATAATGGACTCTCTATACAAGATATGGACATCAATCGCATTCAACAGTAAAGCTTATAACTCACATTAATGATCTCAGCCGCAGCAAGAAAAACATCCCACCTATCTAAATCCAGTCATTATCCATACTACAATTATTACAGAACATGGCATTTTAACATTCACTTGAAAGTAGAAGGTTTCCACTAATAAAGTAACATCAACAACTATAATAGTAAAATACCTAAGGGGTCTGCTATATATCAACGAAGAATGGCTTTCTAGGAGGGCCGATAATGGTGGGTTTTTATGCATATATAAGCATATATAAAATAGCATCCATCTATAGAATGACCAGTTACATGCTTGTTTTAGATCCACATCTTCTGTGGAATAATTTTTTAATACATACATATTTTTCTGATACAGAGCTCCAAATCTCCAGTATAGGCAAAGGGGGAATTTATCAAAGATTGGCTTTTTACACCAGTCTATGACCTCCCATGCGCTGCTGGAGGATGTGCCTAATTTATGACGAGGCGCAGGATTTTTCATATATTAGGCACATCCTCCAGCAGCCCCTGTACCTAAACGAAAATCTATGGTAGCTATGACTTTTTTACACCACAAAAGTGTAGTGTTTTGTTGTAATATTTTGGTTACCTGCAGCTACCACTAGAGGGAGTTCAGGAGTTTACTGTAGACAATAAGATAGAGGCATAAGGGCTGTTTCACATGAACTTGTTCATTGCGGGAATCATGCTCCGTGTGTGACCGCGATCCTCCGTTCTGGACTTGCAGGAGCACAAGGCATTATACTGATTTATAATGCTATGTACCTCTGCTTGACCTTATTGCTACAGAATCATGGTGACAGCTTTATGTCAGTATGATCCTGTAGAAGTAAGACAGCTGAGGCACATAGCTTTATAAATCATGATAATGCCTTGGGCTCCTGCAAGTCCAGAATGGAGGATCACGCTCACATATGGAGCGTGATTTCCATACTGCACATGCTTGGGTGAAAAAGGCCTTAAGAAAAGAACAACCATAGAAAATACAGTATGAAATGCAGTGCTCCCAGCTGACACCTGCAGGGTTGCCAACAGTTCTGAACTTGCAGTGACTGTCCCTATTTTTCATTTCGGCAAATTCAGGCTGCTTCGGGCCAAAAATAGGTAGAGCAAATGTAAGCCTCACCTATAAGTGAGCAGTCCCATCATGGTTGGCCATTCCTGGGGCAGGCTTAACTGCCCCAAAATTTTCCAAGAATATTGGTTGATCATGTAATTCATTAATGGGAAGGATCAGTAATCAGGTGTACTCTCTGAGCTGGTCCTCTAAAGGACATATGCACAGGGGTTGAATTGTCGTGATGATTCCAACCCTTCAACCTGCATTTTTAAAAGAATGATCCCCATATCGAATAGAATTACAGTGTGACACTATCCAATCAGTGGTGCCAGTTTCAGACTGTGCAGGGACACACCGCAAACTGGTAACACTAAGATGGATCTTTATTGCAGACTGCTGGCAATCCATTAACTTCTAGTAGGAATAGTAAAAGAATGGCGCATAAGAGATGCTCCTTAATAGTCATTACATGGGGATTGCACGTAGTTATTAGACATATCAGAAGAGGTAACAGGTCCGCTTTAACCTCTTGGGGACACAGGGTGTACCTGAACGCCCTGATGTCCCAGTACTTAAGGACACAGGGCATACAGGTACACCCTGTGTATTTCCGATCACTGCTGCGCTGCGGACAGTGATCGGAACAGAGTGCCTGCTGAAATCATTCAGCAGGCACTCTGCGACAATGCCAAGGCGATCGCTGCAAACCGCAGGTCAAATCAGACCTGCAGTTTGCAGTGTTTACTGGTCATTCCGGCGGGGATCGGCAGTGCCATCGGGTCCCCGTGCTGCTGTAATGGGGACCCGATGGCATGGAAGGCAGCGCGATGCCTTCCTTAGGCATCGGGGTTACCTTCCGGTGAAGAACTTGTGAGATCCAGCCCCCTGGATCTCACAGGCAGGAAGCTGTATGAGTAATACACACTGTATTACTCATACAGCCAATGCATTCCAATACAGAAGTAAAGGAATGCATTGTAAAGGGGATCAGACCCCCAAAAATTGAAGTCCCAAAGTGGGACAAAAAATAAAGTGAAAAAAAAGTTGAAAAAAATAAAGTTTCCCCCCCAAAAAATTAAAAGTTTCAAGTAAAAAAAATTAATAAATGTCATTTTCCCCAAATAAAGTAAAAAAAAATGGTAAAAAATAGGGAAAAAAAGAAAATTAGACATATTAGGTATTTCCGCGTCCGTATCGACCAGCTCTATAAACATATCACATGACCTAACCCCTCAGATGAACACCATAAAAAAAAAAAAACTGTGCTAAATAAACAATTTTTTTGTCACCTTACAAAAAATGAGCCCCTACCTAAGACAATCGCCCAAAACATAAAAAAAACTCTGGCTCAGAATATGGAGACACTAAAACATATTTTTTTTTGTTTTAAATAAAAAAAAGTATACATATTAGGTTTCGCCGTGTCCGCAAGAACCTGCTCTATAAAAATATCACATGACCTAACCCCTCAGGTGAACACCGTAAAAAATGTCACCTTACATCACAAAAAAAGTAATAGCAAGCGATCAAAAAGTCATACACACCCCAAAATAGTGCCATTTAAACCGTCATCTCATCCCGAAAAAAATGAGCCCCTACACAAGACAGTCGCCCAAAAAATAAATAAAACTATGGCTTTCAAAATGTGGAGACACTAAAGAATAATTTTTTTTTTAAAATGCTTTGTTATGTAAAACTGAAACAAACAACTTAAAAAAGTTGTCATATTTAGTATTGTCGCGTCCGTGACAACCTGCTCTATAAAAATACCACATGATCTAACCTGTCAGATGAATGTTGTAAATAACAAAAAATAAAAACGGTGCCAAAACAGCTATTTCTTGTTACCTTGCCTCACAAAAAGTGTAATATAGAGCAACCAAAAATCATATGTACCCTAAAATAGTACCAACAAAACTGCCACCCTATCCCGTAGTTTATAAAATGGGGTCACTTTTTTGGAGTTTCTACTCTAGGGGTGCATCAGGGGGGGGCTTCAAATGGGACATGGTGTCAAAAAACCAGTCCAGCAAAATCTGCCTTCCAAAAACCTTATGGCATTCCTTTCCTTCTGCACCCTGCCGTGTGCCCGTACAGCAGTTTACGACCACATATGGGGTGTTTCTGTAAACTACAGAATCAGGGCCATAAATATTGAGTTTTGTTTGGCTGTTAACCCTTGCTTTGTAACTGGAAAAAATTTATTCAAATGAAAAATCTGCCATGAATTCTTGTGGAACACACCTACAGGGTTAACAACATTTGTAAAATCAGTTTTGAATACCTTGAGGGGTGTAGTTTCTAAACTGGGGTCATTTTTGGGTGGTTTCTATTACGTAAGCCTCACAAAGTGACTTCTGACCTGAACTGGTCCTAAAAAAGTGGGTTTTAGAAATTTTCAGAAAAATTTCAAGATTTGCTTCTAAACTTCTAAGCCTTCTAACGTCCCCAAAAAATAAAATGACATTCAAAAAATGATCCAAACATTAAGTAGACATATGGGGAATGTAAAGTAATAACAATTTTTGGAGGTATTACTATCTATTATAAAAGTTTAGAAATTGAAATTTGAAAATTAGCAAATTTTTCCAAATTTTTGTTAAATTTGGAATATTTTTATAAATAAAAATTTATTTTACCACTGTTATGAAGTACAATACGTGACGAGAAAACAGTCTCAGAATGGCCTGGATAAGAAAAAGCGTTTTAAAGTTATCACCACATAAAGTGACATATGTCAGATTTGCAAAAAATGGCCTGGTCCTTAAGGTAAAAAAGTGAGCCCGGTCCTCAAGGGGTCAAAGGGGTATTTCCCACCTTGGACATTGGTGGCATATCACTATACCTATACTTAGAATGGAGCCCGCAAAGTGCTGGAGTGCACACCGCGCTTGAGTGGCCCCTCTCCATTCATCTCTATGGGAGCACCGAAAATAGCGGAGTGCTGGCATGGCTATTTCCATAAGTCCCATAGAAGTGAATGGAAAGGTGGCGCGCTTGTGCAGTGTGCTTCCCATTAATTTCAATGGAGCTTCCGAAAATAGCCAAGCGCGCTGCACAGCTATTTACAGTGCTCCCATAGAAATGAACGGAGGGCGTCCGTGCAAGCGCGGTGTGCACTCCAGCACTTTGCGGTCTCTGTTCTAAGTATAGGTATGGGTCTGAGAGGTGGGACCCGCACCTATCAGACATTGTCTGAGATGTGAGTACCCCTTTAAACAATTAGAGGTAAGCTGAGATTGTATAAACTGTGAGGAATTGATACATAAAGTATATTGAAAATTGTATCAGCAACAATTAGGAGACTTGCATTCCCCAGTAGCCTTTCCTATATATATTCAGCTTCGGCAAGTTCCTGAAACATTTTCATTATTAAATGTGCTGAAACTTTTTATTCTGTTGCCCAAAGTTTCTCATTTTCATTAAGACCAAAAATAAGTAAAAACTAGAAGAAAGTCTAGAGTACAGTTAGAAAGTGGCATTTTCCCATCAAATTGCTTGTGTCTTTGGAATTGGCCACATGGGAAAATCCGTCTGCCAGCTTAACTGTGACCATATTAAATGGTACATTTGAACTCCAGTTTGCAGCTTGTCTGCCCTTCTAACAGTGAAGTTGAAAGGCAGCAAAAATCACATCAGTAGGGCTCATACTGATTGAAACTCAAGACATTGCTGAATTCTCCAAGGAACAGAAAACTGTGCATTTACAACTAGAATAAATGCCAAAAATAGAGATGGCATGGAACAAAAAATAAACATCGCCGAAGAAAATGAGTATAATAGTGGAGATATAAATGCTAATGATTTCACTGATTAAATAATCAGGGGAAGTTCATTAGTACACATTATTTGTGTTCCAATGCCATTGACAATATGCACATTACAGATCAGCTATGAGAATCACTCCATTAATCCTAATATATGTCTACGGGAAGTGACAATATTACAGCCTATTATCCACCAACTTGGGTTTAAAATGGACGCGGATACAGATAATATTTTTTCTTTTCTGTGACAATTCATACTTAAACTAGATTTATATAGGTCATGTCTAATAGATCTATGTAGGTCATGGCATTTACTACTGCCATCCTGCCCACTTCAATAAATCTCTATGTGGTTTGACAAGACGTCTACTGAGAGACAGTGATATCAATGATGAGTCTGATTGTTCTGAGAGCCGATCACTAGAGGGTATAAGTTAAATGGCATCAATGAATGTCCAAGATCCGTGAGTGTCATTGGGTGACTCATACGCCTCGGCAAAGGTCTCCCATGCAGAAGGCATCTACCTGATTCAGTATCATATGAGGTATGAAAGAGGGGACCTCACTGCAGGCAACATGTTAAGCTTTAATATCAACCCAAGCCTCCAGTAGAATTTACACCACATGATCTATACTGTGAGTTTATCCACTTCAGGTTCCAGTCGTATATGCTTCAAAAATGACAACTTCTTAATTTTATAGTGTCTGAGTGGTTGTCAATCCCTATCCTGAGTGAAGAACCGGTTGAGGCTCTTTTCATGTCTGTCTTGGAGTAGCCTGTGTTGCAGATTTTAGCAGCATGCAGCAATATTTTGTCCAGTAAAATGACGGACGCCAAGACGGAAATCCAATAGACTCTGTTATAGTCCATGGGGGCCTTAAGTGTGTTTGCTTTGATCTTAAAGGGTTGTCTCACTTCAGCAAGTCGCATTGTCATGTAGACAAAGAAGTTAATTGTCACAGCCAGACAGCTGAGAAGCGCTCACAGGAGCTTCTCAGATCCTCCTCCTTGAATTTCTTTGTTTTGGTTTAGTTTCTCATCTCGTTAGTCTATCTCAGCTGTCATGCAGTTAGACTGATCGCTACCCTTTAAGTTCCTCCCCATAATGCAGTAGTGTGCGGCTGATACAACTTCCTGGAGTGTGTGTGCATGCTGTTCCCAGTTCCCAGTTCCCAGTTCCCTGCTCCCAGTCGTCAGTCGTCATTCATCTGCAAGATAAGTGCTGTTTATGTATTTATGATTTTGTCTTTTCTGGATCCAGGTGACCCTGACTCCCTCCGTGTCAGTGTAGGGAGCCGGTGGTCGTGTCCCTTCACTATTGTAGGGTCTTCAGGTAATAGATAGCCGAGGAACGTGGATATGCGGCCATCCACCTTTGGGGTGTTCGCATAGGCTGAGCAGTGAGGGAGAGCGGCAGGTCTATTGCAGGGGTCTCCCTTTGTTCCTTAGTTGTGGATCCAGAGAGACATTGTTTATATGGTATTGTCTTGTTTCCTGTACACCATCCGTGACATTATCAGCCGCCAAAACCGTCTCAAGCATGGAACCGGTTTCACTTTTGGCTGAATGCTTTCAGGGTCTTTCTTTGGAGGTAGCTGATCTCCGTAAGACTTTTTCTCAGTTTCAAGTGACCGGTTCAGCTTGCGTTCATGGAGTTTGTGCTGAGCCTAAGATCTCGCTCCCGGATACGTTCTCTGGGGGTAGTGAGAATTTTGTGCGTTTTAGAGAGGCTTGCAAACTCCATTTTCGCCTTCTTCCCCATTCTTCTGGTGATGAAGAACGGAGGGTGGGGATCATTATATCGCTGCTCAGGGGTAACGCTCAGTCCTGGGCCTTTTCGCTGCCGGAGGGGGCACGGCCCCTTCGTTCAGTGGATGAATTCTTTTTAGCCCTGGGTCAGATATATGATGATCCGGATCGTATTGCTCTGGCTGAGTCTAGACTACGTCTGTTATGCCAGGGTAAACAATCCGCAGAGATATACTGTTCAGAATTTCGGAGATGGGCAGCAGATACGGGTTGGAATGATGCTGCACTCCGAAGTCAATTTTGCTATGGTCTTTCAGAGGGATTGAAAGATGCATTTGCCTTTCATGAAAGACCTACCTCCTTGGATTCTGCTATGTCTCAGGCTGTTCGTATTGACAGGCGTCTTAGAGAGAGAGGAGAGATCTCTCCTTCCTGTCATACTCAGTCCCGGGACAGTGCAGCGGTCTCATTCTGTGCACAGGGGTCTCAGTCGCTGTCAGCCCCTTCTGAGCAGGAGTCCATGCAGCTGGGGTTGATTGCCTCTGACAATAGAAGATTCAGCCCGCAGGGGAGGGTTTGTTTTTGTTGTGGAGGTATAAATCATCTGGCAAATGTTTGTCCCTCTAGGAGATTCAGGCAGTTTTCTGGGAGTAATAAAGAGACAAAAAGGAAAAAATCTTTAAAAAATGTTCCGTCTGTTACTATTGGCAGGGTTGATGCGGAAATTGAAGGTTTTCCGTTTGCTCGTAGTTCCCGTTTTGTCCTGCCTGCTAGGGTGGCGCTAGAGAGCAAGAGCATTTTTTGTGAGATTTTTGTGGATAGTGGAGCAGCTGTCAACCTCATTGATAATCAATTTGCAATAACTCATGGTTTCCAGGTATGCACTTTGGGAAAGGATATTCCTGTTTTTGCTATTGATTCAGCTCTACTTTCTCAGAAATCATTAAAGGGCATAGTTCACAATATCCGTTTAATTGTGAGTGATGCTCATGTTGAGGATGTTTCATGTTTCGTCCTTAGCGGTTTGCCTACTCCTCTAGTGTTGGGGCTACCCTGGCTCACTAAACATAACCCCACCATTGATTGGCAAGCGAGGCAAATAAATGGTTGGAGTAACTTTTGCAGAGAGAATTGCCTCATAACATCTGTTTCTGAGGTTTCTACTAAGACTGTACCACCTTTCCTCTCTGAATTTTTGGATGTCTTCTCTGAGAGTGGAGTTCAGGGTTTACCTCCGCACAGGGAGTATGATTGCCCTATTAATCTCATCCCAGGCGCCAAGCTGCCTAAATCTCGTTTATACAATCTCTCCCAACCTGAGGGGGTCGCTATGCGGGCTTATATCTCTGAGAGTCTGAGAAAAGGACACATACGACCCTCGAAGTCACCTGTTGCCGGTGGTTTTTTCTTTGTTAAGAAAAAAGATGGTTCTTTAAGACCTTGTCTGGATTTCAGGGAGCTGAACAGTATCACTATTCGTGATCCTTATCCGCTTCCTCTGATCCCGGACCTGTTTAACCAGGTTGTTGGGGCTAAAGTCTTTTCCAAATTAGACCTAAGAGGGGCATACAACCTGGTTAGGGTCAGAGAAGGAGACGAATGGAAGACGGCTTTCAATACCCCTGAGCGCCATTTTGAGAATTTGGTTATGCCTTTTGGTTTGATGAATGCCCCAGCCGTTTTTCAGCATTTCGTCAACAGCATTTTTTATCATTTAATGGGAAAATTTGTATTAGTGTATTTGGATGACATTTAGATTTTTTCTCCTGATTTCAAGACTCATAAGGAACACTTACGTCAGGTCTTGCTCATCCTGCGGGAGAATAAATTATACGCGAAACTGGAAAAATGTGTGTTTGCGGTTCCAGAAATCCAATTTCTGGGGTTTCTTGTCTCCGCTTCTGGTTTTCGCATGGACCCCGAGAAGGTCCGCGCTGTGCTTGAGTGGGAGCTTCCTGAGAATCAGAAGGCGCTGATGCGTTTTTTGGGCTTTGCCAATTATTACAGGAAATTTATTTTGAATTATTCCTCTTTTGTTAAACCACTCACTGATATGACCAGAAAGGGGGTAGATTTTTCTTCCTGGTCGGTAGAGGCGCGTAAGGCCTTTTCTAATATCAAGGAGAGTTTTGCTTCCGCTCCCATCCTAGTACAACCTGATATTTCGTTACCCTTCATAGTTGAGGTTGATGCTTCTGAGGTAGGGGTGGGTGCGGTCTTGTCTCAGGGTTCCTCTCCTGGCAAATGGCAACCGTGTGCCTTTTTCTCAAAGAAACTCTCCTCCGCAGAGAGAAATTATGATGTGGGAGATAGGGAATTGTTGGCCATCAAGTTGGCTTTTGAGGAATGGCGCCATTGGCTAAGGGGAGCCAGACACCCTATTACCGTGTTTACTGACCATAAAAATCTGGCCTACTTGGAGTCAGCCAAGCGTCTGAACCCGAGACAGGCCAGATGGTCTTTGTTCTTTTCAAGGTTTAATTTTGTTGTTACGTTCCGCCCTGGGGTTAAGAATGTGAAGGCAGATGCCCTGTCACATTGTTTTCCGGGAGGTGGGAATTTTGAAGACCCGGGTCCCATTTTGGCTGAAGGTGTGGTGGTCTCTGCTCTTTTTCCTGAATTGGAGGCAGAGGTGCAGGCAACCCAGTCAGAAGCTCCTGATCTTTGTCCTCCTGGGAGGTTGTTTGTGCCTCTCGCTTTGAGACACAAGATTTTTAAAGAACACCACGACACGGTCCTTGCTGGGCACCCGGGGGCAAGAGCCACACTGGATCTCATCGCTCGGAGATTCTGGTGGCCTGCGCTTCGTAAGTCGGTTGAGGGTTTTGTGGCAGCTTGCGAGACTTGCGCTCGTGCCAAGGTCCCTCATTCACGGCCATCAGGTCCTCTCCTTCCTTTGCCCATTCCTTCCCGTCCTTGGACACATCTGTCCATGGACTTCATAATGGACTTGCCTCGTTCCTCGGGGAAGTCTGTGATTCTGGTGGTGGTGGACCATTTTAGCAAAATGGTGCATTTTATCCCTTTTCCTGGTTTGCCCAATGCTAAGATGCTGGCGCAGGCATTTATTGACCACATTGTCAAATTGCATGGGATTCCTTCAGACATAGTCTCTAATAGGGGCACGCAGTTTGTTTCCAGATTCTGGAAGGCTTTCTGTTCTCGCTTGGGGGTTCGGTTGTCATTCTCTTCTGCTTTCCATCCGCAGTCGAATGGCCAGACAGAGCGCGTCAATCAGAATCTGGAGACATATCTGCGCTGTTTTGTGGCGGAGAATCAGGAGGATTGGTGTTCTTTTTTGTCCCTTGCTGAGTTTGCTTTAAATAACCGTCGTCAGGAGTCCTCTGATAAGTCACCATTTTTTGGTGCATATGGGTTCCATCCGCAGTTTGGGACTTTCTCGGGAGAGGGCTCTTCTGGTTTGCCTGATGAGGACAGATTCTCCTCGTCTTTGTCATCTATTTGGCAAAAGATTCAGGATAATCTAAAGAGCATGAGTGAGAGATATAAGCGTGTGGCGGATAAGAGACGTGTGCCTGGTCCCGACCTGAATGTTGGTGATCTGGTGTGGTTGTCTATCAAGAATATCAAATTGAAGGTTCCCTCCTGGAAGTTGGGTCCTAGGTTTATTGGGCCTTACAAGATCCTGTCTGTCATCAATCCTGTTGCCTACCGTCTTGATCTTCCTCAGACTTGGAAGATCCATAATGTTTTTCATAAGTCCTTATTGAAACCTTATGTTCAACCTATTGTACCCTCGCCTTTGCCTCCTCCTCCGATTATGGTTGATGGAAATCTTGAATTTCAGGTCTCTAGGATTGTGGATTCTCGTCTTGTCCGCGGTTCCCTCCAGTACCTCGTTCATTGGGAGGGTTATGGTCCTGAGGAGAGGATGTGGGTCCCAGTGACGGACATTAAGGCCTCTCGTCTCATCAGGGCTTTCCATAGGTCCCATCCTGAGAAGGTGGGCCCTGAGTGTCCGGAGTCCACTCCTAGAGGGAGGGGTACTGTCACAGCCAGACAGCTGAGAAGCGCTCACAGGAGCTTCTCAGATCCTCCTCCTTGAATTTCTTTGTTTTGGTTTAGTTTCTCATCTCGTTAGTCTATCTCAGCTGTCATGCAGTTAGACTGATCGCTACCCTTTAAGTTCCTCCCCATAATGCAGTAGTGTGTGGCTGATACAACTTCCTGGAGTGTGTGTGCATGCTGTTCCCAGTTCCCAGTTCCCAGTTCCTTGTTCCCAGTCGTCAGTCGTCATTCGTCTGCAAGATAAGTGCTGTTTATGTATTTATGATTTTGTCTTTTCTGGATCCAGGTGACCCTGACTCCCTCCGTGTCAGTGTAGGGAGCCGGTGGTCGTGTCCCTTCACTATTGTAGGGTCTTCAGGTAATAGATAGCCGAGGAACGTGGATATGCGGCCATCCACCTTTGGGGTGTTCGCATAGGCTGAGCAGTGAGGGAGAGCGGCAGGTCTATTGCAGGGGTCTCCCTTTGTTCCTTAGTTGTGGATCCAGAGAGACATTGTTTATATGGTATTATCTTGTTTCCTGTACACCATCCATGACATTAATACAAGCCACTTATTAATGTATTGTTATCATCCATATTGCCTCCTTTGTTGACTGGATTCATTTTTCCATCACATTATACACTGTTCATATCCAGGTGTTACGACCACCCTGCAATCCATCAGAGGTGGCCGTGCTTGCCACCTCTGATGGAGACCAGGATCATGGGAGTGCACAGCATGGCTGTAACCCCTGGATACAAGCAGTGTATAATGTGATGGAAAAATGAAGCAAGCCAGCAAAGAAGGCAATGTGGAGAATCACAATACATTAGTAAGTGCCTTTCCCTACATAATAAATGCCATTTGCTAAAGTGACACAACCCTATTAAGCAATAAAGGTGAAGGAATGAAAACAGGAGCAATGTATTTGCTTCCATTTTGAGGTGGCTCTAGGTTGGAATTGCTCTATGAAATGCTATAACATGTCTATGTTTTTCAAAAATCTGAAGAGATGCCCAAAAAGGGTGTTGCTAAAATGTTTACCCTTTGACATCATTAAAGAGGTTGTCTCACTTCAGCAAATAGCATTTTCATGTAGAGAAAGTTAATATAAGGCATTTACTAATGTATTATGTGTTATTATCGATATTGCTTCCTTTGCTGGCATCATTACATTTTTCATCGCATTATACACTGCTTGTTTCCATGGTAATGACCACCCTGCATTCCAGATTGGTGGTCGTGCTTGCACACTATTGGAAAAAGGACCAACCTAGGTGTGGTCCCATAGGCCATCTGACCAATGATTGGTCAGAAAATCTGGCAGATAATCTGTTGGTGTAATAGCCACATTGTTATCAGTAAGATAAGGATTGAGCTTTAATGAGTGTCTGTAAGGTCAGAGAGCAGAGATAAGGAGCCCATCAGGTGAGCTAGCTGATGGAGCAGAGAGAAAATTCAGATCCTGCTACTAGAGCATCTCAGCTATGTACAGAAAAAAAGGACTCCATATTTTTAATAAAGACCAATTGAAAAAAAAATATTTTTAGCTCAAAATGAGTACAATGCAATAATATAAAAAAAAACTGCACCCAAAGGTGTACCTAGCCTTTTACTCTGTCTACATGATAAATGTCATTTGCTGAAGTGAGGCAATCCCTTTAATTACAAACTAAGCTACTGTCTGCTAACCTATAAGTGACAACTTCAATTCTTTTTAGCAGTTTAAAGACATTTAAAGGGATTGTATCATAAGCTGCATTTCATTCTAAAGTTTATTTCTGTCATGAACCAGCGGTTGTGAACCCACTGTGCCACGTGTCCTACCTCTAAGTGAAACCCTTGATCTTCGCAGTACCCCTGATGGTGGGGATAGACTTTCCCAAGAGGAACACCTGGTCGCTACCTCTTGAGGATTGGCACATGAGGCAGATGGTCCAGGTGGACCAGGAGGTACCTGAGCAAGATACCAGAGGTACGGGTGTTGTCAGCAGGCTGAGTCATAACCAGGAGCAATGGTGCAGGACCGAAGGATGAGGCAGAGGCAAAGTAAAACAGGCAATAAGTCAGGGCAGGCGGCACAGGTACAGGTCAGGCAATCCGGGTCAGCAACAGGAGAGTCAAGGCAAGCAGGCAGGGGTCAAACAGGTAGCAGAGTCCAGGAATACAAGTACGAGTCAGAAACACAGGAACATAAGCAGATATCAGAAACCTTAGCAGGACACAAGGACCTTGACACTGAGGCATCTGGGAAGGGGTCTGAGCCACTTATATATGTGCAGGATGGCTATGATTGGTCACCAAGGTCACATGATCCAACCCATAAAGCACAGGAAGTGACACGCGCTGGCCCTTAAGGAAATGCTGCAGGAAACAAGCAGCAAGCATGCTGTGGCTAGGGCTGAAAAGAAACACTGGCAGCAGATCACCGCAGAACACGGCGCCCGGGACTGCGGCGGTAAGCAGAACAGCAGTGCACAGTAGCCACTGTTACAATTTCATATTTTGACTCTAGCTCCCATTCCTCTTTGGATTGTTTTTTCTCTCCGATTTACCTTATTTTCAGTTTTCTCTTATCCCCCATGCTTGAATCCTACTTTCTGGTTTGTCATGTGTCTGCTGTCCCATCATGCCTTAAGGCAGTGAAATGTGTCCTGACATCAGCAGATCATGTGACACTAACCACGCCCCTTTTCTTACCAATGACGCTTGTGCGTCCTGTATTACAAGGCTCCAATGCAGGACGTAACCTACAAGTGACTATTGATACAGATTCACCACCTGGCACAATGGCAGGCTAATAATTTTAGGATAAGGCAGTTTTGATAAATGGTGGTATTTTAGGAAAGTGATATAACAGTGATATGTGTTGGCCGGGATACATTCATATTAGAACACTTCTTTTAAGGATAATGCTAATGAGACTTAATAGGGGCAAGACCACTTTTATATGGTACATAGCTGCCTCGCCAACAGATGCTTATAGTATAATTTACAGCCAATATGGATTGTTAGCAGGTGGAGATATAAGAATATAGTGCAGGGATCCCAGAAGAATTCGCATTCTATGCGTCTCTCCTATAAACCGGTCAGCACAGTAATACAATAACTGCAGTCTACAGCTTAGGCAACAAGGGGGGATCGGGAACTCTCCAAATGTCCTGCTTCATTATAACTAGTAATGGCTAGTTATGCAAATCATTACCCTAATATTTTATAAAAAATATCTCCAAACCAGACATGCGGCTTAACCCTTCAAAGTAAAGTAATTTGGAGGCAAGGCAGAAGAACACACAAGACACAACCCCAATGCTTTAGTCACCCACACTGATAAGATGGTTGTTGGGCAGACATCCCCAACCTCCATCCTACCAATATGCTTGACCTAAAGGGGTATTCCTGTTATGTGAAGTTATCCCCTATCCCCTATCAGATCATGGGGGTTCCTACCGCTGGGACCTCCACCCTTCTAATAATTATCCCCTATCCTGTCGATAGGAAATAAGTTCACATAACCAGAATACCTCTTAATGGGGATAAGCAAACAAGTTACTGCCAGACACTTGAAAAATGGCGTATCTCTTCGGACAACAAAGGATCAGACAGGATGAAATCCAACATGCCCAGTCCTTGTTTCCCCCAACATCAGATTGGTAGCGGATCCTGACATTAACCTACTGTGTACAGATAGCAGGAATGGAGCTGTCCCAGGTGCTAATTTCTATGTGACCTTTTCCCATATGTTGACTGAACTCCTGAAACTGACACTATTTGCATCCTCTTATAATCCATTCACTAAATTGTATGAAAATGTATCCGTTACAATCTGTAAAAATCCCCCATAAATAAAACATCCTCTTAAATATTTGATTTTTTTTATAATCAGCTAGAAATAGATTGTTAATGCTTTAGATAAGCTGACTATGACAGTGAGACATCTGCCGGTTCTCCAGACCCCCGCTGTGCCATCAGCACCATCAGCTTGGTGGGGGTCCAGTCCGTTAACAGTTGTTAAATCTTTTTACAATCTGGAAAATTTCTCGTGACAAAAAACAACCCAGATATCCTAGTGCACTGGCTAATTGGTGGATCAGACACAAATATTAGGCCATCTATGGGACCTTCACAGTGATGAGGGTGACGTATCAGTCAATAACTCCACTAGGGCAACTTGAGATCCCGGCGAGGCTACCAGCAACTTGTTAGTAATGGCGTCATATTAGGCTCAAGCATCAGAACACGTCACATGCATGTCCTATAATGTCCTGTGTTCAGTCCCAGGGACATTTTCAGCTGCAGATGTGGCAGTTATTCTCCTTAGACCCCATGCACACCACCATATTTATTTTCTGAATCTTCTGAATGGAAGCAGACCCTTTCATTTTAATGAGGCCACAAAAAATGTGTGCTGTCTGCATCCATAGGTCCGCAAAGAAAGTAGACCATTTTACAGACAAGATTAGGCATTTTAACAATGAGGCCAGCAGAAAATTGCAGTATGCAAACGGCCGGTATCCAGATTTTGCGGACCACTGAAATACATACAGTCATGTGGATGAGCCCCACCAAGCTTGACATTCATCCATAGAGATAGCTCCTGAGATGAGTCCTCAGGGACTGACCTTGACGGTGCAAACATGACATTGACTGTTCTTTAGCCCCAATTAATACGGAACCTTTTAACCCCTTAACATGGGGAATGCCAGAGAAAGCCCGCTAAAAAAGAAAGGGTTAAAAGTCCATTTAACATTGCTGTCTATTCATTTTCAGATCATTAAAAAAACAACTAATGCCACATGGGAGAGCAGGCCACGGACACAGACCCTATTTACAGCCAGGCGGTATGAGGAAAGAAGTTCCAGCCTCATCCAGTACTGACAGCTAATTAGTTTATTTTAAGCGACATTGTCGGGAAAGGTACATTATAATAATACATCAAAATTAGATTTAATTAATTGTCAAAGATAATAAATCGTGTGTACAGTCTGTCTAATTAGGCATTTTTAACGTACAGATCTGGCAAGAGCCAAGCTCAGTTGGGTAACGCGCTAACCTGACAGTGTCACCTGATACCAACTTTAAGCTTTAGCATTTAACCCTTTCATATTAAGCAGAAAATTTGTGAAGTCAGAAATTTCTAACGTGAATGAAGGGACGTTTGCAGGGGGAGGGGGGGCGTTAAAGCGATTTGTGTGAATAAAGTATGCTATCTTTCCTCTTTCCAGCTTGTTAAGACATGCATTGCCTGGCATCTGGGTGTTTCCTTATGACATGTTGCCATCTGGTGACTGACTTAGCGAACTGCATTATCCTCAGATCATGCCTTCCTTTGTGCTTTTATTCAGCATGAAATTCACAGAGAGCAGGTAGATCAGAGAAAATAAGATAATAGCTGGAGATCAGGGGCCGTGGTATCCAGGATTACACAGCCTGGCCATGGCGGCTGCCCAGCATCCATATGTGTGCTCCATACAGACACTAAATGTTATTTTCTGCTTGGATTCATTGTTGTCAGAACTGTCAACCGCATGGTTTAAAGATCTATTCTAGTGCTAATGGGAGCCCCGGGGAGTAGTGTGACTCTCCTCAGCCACAGGTTGGGTGTCACTGGACTTCTAGGTGACAGATAAGAGGAGACAGCACATCCTTCTCCTGCTCAGCAATTGGGATTAGAGATCAGCGAATCTTTAAAAATTCTCTTTTCCATTGATTCTCCATCAGCCTGTGAATCTCAGACCTGGTGGATTGATTCTCTCATCTAACACGGCTTGGGCAAATAGGTAAAGAATGATGTGTTATTCTCCAATATGTGAATCACTGCAAATCTTGAGCCTGGTGAATTGATTCTAGCCTCTCTAATTATGATATATTATACAATAGTGTGAGATAGATAGATAGATAGATAGATAGATAGATAGATAGATAGATAGATAGATAGATAGATAGATAGATAGACAGATAGATAAGATTAGATAGATAGATAGATAGATAGATAGATAGACAGACAGACAGACAGACAGACAGATAGATAGATAGATAGATAGATAGATAGATAGATATAGATGCGTGTATTCTATAACGTTATGGGAGATGTGTGAGTATACAGAGAGAGAGAGAGAGGTGTGGATAGATAGATATAGATAAATAGATATGAGATTGATTAATAGATAGATGATAGATAGATAGATAGATAGATAGATAGATAGATAGATAGATAGATAGATAAATAGATCAATGGATAGATAGATATGAGATAGATAGATAATAGATAGATAGATAGATAGATAGATAGATAGATAGATAGATAGATAATAGATAGATAGATAGATAGATAGATAGATAGATAGATAGATAATAGGCGGATAGATAGATAGATAGATAGATAAATAATAGATAGATAATAAGATAGATAGATAGATAGATGATAGATAGATAGATAGATAGATAGATAGATAGATAGATAGATAGATATGAGATAGATGGATAGATAGATAGATAGATAGATAGATAATAGATGATAGATAGATAGATAGATAGATAGATAGATAGATAGATAGATAGATAATAGGCGGATAGATAGATAGATAGATAATAGATAGATATGAGATGGATAGATAGATAGATAATAGATAGATAGATAGATAGATAGATAGATAGATAGATAGATAGATAGATAGATAATAGATAGGTAATAGACGGATAGATAAATAATAGATAGATAATAACATAGATATGAGATATATATATATATACTAGCAGAAGGAGCCGGCTTAGCACGGGTATATTTCATCTATTTCATTTAATGTTTGTGTGTGTCGTTAAAATATATCGACAGTATCCCCCATAACAGTGACCTCTACAGCACCCCGCCCCTTAACAGTTAACTCCACAGCCCCTCACCCCTTAACACTGACCCCCCACAGTGCCCCGCCACTTTAAAATGGGACCTCCACAGCAGCCCATTCCCTTAACTTTGACCTTCACAGCAGCCCGCCCTCTTTAACAGTGAGTTTCACAGCACCCCACTCCCTTGACATTGACCTCCTCAGGGGCCCGCCCCCTTAACAGTGACCTCCATCCTCCACAGTACCCTGCTGCCTGAACAGTGACTTCACAGTACCCTGCTGCCTGAACAGTGACTTCACAGTACCCTGCTGCCTGAACAGTGACCTCCACAGTACCCTGCTGCCTGAACAGTGAGCTCACAGTACCCTGCTGCCTGAACAGTGACCTCCACAGTACCCTGCTGCCTGAACAGTGAGCTCACAGTACCCTGCTGCCTGAACAGTGACCTTACAGTACCCTGCTGCCTGAACAGTGACTTCACAGTACCCTGCTGCCTGAACAGTGACTTCACAGTACCCTGCTGCCTGAACAGTGACCTCACAGTACCCTGCTGCCTGAACATTGACTTCACAGTACCCTGCTGCCTGAACAGTGACTTCACAGTACCCTGCTGCCTGAACAGTGACCTCCACAGTATCCTGCTGCCTGAACAGTGACCTCCACAGTACCCTGCTGCCTGAACAGTGACCTTACAGTACCCTGCTGCCTGAACAGTGACTTCACAGTACCCTGCTGCCTGAACAGTGACTTCACAGTACCCTGCTGCCTGAACAGTGACCTCACAGTACCCTGCTGCCTGAACAGTGACTTCACAGTACCCTGCTGCCTGAACAGTGACTTCACAGTACCCTGCTGCCTGAACAGTGACCTCCACAGTACCCTGCTGCCTGAACAGTGACCTCCACAGTGCCCTGCTGCCTGAACAGTGACCTCCACAGTACCCTGCTGCCTGAACAGTGACCTCCACAGTACCCTGCTGCCTGAACAGTGACTTCACAGTACCCTGCTGCCTGAACAGTGACCTCCACAGCAGTTGCCCCTTCAATAGTGGCCCCTGCCCCCTTAACAGTGACCTCCACAGTGTCCACCCCTTTAACAGTGGCCTCCACAGGGCCTGCCCCCTTAACAGTGACCTCCACAGTGAACGCCTCTTTAACAGTGACCTTCACAGTGCCCGCCCCATTAACAGTGACCTCCACAGCGCCCTGCCCCTTTAATGCTAGGGCTACACGACGACATGTGTTGCGCAACAATTTGTCGCAACAATTTTTATAACGATAGGATTTGGTGTCGCTCTGCGACATGTGACATGCTGCGACTGCGACACGACAGTCGCAAAAATCCATCCAAGATGGATTTTTCTGAGACTGTCATGTCGCAGTCGCAGAATGTCACATGTCGCAGTGCAACACCATAGACTATCATTATAAAAACTGTTGCGCGACATTGGTGGGACATCAATGTCGTGCGACACATGTAGCAGTGTAGTTGGGCCCTATGTGTCGTGCGACTTATTGTCGTCGTGTAGCCCTAGCCTAAAGCTGACCTACAGCAGTGAAGAAAAATGGCTGAGTTGTTATGGAAACCTGGAGTAAAACTGTGTGTATGTGCAGACTAAGGACGTGTGAGCTTCTATTGGCTGATAAGAAACATGTGATCATGTGTATGGCAGTTGGGATAGGAAGAGAAAGACCTGCAGGCCTTTATTGGCTAATGCAGGTTATTTTTTGGGAATATCTCAGGAACGGTACGTCCTAGAGAGCTGAGACCCCCACAAGATTTCTTTCCAGGTAGTAAGGGATGTGTATACCAAGTTTCGTTGAAATCGATGGTTGCGTTTTTGAGTGATTGCAGATCATACATACATATATACATACATTACATACACACACATACATACACATACTCACATACATATATACGTTGTTCTTTATATATATATATATAGATAGATAGATAGATATGAGATATATAGATAATAGATAGATAGATAGATAGATAGATAGATAGATAGATAGATAGATAGATAGATAATAAGATAGATATGAGATAGATAGCCAGACATTGGTATGTGCCAGTCAGCGCGGTGTACTTGGCACGGTAACCTTGGAGCACAATAGCTCCTGTGAGCTTCTCCTCTCCTAATCCACATTACAATGCATGTCTTCCCAGCAGCAGGAGCAGCAGGTACTGGCGCTTTGTTAATCTTGAGAGGGTCTGTATAATAGAAGACATATGTACCCCCAGCCTTGGTGCTCCAGTCTCGCCAGCCTAGCAGACAGCACTGCATTGTTGGAGCGGGCAGGATTTATGGGCTCACTGATCAGTGATTCACAGCTCTCAGACACTGATTTCATGTGTCACACGTAAAGCAATGACAACAGATCCATTCGGTCCACCCTGAAGGACGCCCTTGGAGTTAGAAGAGAATAATTGGGAGCCATAAATGACACACTCAGGATGGAGCTGGGGACACACACAAGATGTTCCATGAATGCCCTTGGATGCAGATGAGGAATACATGGGCAGGAGGCTGTATTAAGCACACGCTGCCTAATGAAATCATTATTTCCAGCAGTTACATTAAGTAAAAAAAAAAAAAAAACATCCACTGGAGATTCTCTTTCCAGGCAGGCGATTAATTCACCAGCATGTTAGATACATGGCTGGTGCGTCTAGCCCACTAGTAACCCTTTGTTTACTGCATCCGTAAAAGGACACTAAACCTAAAGTCTGCCTCTTGCCATAGTGTAGCTTACTAGGAGATCAGCTAATATCATCCACACATATGTATAGAACGAGTTCAGCTCTGGAGGGATACCCGGTTAACCAGGGCTGATGTGAGCAGACATATTAGTGGACTTCCTGACAATACTCCCATTGAACCTAAATGAATGTTATACACAATAGGCTGCACAGAAAATGAAGATTTTAGGTTTACTGTCCCTTTAAGAGCTGAAGGCTCCCTAGCTGATAGGAGTTCAAGTCTGCTAGAAGCTACAGTGGATTACTGAACCTGGAGCCTAGGGAAAACAGAGTATATTTCCAGTTTAACCTGTGATTTACCTCATTGACTGCATTGTTTACAGCTGGGGGGTTGTGTCCACCTTTTCCTGGGACTGGTTTTTCTGGGATTTTCTCATTGTTTTGGGTGGTTGTTGAATGATAGGGTTTTAGGAACATGAAGTCACTCTTGGCTGACTCTGGGGTCAGGCACACTTTATAACAGTAGTTTTGGGAACCACTCCCTGAAGACTCCATACAGTTGGTTTGCACTTTATTCCCAGATGAGATTTGCAGATTGATATTGGAATTCTTGAATACATCTTCTGAGGATGCAGATCTCATGCAGCAGCAACAGGTAGGCATGGAGGAGCACTTGTAATCCTGCAGGGACAGTCTGTCTTTGTGACATTTAATGATGGTGAGGACAATGATAGCCACTAGGAATGTAAAGGACACAGAGCCAAGGGACACTATTAAATAAAGAGTTAGAGAGGAAGTGGTGGAGGGATCTGAATTTAGGGGGGGGTCATTCAGTTCTGATGGGGTCTCAGGGATGCTGTCCACCACAGTCAACACTATGGAGACAGAGGTGGACAGCGCAGGTTGACCATTGTCTCTGACTTGGATCAAGAGCCTGTGCCTTGTAGCATCCTTGTCCCCCAAGGCTCGTATAGTCCTCAGCTCCCCAGTATATAAGGCAATGCTGAATAAGGTGGCATCAGTAGCTTGGAGAATCTGGTAGGAAAGGCGAGAGTTCTGGCCAGAGTCAGCATCCATGGCTGAGACTTTGCCCACCAGGTAGCCGGGGTCCGCATACCTTGGCAGAATCTCGGTGGCCACAGTGCCATTCTTAGGTAAAGGGGACACGATCACAGGGACATTGTCATTCTGGTCCAGAATGAAGACGTTGACGGTGACATTGCTGCTTAGTGGAGGGAAGCCAGCATCTTGAGCTTGGACCCTGATCTGGAAGTTCCGGATCTGCTCATAGTCAAAGGAGCGCAGGGCATAGATATTCCCACTGTCCGAGTTGATGGACACATAGGTGGACACCGGCATGCCCTGGATCTGCCCCTCCATGATGGAGTAGGAGAGGTAGGCATTCTGGTTGGAGTCCGGGTCCAGGGCAGTCACTGAGCAGATAGAAGCCCCCGGGGGGTTATTCTCGATCACATACACAGTGTAGGAAGGCTGCACGAAGGTGGGCACGTTATCATTGATGTCCGTCACTTGCACGTTGATGACTTTCTTGGTCATCAGCGGAGGAGAACCGAAGTCCCTGGCGCTGATGGTGATGTTGTACTCCGACACAGCCTCCCGGTCCAGGACCTCGGTGGTCACCAGGGTGTAGTAGTTCTTGTAGGACGAGTGCAGTTGGAAGGGGACATTTTGGGGTATATCACAGTTGACATCCCCGTTGTCTCCAGAGTCCCGATCCATGACGCTGATGACGGCTATGACTGTCCCTGGAGGGGCATCCTCCATGACTGGTGTAGACACCGAAGTGAGGATGACTTCTGGAGCATTGTCATTCACATCCAGTAGGTTGACCAGCACCCGGCAGTGCACGGCCACAGCCGAGGGACCCCTGTCCTTGGCTTGGACGTACAGTTCATACAGATTGGACTTTTCATAGTCTAAAATCCCTTTAACCCTCACATTGCCGCTGCGAGACTCCACCATAAAAAGGTCCCTCACCTTCTGGGGTGCATGCCCGCTGAAGGAGTATTCTATTTCCCCATTGGTGCCCTCGTCTAGATCGGTGGCATTCAGCTTAATTACAAGGGTTCCCCGGGGCACGTTTTCCTGTAGACTGACCCGGTAAAACGTCTGGTCAAAGGTGGGAATATTGTCATTGGCATCCAGAACACTCACTATAATCAAAGCGGTGCCAGATCGCTCCGGCACCCCTCCATCCATGGCCGTGAGCAGGACTCGATGTGTCTTCTGTTGTTCCCTGTCCAAGGGTCTCTCCAAAACCAGCTCAGCAAATTTGCTTCCGTCGCTCCTGCTCTGCACCTCCAAGGAGAAGAACCCGTTAGGACTCAGCTTGTAGGTGCGCAGGGAGTTAGTGCCCACATCTGGGTCCTGGGCACTCTCCAGGGGGAAGCGGGCACCAGGAGTGGCTGACTCCGTCACCTCCAGCACATAATCCTGCCATGGAAAGCTGGGTGCGTTGTCATTGATATCCAAAATATCCACCTCGACCCTATAGAGCTCCAGGGGGTTCTCCATCACCACCTGCAGGTGCAACGAACATACCGGCTGGAACTCGCAAACTTCTTCCCTGTCTATCTTCTCATTCACAAATAAAATGCCATTTTCCAGGTTCACCTCCAGGTGCTGTTTGCTGCTTCCAGACACGATCCTGAAGCGCCTAGATGACAGCTTGGAGATATCCAAACCCAGGTCCTCTGCGATGTTCCCAACAAAAGCCCCATGGTCCAGCTCCTCTGGGACAGTGTACCGGATCTGGCTGGAAGCAGGGACCAGGCAACAAGTGAGTAGTAAAGGCAGGAGAACCGGTGCAGACCATGGTCCTCTCCTCAGATCCCACCACCACATCTCCTCCACTACAGCGGCTGAGGACGTTCTCCGAGCACCGGTCAGACCTAATGCAACTCAACAAATCCTCAGGCAAAAAAATCCTCCTTCAGCTCTATCCTCTGTCACTGGGGAACCTGGCTCCAGCCAAGATCTTTTAATCCAATCTGATAGCAGAAAATCGGAAGCTCTTTGCTACATGTGAGGATCTTGCTACATAGACTTGTGTTTCTTCAATATACTTTCAGTAATCCCCCCTCCCTCCCCAGCTCCCTAGTCAGCCACCCACCCCTCCCCAACTATTTTCATTTTAGAAGAGGGCTGAGGGAAGGGAGGGATCCAAATTCACATTACAGCTTCTGTATTGGTGGACAGAGACATGGTGAAGTGAGAGATGCAGTTTACAGCTGTTGGGCTTAACCCTTTGCACCTAGTGGGATAGCTGACTTAAGCTGTGGATGAGAATTGCATTAGGAACCCTTGTCTCTGGCAGCAGGAGAGCTCTCATAGAACTGGTGATGCTCTTTGGCAGCTGATGGGTTACAGAACACCAAAGGGTAGTGTAGCACCTATCATCCATAGCAGCACTGTCTCCAACCAGGCTGTGCACAAACTGCACATTAGTAGTCACCTCTTGCTGATCACGGCTGCAGAAGACCAGATATGTCCAAGTTCCTTGTGAGGAGCAGGTTTTGTGAGCACACCTATAGGCGATGCTGCAGAGTGTTTGTGTGTTTACTGCCATGGTATATGTAGGTGTTAATAAACGGGATGATTATAGTAATTGTGTCTGAGTCTAGACTTTACTCCTTTTAACTCATTGTTGGCTGGAGCATAATACACATAGTAAAGCCAACTTCGTTATTGGCATGATGTTTGCTAAAACCAATGATAAATTATATTTTCTATCAGTGCAAGAGACCAAACAGCCCACAAATGAAATGATGTATCTTCACCGTGCAAATAGGTGTGTCCTGTCCATACTTCACCATGCACTAAAATCCATAAACAGCTCACTGTAATTACTGTTCAGGGCTAAATACATCACATTTACATGAGTTGATCAATAACAAAATGTACAAGTGTCCAATAAATCTTACTAATGATTCAAAATGTTTCAGCTGGTCATTGCAAGGTGCCACAAGGGCTTACTATTGCTGCACTGCATACCGTTTATGGACATATGGACTTCATTAGGTGGGGGGGGGGGGGGGGCTTTGCCAAAGTGGTCTTAGCTGTGGTGACATGCTCATCCTTCGTGACAGTGTATAACTGCAGAGAAGATCAGCTAATCACTGGGGGGAGGTATTTAGGGGGTATTCAGATGGGACACTCCCTTTATGAAGTAGCCTATGAATTAGTACTAACATAGTAGGGAATTGATATAATTATCAGAATCTTACAGAAGCTGATCTGTAAGACATTACATATGCTACCAAAGTACATACTGACTGTCCATGGTAGGAAAGCCACTGAGGCTATTAATTCCACATTGGAGTAGCATTCCTCTGCACTTTTGCCCTTCCTATCCAATAGAGCGCCTTGATTAGGTGGTACATATGGGTGTGCTTGCTCCTCCTCCCATTGGTTGCTTGATACACATGGAGGTGACTAGGAGCAGCACACCATATGTGCGGCGTCTGCGCTCCTGAACATAGAAGCCCAATGGCTTAGGTAGGTTTAGCGTAGGACCCACCTGACCTGAGACCACCTTGGCGCCGGGTAGATAGGCACAAATGTGTTTTGATCAAAATATATTGGCTAAGAGTCTCAGATTTTATTAAATCAGGGCTTGGTCCATGTATAATGCTTGCATCTACTTTACTAGTGATTTGTTTTGTGAATGTGGCCAGGGACATCCGCATATTTATTTATCTTTGTTTCTTCTGTGATTTTTTTGTTGATTAATTCCACATTGCTTCTGCTTGAAGGAAGATCACATCCAATTTACATTGCAGAATTGTTATATACTATATATAGTGTAGCTTTTACAAATATGAAAATAATGTGTTAGATCTATGTTTATGCCATTTTTGCATTATTGGATATTTTGAAGCCACACACCATGAACTGACTAGAGAAGGGATGGCCAACCTGCGGCTCTTCAGCTGTTGTAAAACTACAATTCCCACCATGCCCTGCTGCAGGCTGATAGCTATAGGCAGTCTTTGCATGCTGGGAGTTGTAGTTTTGCAACAGCTGGAGAGCCTCAGGTTGGCCATCGCCGGACTAGAGTATATTAAACCTTAAGCTGGCCATATACATTAGATGTACTATGTATTGGCCAAACCCACAGATTTTTATAAGGATTGGGCAGTTGCATGTGAACATGCTAGATCCTTTGTTCTCAGGGAGATACGCCGCTGCTAGAGAAGTCAGGCAGTGGTTACTCCCCTCTCCCCATTCATAACACATATAGATGGAATAGCTCATGTATATGGCCAGGGTCTGGTTTAGTGGTCACATAACCCATCCTAGATGCTAAGTTCATCAGTTAGAAGATTAGCAATAGATATGGTGCCATAATCCGAATAGCAAGATTAACAGGGTAGCCTTTGATGATGGAAAATCAATCCTATAATGCTTCCAATGTATAGAAAATGTGGGACTTATGGGTAGATGAATGATTGTAACTAATGGGGCTGTCTGTTTTAGACAACCCCTTTTTGTTTGCCCCATTAGCCACAATGGCCTTCACTGTTAAAAAAAAAAAATACATTATTTTGCATCGAAGTACTCGCATCCATACATTACATGGAAGCGTCATTGATTTCAGGGGCAGCTGTGAAATGCTTAATTTTTAGCAATAGGAGAGCATATGATCAGCTCATCGCCTTGGAAGCGTGAGCAGTAAACAGGGGCTCAAAATGAACTTTAAACTCAGTCTCGTGATATCATATATAAATGAGCGATTGTGTGGGGTTCTGTGTAAATATACTATATTCCTAGGCAAGGGTATTTCAAGAAACAATGCCCAGCACTCTGCATCATCAGACCACAAGAAATATTATAAGTACATTGTATTTAATATGTCTGCTGATTAAAATTCCCATGAAAAAATAAGGCTCAATTGTGTAAGATAATAAAATAAGTTATACTCACCCTACCGATTCCCACTTCAGACACTTCCAGGTCCCCTGCCAGTCTTTAGTTCCTGGTCCAACTTGACATAGGAAATGTGACCGCTTAGCCAATGACTGGGTGCAGCAGTGCCCCGCTTCAGCCAGTGAGTGACCGAGAACCCACATTTCCTATGTCAAGAAGGGTCAGGAAATAGAGACTGGCAGGGGACCCTGGAAGTGTCTGAACAGCAGCAGGCAATCGGTAAGGTCAGTATGACTTATTATTTTACACCATTCGGAGCCTTGTTTTAATAAAATGTAATTGGCCAAACTACCCCTTTTTAGCATCTTACAAATCGTTTGGTAGCGCCTAGCTATCTGTAGAGCCATAACATAAATGTATCAGATAAAAGCTAGGAATCCTACTGTACATGGGAAGCTTAAAAGAAGTTGTGCACTAGTTTCCAGACCTCTCAGACTTGTGGGACCCGTGTTGGTGATCATACTTACCTGAACCCCGGTACTGGGTCCCAGCTAGTTCTTTCCCCGGCCTCCATTGTTTGTCTCAGGTCTCTCCATGTAAGGCCTCCTGCACACGACCGCTGTGTGCACCCGTGGCCGTTGTGCCGTTTTCCGTTTTTTTTTCGCGGACCCATTGACTTTCAATGGGTCCGTGGAAAAATTGGAAAATGCACCGTTTTGCAGCCGCATCCATGATCCGTGTTTCCTGTCCGTCAAAAAAATATGACCTGTCCTATTTTTTTGACGGACAGCGGTTCACGGACCCATTCAAGTCAATGGGTCCATGAAAGAACACGGATGCACACAAGATTGGCATCCGCATCCGTGATCCGTGGCCGTAGGTTACTTTCATACAGATGGATCCAAAGATCCGTCTGCATAAAAGCTTTTTCAGAGCTGAGTTTTCACTTCGTGAAAACTCAGAACCGACAGTATATTCTAACACAGAGGCGTTCCCATAGTGATGGGGATGCTTCTAGTTAGAATATACTACGAACTGTGTACATGACTGCCCCCTGCTGCCTGGCAGCAGCCGATCTCTTACAGGGGGCTGTGATCCGCACAATTAACCCCTCAGGTGCTGCACCTGAGGGGTTAATTGTGCATATCATAGCCCCCTATAAGAGATCAGGGGCTGCCAGGCAGGAGGGGGCAGACCCCCCTCCCTCCCCAGTTTTAATTTCATTGGTGGCCAGTGCGGCCCCCCCTCCCTCTATTGTATTAATTTCATTGGTGGCCAGTGTGCGGCCCCCCCGGCCCCCCTCCCTCTATTGTATTATCATTGGTGGCCAGTGCCCCCTCTATTGTTTTAATATCATTGGTGGCCAGTGTGTGCCCCCCCGGCCCCCCCTCTATTGTTTTAATATCATTGGTGGCCAGTGTGTGGCCTCCTCTCTCCATTAAGCAATGCGCCGCACAGACCTGTCACTTACCAGTAGGAGGAGCTCCCGGCCGGTCACAGACAGTGCAGCAGGTAAGTATGATGCTTCTAATATTGCTAAGTAACCATGGCAACCAGGACTACAGTAGTGTCCTGGTTGCCATGGTTACCGATCGGAGCCCCAGCGATTAAACTGGGACTCTGATCGGAACTCTCCGCTGCCACCAATGATCGGGGGGGGGGGGGGGAGGCTGCACACTGGCCACCAATAATATTAAAACAATAGAGGGGGGGTCGGGGGGCGCACACTGGCCACCAATGATATTAAAACAATAGAGGGGGGGCCGGGGGAAGGCGCACACTGGCCACCAATGATATTAAAACAATAGAGGGAGGAGGCTTAGGACTCCCCGCTATTAAAGATTACCATACAGCGATATGTCTATCATTCACGACCGAATGGTGGTTAGACACACCTTCAAAATCTTGGTCTAAAATTGAAACGGTGTTTGCTGGGACACACTCATTGAAGGAGCTCCTTCTCAAATCGCTTTGGAGCCCTGGTGCCTCACCTGACACATTACTCACAATCAAATCTGTATGTACCCTATGGCGTAAGTTTCATACGGAAAATGGGAGTGAAAACCCAATCTCGCTCACTCATGTATCCACCCATTTGCTGGAAAAATATACGGAAGGGCTCAACCTTTCCTCCTGGCGGGAGGCTGGAATCTCAAATTTGAGTCAACTTTTCTCAGAGGGTACATTGCTTTCATTTGAACAACTGAGGGGAAGGTACCCCATACCTAATAGTGATTTTTATAAATACCTAAGGGTGAGACATTGCTATGAGATGAGATTGCGTGCCCCAGTTCTAATCCATAATAATCTTATCACAATTCTTGATAACCCATTGAGATATTAAAAACGCCTCACCAGAATGATATATGATTTCATTCGTGATAAGGCCAGTTTTATTAAATCAGCCCCGATCACGTACTGGGAGACAGCTCTGAAACACTCCTACCCAGAGGGAAAGTGGTCACAAGCACTCACCTTTTTGACATCCACATTCAGATGCGTTACGCATTACGAGGCGGGAGTGAAAACACTTTTATGCTGGTATTTTACTCCTGAAAGGTTAAATCGCATGTACCCTAATGCCCCGGCCTGTTGCTGGAGGGAATGTGGTGGCACCGGGTCCCTATACCATATATTGTGGAGTTGCACGAAATTAACTACATTTTGGTCCCGAGTGTTTGATTTGATTTCACAAATTGTTCAATATACCATCCCTCCCGCCCCTGAGCTCGCTCTTTTGTTCTTAGGAATGGATGGCATTGATCAGTCATGCAGAGGCCTCGTAGGTCATATTCTTTTGAGTGCCAAAATTGTCATCACACGCCACTGGAAATCTGCGACACCCCCTTTAATGCAAGAAGTAGTCCATTCTATTAATACCACCTGCAGATATGAGCATCGCCTCCCTTTTTCCATGGTCACACCTAAAAAACGGGATGCTCTTTGGGCTCCTTGGCTTCGCCATTCCTCTTATCTTCCATAACCACCCACACTGCTCGTAGGTTTATCTCCCCTAACCACCTTAAAAGCATAGTAGATCTGATTTTGTTTTGTTCACTTATTTGTTTGATTGTTTTGCACTACATTCTGTACTATGAGGTACGGTGTAGTATCCCCCGAACCATCAGTAGTGGGGAACTCACCATTAGTTTGATATGTTACACGCAACGGTGTTGGGTTGGCAGTATCCGAGCGGATACCCCGACACTCTGAGACTTTAATCTGCTTTTATTTTAGTCTTGTCCATATATGACTCATCTAACATATCATATTGTTTAATAGTGGCTGCGTCCACTGTCTAATTGTTTGTGACTTATATATTCTGAAAAACTCAATAAAAATGTATTGACTCTAAAACAATAGAGGGGGGCCGGGGGGGGGCGCACACTGGCCACCAATGATAATACAATGGAGGGAGGGGGGCCGGGGGGGGTGGCGCACACTGGCCACCAATGATAATACAATAGAGGGAGGGAGGGCCGCACACTGGCCACCAATGATATTCAAACTGGGGAGGGAGGGGGGTCTGCCCCCTGCTGCCTGGCAGCCCCTGATCTCTTACAGGGGGCTATGATAAGCACAATTAACCCCTTCAGGTGCGGCACCTGAGGGGTTAATTGTGCTGATCACAGCCCCCTGTAAGAGATCGGCTGCTGCCAGGCAGCAGGGGGCAGTCATGTACACAGTTCGTAGGATATTCTAACTTGAAGCGTCCCCATCACCATGGGAACGCCTCTGTGTTAGAATATACTGTCGGATATGAGTTTCACGATCTAACTCAAATCCGATGGTATATTCTAACATAGAGGCGTTCCCATGGTGATGGGGACGCTTCAAGTTAAAATATACCATCGGATTGGAGAAAACTCCGATCCGATGGTATAAAAGGGACTCCAGACTTTACATTGAAAGTCAATGGGGGACGGAGCCGTTTGCAATTGCACCATATTGTGTCAACGTCAAACGGATCCATCCCCATTGACTTGCATTGTAAGTCAGGACAGATCCGTTTGGCTCCGCACGGCTAGGCGGACACCAAAACGACTTTTTTTTCATGTCCATGGATCCTCCAAAAATCAAGAAAGACCCACGGACAAAAAAACGGTCACGGATCACGGACCAACAGAACCCCGTTTTGCGGACCGTGAAAAAATACTGTCGTGTGCAGGAGGCCTAAACTTCCTGTTTGACACCGCTGCAGCCGATCTCTGGTTGCTGCCCCCCTTGTTTCAAATCAAATGGTCATCTGACCCAAAGGAGACAGATCAACACTGCGACTAGTGATTGGCTACAGCAGCGTCAAACCAAAAGTTTATATGGAGGGACCCGATATAAGCAGCAGAGGCCAGGGAACAAACAAGCCAGGAACCGGTGCCAGGGATCAGATAAGTATGATCACCAATGTGGGTCCTTCTAGTCTAAGAGGTCTAGAAATTAGTGTACAGCCCATTTAAAACTTCTTAAGTTATTTTTTTCTGAAAGGTGTTACTTACAGTTGTGTTCAAAATAATAGCAGTGTGTTGAAAAAAGTGAATAAAGCTCAAAATCCTTCTAATAGCTTTTATTTCCATACACACAAATGCATTGGGAACACTACACATTCTATTTCAAATCAAACCATGAAGAAAAAATATATAAAATTCGTGTTATTCCTCTAAAGAAATTGAAGAAAAGTGAATATTAGACTGTTCAAAAAAATAGCAGTGTTTGTATTCTTCTTAATTACAAACTCAAACATTCACTATATAAACTGATTTTGCTTTCCTTTGAATCACTGAACTAATATTTAGTTGTATAACCTCTGTTTCTGAGAACTGCTGTACATCTGTGTTGCATGGAGTCAACCAACTTCTGGCACCTGTGAGCAGGTATTCCAGCCCAGGATGATTGGACTACATTCCACAGTTCTTCTCTATTTCTTGGTTTTGCCTCAGAAACTGCATTGTTGATGTCACCCCACAGGTTTTCTATTGGATTAAGATCCGGGGATTGGGCTGCCCACTCCATAATGTCAATCTTATTGGTCTGGAACCAAGATGTTGCACGTTTACTGGTGTATTTGGGGTCGTTGTCTTGTTGGAACACCAATTTCAAGGGCATTTCCTCTTCAGCATAAGGCAGCATGACCTCTTCAAGTATTCTGATGTATTCAAACTGACGCAAAGCTTAAAGTTTATGCTGGCTATCACAGAAATGTGTAAAAGCACAAGTACATCACAGCTGGCTACATAACTGGAGTGCAGACCAGTAAGAATGTGCATGTTGCCCCCTATCCACTGCTGCAATTGCCTGGAATGGGCACATGAGAATTAGAACTGAAGGCAAGTAGAGGTTCTGATGTGAAACCTTGGCACCTGGCATTCATGTGGATGTTAGTTTGACACATGCCAATTACCTAAACATTGTTCCACGCCGAGTGCACCCCTTCATAACAACAGTATTCCCTGATGGCAATGCACCTTGCCACACTGCAAACAGTGAGGAACATTACATATAGTTTAAGGTCTTGACTTGGCCTCCAGATTTCACAGATCTCAATCAGATCAAGCACCTGTGATATGTGGCGGAAAAACAAATCCAATCCATAAAGTCCCCACCTCGTAACTTGCAGGACTTCATGGATCTGCTGCTAGCATTTTGGTGCCAGATGACACCATTAAAAGTCTTTGAAGGGTCAAAGCTGTTTTGGCAGCACAAGGGGACCTATATAATATTAGGCAGATGGTTTTAATGTTATGCTGACACATACAGTACAGACCAAAAGTTTGGACACACCTTCTCATTCAAAGAGTTTTCTTTATTTTCATGACTATGAAAATTGTAGATTCACACTGAAGGCATCAAAACTATGAACTAACACATGTGGAATTATATTCATAACAAACAAGTGTGAAACAACTGAAAATATGTCATATTCTAGGTTCTTCAAAGTAGCCACCTTTTGCTTTGAGTACTGCTTTGCACACTCTTGGCATTCTCTTGATGAGCTTCAAGAGGTAGTCCCCTGAAATGGTTTTCACTTCACAGGTGTGCCCTGTCAGGTTTAATAAGTGGGATTTCTTGCCTTATAAATGGGGTTGGGACCATCAGTTGCGTTGAGGAGAAGTCAGGTGGATACACAGCTGATAGTCCTACTGAATAGACTGTTAGAATTTGTATTATGGCAAGAAAAAAGAAGCTAAGTAAAGAAAAACGAGTGTCCATCATTACTTTAAGAAATGAAGGTCAGTCAGTCACCCGAAAAATTGGGAAAACTTTGAAAGTAAGGGCTATTTGACCATGAAGGAGAGTGATGGGGTGCTGCGCCAGATGACCTGGCCTCCACAGTCACCGGACCTGAACCCAATCGAGATGGTTTGGGGTGAGCTGGACAGCAGAGTGAAGGCAAAAGGGCCAACAAATGCTAAGCATCTCTGGGAACTCCTTCAAGACTGTTGGAAGACCATTTCAGGGGACTACCTCTTGAAGCTCATCAAGAGAATGCCAAGAGTGTGCAAAGCAGTAATCAAAGCAAAAGGTGGCTACTTTGAAGAACCTAGAATATGACATATTTTCTGTTGTTTCACACTTGTTTGTTATGTATATAATTCCACATGTGTTAATTCATAATTTTGATGCCTTCATAGTCATGAAAATAAAGAAAACTCTTTGAATGAGAAGGTGTGTCCAAACTTTTGGTCTGTACTGTACATACATGTAGTTACCGTACTTTGGTACCGTACTTTTATTGAATAGCTCAGTGGCTATGCAAAATTTTTAATGACATGCAATTGGAAAAGTATTCAGAGGTGCTGGTTTGAAAAATGCCGAATACTTTTTGTGGCACAACCCCTTCCCGATGCTTAGCCCCTAGAAAAACAGCTCTTTACGTAAACAACACAATCTAATCTTGCAATAGTGCCGAATTAGGTATTAGCGTAGATGGAAGTAAATTGCCTGGTGATACGCTAGAACTTTATTCTACTAACCAAGATAAACCTGCTGCCCCCTGTAACAGCTGAGCCCC
Organism: Bufo bufo; assembly: GCF_905171765.1. Lineage (NCBI taxonomy): Eukaryota > Metazoa > Chordata > Amphibia > Anura > Bufonidae > Bufo > Bufo bufo. Next base: position 318,479,426 of record NC_053389.1, read on the forward strand.
ATGTCAGGCATATCTGTCCACAGATGTTCGCTTCATCAGCGCAGTAGATTAAAGGGGCCAAGCACTCACCAAGAGCCAAATCCTGCACATAAATAGTCTGACATCAGTATCCATGCATAGACTTAACCTTTAGCAGATGGTTAAGCTTCTGCAGAATTGATTACATTTTGATGCACACCGTTTTCCTTGTTAATACTGATTTTTTAATTATATCCCAGGATTACAATCCAGGCAGCCGGATAAACGTTAATTCCATAGCAATACTGATAAAGCTGAGAGCTCCCTTTATATTCTCCCTACTCCCCCCCAACAGTACTTACATTCAGGATGTGTAACTATATAAGCATCACAGTTTATTGGTTGACTGTGTCACCAATCCCTGCTATTTGGACTAAAACAATAAGCTAGGGAAACAAACCACCCGTGGCAGAATTTCTATAATCCCCCAGCTTCAGTAGTGAAACTTTGATGTGTGATTTGGCAAGGTCTATGTAAAGGTTAATGTTCTCAATCAAGGTTAATACTTCAAGCCTTGATTTCCTGATGGGTCTGTAATACATACAGTACAAAGGAATGTATTCTCCAGTTACGCTCACACCTGTTTTAGTGCATTGTAAAAAGCCACAAGGGACTAATTATAGGCAACTAAATAGTCCACACCATAGGCACTGTCTGCCCGCCTGCTGATGATCGTCTACTAGTTCCTATAATCAGGGTATTTATAAAGCTGGCCAAAAACACATTGCTTTTATGTCAGATCATATGAGCATTCTAGTATTTTTGGATATTGGAGCAGTTACTATGAAAGGACATACATGCAATAACAATTTACTATGGGGGAAATGGTCCCTCATGGAAAATCATTAAAAAAAATCTTTACATTGCATTTATCGGAAATGGCAAATGCAAGGCTGACGAAAACAACAGACATGGGTGAATTTCAAGCATGTTGAATCCAATTACCTGAAGAATGGAACAGATATCTATCACCACTTTGCTTGGGGATCATTATTGGTAATATGGTGGCTCTGTAGTTAGCACTGTTAGCCTTGTAGCACTGGGATTCTGGATTTGAATTCAAGGACAACATCTGCATAGAGTTTGTATGTGCCCCATGTTTGTGTGGTACTCAAGGTACTCATGTCTCCTCTCCCAATACTAGTGTGTAGGGCTGAGATAGAGGAAATGAGATGGTGAGTCCCATTTGAGATAAGGACTAATGTGATGGCAACCCCTTTGCAGAGTATGTTCACGTTAGATGACCAATGGGAAATAAAGTCATTATATGATCAGCTTTGGGATGTCTCTAGCCCTTATTCCTTCCAGTCCGGACTCTTAACTTTGCTCCATTTCTGGTTTATTGTCCTACATTTTCGACCCTAGTCAAAGCATCTCAGCTTATGACTTTTGATCCTGCATCTTGGCTACGTATGAGACTTTGTCTTTTGTCTGTTACCTGGTGCTGCGGGCTGAGCTCTTGATCTTCATCTCTCATCTCTGGCTACACATCAGTTTCATCGTAACAACTATAAACAACTTACATACATTTATGTAGGTTGTGGAAATTGGCCAAAGCCTGGTCATTCACAGTTGTAAAACATAAGGGTATGGCAACACGTTCAGGTTCCTTGAAGTTTTGGAAGCCAAAATCAGGAGTGGATCATAAATGGAGAGAAAGGACAAATACAACTTCTCCTTTTTTATTTCACTCCTGGCTTCCAAAATGGCATCAGATCACCTGAACATGTAACTGTACCTTAGTAGGGGTGTAGTGACAAGGTGCCTGTTATCACTTATCAGTTGAGGGTATTCTAGGGAGGTTAGGATGAATTCACATGCTGCAAAATGGCAGCGGATTTTCAGTTCAAATCAATGGAACATTGAACATTTTTACATGTCAGTATTTTGGCCAGTATAAAAAAAAACGCCTCCAGATGTTGGTTTTCAGTTTATAGGAATTAGGGTACTTTCACACTAGCCTTATTCTTTTCCGGCATTGAGTTCCGTCCTAAGGGCTCAATACCGGAAAAGAACTGATCAGTTTTATCCTAATGCATTCTGAATGGAGAGCAATCCGTTCAGGATGCATCAAGATGTCTTCAGTTCAGTCTTTTTGCCTTTTCAGGACGGAGATAATTCCGCAGCATGCTGTGGTTTTATCTCCGTCCAAAATTCCAGAACACTTGCTGGAATGCCGGATCCGGCATTTTTTCCCATTGAAATGCATTAATGCTGGATCGGGCCCCGAGTGTTCCGGCAAAACAGATCCGTCATTGAGGTCTGCGCAGGCTCAGACCGCAAAAAATGTGAAAAAAATAAATGCCAGATCAGTTTTTCCGGATAACACCGGAGAGACGGATCCGGCATTTCAATGCATTTGTCATATAGATCAGGATCCTGATCCGTCTGACAAATGCCATCAGTTTGCATGCGTTTTGACGGATCCAGCGACGGAACTGCCTGCCAGGATCCTCTGCCGCAAGTGTGAAAGTACCCGTAAATGCAGTATGCATTTTTTTAAGTGTCCCTTTTCTTCACTTGCTTTTCATTTTTATAGTTAATAGTGTTTATCTGTGCGTGGTTGGTTGTTATGGTGTTTTTACATTGTGTTTTTTCTATAATGGCTTTTTTAATACTAATCTAGAGAGGAAGTGACTTCAGAGGTGCTACATACTTTTTTTTGCCAAAAATGCATGGCTTGCAAAAAAAATGTGCTAAAACATTCTCTATGTTACATTAGCCACAATAAAACAAATGCGGCATAAGGCTGATGTTTTTGATGTTTTATTTTATTTTTTACCAAAAAGCACAAACTGAAAAACGTAGTGTGACAGCTAACTTATGGTATGGTTATTAAGTAAAACAGAGCATTAAATAGGTTTTCTGAGACTTAAATACTGATGACCTATCCTCTGGATAGGTCATTAGTATCTAATCGTTGGGGGTCAGACACCCCGGACCCCGCTAATCAGCTCTTTGAGAAGGCATCGGTGCTCCTGTGCTTACCATGAACAGCGCTGTACATTGTATAGCGGCTGTGCTTGGTATCATAGCTCAGCCCCAATCACTTCTATGAGGCTGATCTGCTCCTAGTCCACATGACCAATGAGCGTGTCGTCACTTGGCCTAGGAAAAGCAGAGTGCTGCTGCCTTCTCAAACAATTGATCAGCGGGGGTCCCGATTCTCAGATCCCGATCAATCAGATACTATTGACCTATCCCGAGGGTGTGCCATGCCATCCAGTCACTACATGGCACCAGGGAGCATATCTACTACCAATCCCCTCCTCCTCACAGCACTTCCCCTGCAGACTCGCTGTGTATATACTTCCAGCTTTGCTACTACTGAAGGATATGCCATTACAGTAATGATACAAAAGTCCAACTTATCTAATTTCCCAGGACTGTCAGGCTAAATTTGATAAATCCTGCTAGATCAGTGACAGATATAGACTTATTACAAAAACGTACAAGATATTTGGATGAAAAAATCTATTTGCTCCGACTCATTTTGACCTTGTGAAACATACTAGATGGTGCAAGCTGACATATACGACATATTTTGTAAAGCGTTTCAAAGGGGAAATCCGGTAAAAATAACAAACAAATAATCAGTCTGCACTCTAACAGAAAAAGGCAGTTTTCCCCAATAAACTTATCCATTCTCTAATATTGTGATCACTTTCATATATCATCGTTACATTTACACAAATCCGAGAAACCCCTGTAACTGTATATTTGGCATATAATTTTGTACCTAAATCCATGCATATATAGTTAGGGCCAGATTTACCTATAGGCACAGGGAGTCTATGTCTGGTGGTCTGTGGGAAGGATGCCCTCATAGGCAAAGTCAAAAGCAACAGACAACCTGTGCCTACAGGCTCCTGACATATAAATGTGGTACTATATACAAATTTCATTCATTTTCACAAACTTATCAGAATGCTGCATATGTTGCCTTTCTAGCCAAGACCTTTGACAATGGCTTTTATTGGCTTGGATTTTAATTTGCTGCTATTTTTTTTTCCTGCTGATAATATCATGCACACATGCAGTGTAAATCAGGAAGTGACTATATACCAAATTCTAATAGGCACTGTATCAATTTTTATCATAATTGATGGGAAACGAGCCCTGTTTGCACAGGAGATACAAATGGAGAATTAAAAAAAATAGCTTGATGTGACACAACAATTGACAAATTGAACATATGCTGTCCCCACCACCATCAATCATGGTTACTGTTTGATGTACCCTAATTGATATCCTAAGGGTCTTATTGTGTTAAAATAGTAGCTGACAGATGCAATAATAAGTGATACAGGCCTCTAATCATTTGCATCAGTCTGAGTGCCATGTCCTCTCTCCCTCCCTGGTTGCTAAGTCTGAAGGTGGGCATTTAATATATCTTATTAGCATGCTGCGTTTTCATTTGTGTTCAGTTAGAGCTTCAATTGCTAGAGAAATACATTTTTTATGGAGGCCCTTCTTGACAGTATGTGCTAGGGATTAGCTAATTTAATACATACTGTCTTGTTCCCCTGACTACCTGTGTGTATAGCAATCATCCTATAATAAGAAAAATGGTGGGATGAAGAAATGAAAGGCTGTTCTGATATAGCTCCGGGGAAGGAATTCATCCTTTGGCATCTTACTCAGAAGAGCAGACATATGTTCCAGTCAACTTTGCCTGCTTATAGGGAAAGCACCAGAGGGTCTTGTCCAGATGTTGCTAATCTGCACATGAAGGCGTAAAGTGCTGACACTATGATTCGAATGAAGATAACTTGTTAAAAGTATGGGGGAAAAATGAAATAACTATCCAAGAACCAAAATCCTTCATCATCTTTCCTCAGCTGAGAACCACTGCTTAGCAGTACTTTAAGAAGTCAAGGGAAAATAGATTAAACCCAGTTCATCTGCATGTGGTGTAATGTACGATAAAAAGTGATTTGCGGCCTAGTTGTTTTGAATACAGATGCATCCTGTGTTGCCTTCACAGGACTGGGGGAGTTATGGAGGATTTATTGACATCTTCAGATTTCAAGCAGAAAGCAGGTGGAACCATAAAACACCCGTCATTTCAAGATAAAATTTGTCATTCTTTGTGTGCTTTGATTATGAAAGTTTGTGGAGTTTGGATTTTATGTTTTAGAGGTTGGTTTAAAGGGAAATGTTTCTAAACTTCTTACTGGCCCACATGGTTGGTAAGGGACACTTACTAAGTCATCTTCATCATCCTAACCTGGGCAGGTTGACATTAAGCTGAAGTGTTACATGAGCTTTCTGGACCCCAATGCAAAATCTGTAACAGGGCTTCCCTACCATCTGCAATACTGGTGTCTTTGGCATACCTGAGGCTCTGAGGTCCACGTGCAACTTCTCCATCCCTGATAATATGTCCATAACTTTGTCAAAATCTAACACTATGGTGAGAGCTGCATGCTGATTGGATGAACATACAATCATCATGCAGAACTCAATGGAAGAGGAGGGTCAACTATCATTGTTCATTTTCATAAAGGATTAATTTTTAACTTTTTGTTTAGTTTCTAGATATACATAGGGAAGGAATGGAGCAGAGTAAAAATAGGGTTTGACCATATTTATCACAAAGTGGGCAGTTTGTGATGGGAATGGGACTGTGCAGTTCAGGGTGGGGCTTGGAGGACCTGGGTTCTTAAATGTCCCTGGATGTGTTCACAACTATGTACAGTACAGACCAAAAGTTTGGACACACCTTCTCATTCAAAGAGTTTTCTTTATTTTCATGACTATGAAAATTGTAGATTCACACTGAAGGCATCAAATCTATGAATTAACACATGTGGAATTATATACATAACAAACAAGTGTGAAACAACTGAAAATATGTCATATTCTAGGTTTTTCAAAGTAGCCACCTTTTGCTTTGATTACTGCTTTGCACACTCTTGGCATTCTCTTGATGAGCTTCAAGAGGTAGTCCCCTGAAATAGTTTTCACTTCACAGGTGTGCCCTGTCAGGTTTAATAAGTGGGATTTCTTGCCTTATAAATGGGGTTGGGACCATCAGTTGCGTTGAGGAGAAGTCAGGTGGATACACAGCTGATAGTCCTACTGAATAGACTGTTAGAATTTGTATTATGGCAAGAAAAAAGCAGCTCAGTAAAGAAATACGAGTGGCCATCGTTACTTTAAGAAATGAAGGTCAGTCAGTCAGCCGAAAAATTGGGAAAACGTTGAAAGTAAGGGCTATTTGACCATGAAGGAGAGTGATGGGGTGCTGCGCCAGATGACCTGGCCTCCACAGTCACCGGACCTGAACCCAATCGAGATGGTTTGGGGTGAGCTGGACCGCAGAGTGAAGGCAAAAGGGCCAACAAGTGCTAAGCATCTCTGGGAACTCCTTCAAGACTGTTGGAATACCATTTCAGGGGACTACCTCTTGAAGCTCATCAAGAGAATGCCAAGAGTGTGCAAAGCAGTAATCAAAGCAAAAGGTGGCTACTTTGAAGAACCTAGAATATGACATATTTTCAGTTGTTTCACACTTGTTTGTTATGTATATAATTCCACATGTGTTAATTCATAGTTTTGATGCCTTCATAGTCATGAAAATAAAGAAAACTCTTTGAATGAGAAGGTGTGTCCAAACTTTTGGTCTGTACTGTATATAAAGTATTTTGAAATGTATGAAATGTATTGTAATGTTAAAGAGGAGTAGTTGCCAATTGCAGTCTGTACATTCCATGTGCTTGCTTGCTATGGGTAACTTCTCCAATATACCTATTATTCATAAATCTCCCCAATGTGTGTTTCATCATAGACCACTAAATATTAAGAAGATTTAGGAGGACTCATCTAGCTGCAAGATTTCCATGCACCATATTTGTGTGCAAGGAGAGGCAAACAAACCCTGCCCACATGGCACCAATGACACTAAAAAGGAGTTATCTGAACCATTACCTCTGGAGAGGGTCACGAAAGTTCATCAAAGTGTAAAACTGAATGACAAAGCTTCCTAGTCCCAAATTTAAGGTCAGTAGAAGAAGCAGTTCTTAAATGTTTTTATAGATGGAAGCAGATTGCATTCTCTCTATCAAAATGGAGATAGGTAGATTGGCTTTGGGTAACACCTCCATATAACATGAACCTGCTAGGTGAGGATGATTAAAATGATCCAGGGTAAAAGGACCCTTCAAGGGCATCTGTCAGCAGATTTTTTTACCTATGAAATTGGCTGACCTGTTGTATGATCACTTGGCAGCTGAAGAAATCTGTGTTGGTCCCATGTTCATATGTGCCTGCATTGGTGAGAAAAATTATGTTTTAATATATGCTCCTTCTTTGTATATTTTAAATATATATGTCATTTATCAAACTGGTGTAAAGTAGAACTGGCTTAGTTGCCCGTAGCAACCAATCAAATTCAACTTTTCATTTTCCAGAGGATCTGTCAAAAATGAAAGGTGGAATATGATTGGTTGCTATGGGCAACTAGGCCAGTTCTACTTTACACCAGTTTGATAAATAACCCCAATAGTATATGCAAAGAAGCCTCTAGGAGCAAAGGAGCCGTTGCCTTTACTCTTAGAGGTTCTACTCTCTGCAGTTACTGTGCTTTTTGATTAACAGGGCCAGGCAGTGAAAAGGTCATAACGCCTGGCCCTGCCAATCAAGGTGGAGAGGGTGCACCAGTTACAGAGAACCTGAAGGCTCCAGGTGTAACAGTAATGCCACCATTGCTCCAAGAGGCTCGTTTGCATATATTATAACTTGATTTTTCTCAGCAATGTGGGCACATATGGGACCAACACAGATGCCTTCAGCTGCCAAGCTCACATGTAACAGGTCAGACAGTTTCATAGGGACACATCTGCTGACAGATGCCCTTCAATAACAATAATTCATCTTTACACAGAGACTGCTTCACTTTTATATTAGTAATGGATCATATTCTGACTTGCCTAAATCCTTAATCCACAAAAACACCAGTAACATCCAGAATACATTTAAGAGTTTATACTCGCATCCGTGGCAGATTCTGCATCAAGTTGCTTTAATATGCTGTCAGATTCTCGAGCCACATTAAAAGAATATGAAAATATATGACTAGAGAGGTCCCAGAGGCATCAAGGAGTTACTAATACAAGAAGCCACTGCTTTTCTACATCAGCAATGGACATGCAGAGAGAAATGAATTGCAGCTCTGAGTCAGATAGACCATGCATATATCAGGATCCATAGCATTAACAGAATTCTCTGTCATAAACCTCAGACAGACATGCAGAATGATACTTCTATTCATCTTCTGTGTGAACCCGACCATTCAGCTTCTGCTATGTTCTCATATATGGTCATGTACCTGTAAGTCATGCAGTCAGGCAGATATTTACACAGGGAACATGGAGACCAATATTCTCATGATTGGTGGGGGTCCCAACAGTCAGTACCCCAGCGCTCATACATTTATCAGCTGTCCTGTAGATAGGAAATAAATGTGGTTCATAGGCCCTTTAAATAGTTCTGCGGACACAGCTAATATGTTTGAGAAAGGGTGACCAGAAGTTGTACTGTGCTTGGGATGCAGCCGCTGCGGCCAAGTACCGTGCGGCCATACAAGCCGCAGATGCATTCTATTAACTAATTACAACCTCGTGGTAACCCTCAAAACAGCATTCCTTCTTCTGTCTTCACTGGTAACTGCCACAAAACCCTTTGGCCATTACCCCTGAAGACTGAAGAAACAATGCGGTTGTAATTAGATAATAGGATTCGGTTGCAGATACGGCACATATGGCTACATTGGACCCTTAGTTTAAGCAGTCCTCTATGAGTTGAATACACCTTACCCCTGTTTTGGTAGGGGTCCGAATCCCAACACCTCTAACTATCCCTTGAAAGTTGATGACTCTTCCTATGCCAGTGATGTTGCATTCATTGGTCCCATTGCCTATGTACAGCTCAGTCCCATTCAAGTGAATGGGCCTGCAATACCAAACAGCCGCTATATAGAGTATGCTGTGGGGAGGCCACAGTGCTCAGATGACAGCTGCCAAGAGACGGACCCTCAGCAAGCAGATATTAAGTACCTATCCCGAGGATAGGTTATCCACATTTTATTCCCAGAAAACCCATTTAAGCTTTATTTTCATTAGTTTGATTGCTGCTTTCTTTTTAGGCAGTCCTCTAGAGAAAAAAATAAGTTGGAACTGGATTAGTTGCTATTCGCATCTCCTTCACTTACCTCTACATTTGGTCTGTTCCTCCTTGCGTAACTGATACTAACATTATAAAGCGCATGGAAGTGTACATTTGCCTGAGGGACAGAGTAAGCAGTCTAACCTGAGCTCTCCTCCCCATCACCCCTACAATCTGAATTCACAATATCTGTCATACATTTGGAACTTCTGGGGTGCACACTTCATTTCCTATCACCCTACAAAGGGGGTAGTTGTAATAGGCTCCTCAGCAGGCCTGGACTGGCTCACAGGGGTATAGGTGAATCCCCCCGGTGGGCCTCTGAGCAAGGTGGGCCTCTAGTCATCCACCCCCTGCACAATTGGCAAATAACACAGTAGACTTACTGGACTACATACATATATTCATTGTACAGCACCTGAACCAGCCTATGTTCATATAAAAAACTTGTTAGATTATTTATTATATTTGAATGAATTCGTACTGTGGGCCCCCAAAATAAATTTTACTGGCGGGCCCTAAGCACCCCAGTCCGACACTGCTCCTCAGTAGCCACTGTATTACAAGAAGTGGTGTATAACTGCTATGTGCAAAAATATTATGCTATCACAGTTATTATGACTGTAAGGATATGGCCATAATGATTTTTCTAGAGCCAAAAAAAGTAATAATGTTTTAATAATATGTTATAGAGTTTTGGTGCAATTATAAATCATAATTCATTTTTTTATCATTCAATCATTTTAGCTCTGCATAAAAAATGCTGAATTCAAGTTTTAATTTTTAATTATCATCAGCTCTCACTTTAAATGGTCAATTAAGTTTCATTGAGTAAAACCAATATGAAACTAAGATGAAGGAATGTGGAAAGCAGCTGAGGAATATCATGAGCTTCAAGAGCCCCCTAGTGGCCAGTCAGATGATATACAATGCACACAAAAAAAAATTACTGTGACTGTAATAAAGTAAATTAACTGTGACGTGTTTTCATCTGAGAAAATAATGGACAATGCAAGGGAAAGGAGGGTAGGATATGTGCCGTCATACAAGATGATTTTCCATATTGAAATATCATATTTAGTCTATACATAGCAGAGGAAAATCACAAGAAACACGGGAACACAAACATGTATATTGCTCTAAAGGTTGGAAATTAGATTGTTCTTATTACACTGGTTCCAAACACAATTTTGAATAATGTTACTTCAAAGTCAATTGTGCCGTTTCAACCGCACTACACACATTGGCACAGATTTACTAATCCTGGCTAATATTTAGACACTGTAAACTTTGCCTAGACAGTTGATGCTGGATGGTAAATTTGGTGCACACCACTTACTGGTTAGCATAACTTACCTGAACGTTTGGCATCTTTAGCTACGTCCCTTTCCTGTTAAGCCACTCCCCTTTCACATTAAACCACGCCCCTTTGTCAAGCAAGCCACTTACCATGTCTAAAACAAATAATAAATATGATGCAGAGAATGTGTGACAGTTTAAAAAATGAAGCCAGAATTGGGGCACATTTCACTCGCACCCTTACATTTTGATTAGTGGTATTTTTGCACCATTTTTTATGGTATGGCAGTTAAACATTGAAGAGGACGCAGCACTCGCACAAGCACCGCGACCACTTCAAACAGCTGATTGGCAGCACTGTATTTAGAATTTGATCTCCCCAAGGCACATTTAATGCTCACCCCCCCTATTAGTTCAGCTAAAGTTACCTGTTGACTTAAGGATATACAATAGCTACATAAAATGATTTTCCCTTAAAATACTTTCCCTGAAGTGAAAAACAGACGTGGACATAATCTGTGAGTGGTCGTCCCTGTTCACAGGCTTTAACACAACAAATTTACGGTAAAAGGAATCTGTCACCAGTGACCTCCCTGTCCAACTGTTTGCATAAATACATAGCTGTAGTTAACCTGATTAAAACACAGTTTTTTGTTGATGCAAGGTTCTGTTCCCAAATTATGATGCATTTTCTTAATAAGCCAATTGGGCCTTTGGTGCAACGAGGGCATCACAATTGCTCTTGTTGCACCCAAGCTTAACTCCTTTCTGTGGCCAGTCCCTTCCTGGCTCTGATTGACAGGGCCAGGCAGCGACAAAACAGTGTCTGGTCAAAGAAAGGAGGGGAGCTTTGGTGATGCAAGAGCAATAGTGACGCCCTTGTTGCATATTAAGAAAATGTATTATAACTCAGGAACAGAGCCTCAGATCAACAAAAGAAAAAGAGTGTGAAAACACGTGAACCACAGCTACGTGTCTATGCAAACAGCTGGATAGGGAGCACACTGGTGACAGATTCTCCTTAACATGACTTATCTAAATGAGCCGTAACTCATACGAGGTGTATGGCTACCTTTATTCTGTGGACCCTACTTTTTTTTTTTTTTTTAGTTATACTGAAGAACTTTACTACTTTGCTGTCAGTGTGTGGATGTCACGGTGCGGTGTGGGTAGAAAACTCCACACCGAACACAGGAGGGAAGGGAAAAGGTACTAGGCAAAGGGGAAAGGTCACCACCTAGTAAATCCCTAAACCGAGCCCTGACTACTAGCAGTATGAACAGACCTCGATGGTAGGAATGTTCATATGCCAGAACATAGAGCCCTATCTGACCATAAAGTAACATAGTAACATAGTACATAAGGCCGAAAAAAGACATTTGTCCATCCAGTTCGGCCTGTTATCCTGCAAGTTGATCCAGAGGAAGGCAAAAAACCCTGTGAGGTAGAAGCCAATTTTCTCCACTTTAGGGGAATAAAAAATTCCTTCCCGACTCCAATCAGGCAATCAGAATAACTCCCTGGATCAACGACCCATCTCTAGTAGCTATAGCCTGTAATATTATTAAGCTCCAGAAATACGTCCAGGCCCCTCTTGAATTCCTTTATTGTACTCACCATCACCACCTCCTCAGGCAGAGAGTTCCATAGTCTCAATGCTCTTACCGTAAAGAATCCTCTTCTATGTTTGTGTACAAACCTTCTTTCCTCCAGACGCAGAGGATGTCCCCTCGTCACAGTCACAGTCCTGGGGATAAATAGTTGATGGGATAGATCTCTGTACTGACCCCTGATATATTTATACATATTAATTAGATCTCCCCTCAGTCGTCTTTTTTCTAAAGTGAATAACCCTAATTTTGATAATCTTTCAGGGTACTGTAGTTGCCCCATTCCAGTTATTACTTTAGTTGCCCTCCTCTGAACCCTCTCTAGCTCTGCTATGTCTGCCTTGTTTACAGGAGCCCAGAACTATACACAGTACTCCATGTGTGGTCTGACTAGCGATTTGTAAAGTGGTAGGACTATGTTCTTATCACGGGAATCTATGCCCCTTCTGATGCAACCCATTATCTTGTTGGCCTTGGCAGCAGCTGCCTGACACTGGTTTTTGCTGCTTAGTTTGCTGTTTATTAAAATTCCTAGATCCTTTTCCATGTCAGTGTTACCAAGTGTTTTACCATTTAGTATGTACGGGTGACTTGCATTTTTCCTTCCCATGTGCATAACTTTACATTTGTCAGTGTTAAACCTCATCTGCCACTTATCTGCCCAAGCCTCCAATCTATCCAGATCCCTCTGTAGTAGTATACTGTCCTCATCAGTGTAAATTACTTTACACAGTTTAGTGTCATCTGCGAAAATTGATACTTTACTATGCAAGCCTTCTACAAGATCATTAATAAATATATTGAAGAGAATAGGGCCCAATACTGACCCCTGAGGTACTCCACTAGTGACAGTGACCCAATCTGAGTGTGCACCGTTAATAACCACCCTCTGTTTTCTATCACTCAGCCAGTTACTTACCCACATACAGATGTTTTCTCCCAGTCCGAGCATTCTCATTTTATATACTAACCTTTTATGTGGTACAGTGTCGAATGCTTTGGAGAAGTCCAGATATACGACATCCATTGATTCGCCGCTGTCAAGTCTAGAACTTACCTCCTCATAGAAACTGATTAAATTAGTCTGACATGACCGATCCCTCACGAAGCCATGCTGATATGGCGTTATTTGCTTATTTCCGTTGAGATGCTCTAATATAGCATCTCTCAGAAAACCTTCAAACAGTTTACCCACAACAGATGTTAAACTTACCGGCCTATAGTTTCCAGCAGGGCTGGGACAAGGCCATTTGGTGCCCAGGGCGAAGATGGCAAACTGCGCCCGGCCCCCATCCCCCGGCATACTGGTGGCAATTGATCAGGCAAACTGGCAGCACGCTGGCGGCAATTGATGGGCACAGTGGGGCAAACTGGCAACAATTGATGGGCACAGTGGCTGTGTTTGATGGGCACAGTGGCTGTGTTTGAGGGGCAGAGTGGCTGCGTTTAATGGGTACAGTGGCTGCGTTTAATGGGTACAGTGGCTGCGTTTGATGGGTACAGTGGCTGCGTTTGATGAGCAGAGTGGCTGCGTTTGATCGGCACAGTGGCTGCGTTTGATGGGCAAAGTGGCGAAAATTGACGAGTGGCACAGTGGCTGCGTGTGTTGGCACAGTGGCTGTGTGTGATGGCACAGTGGCTGCGTGTGATGGCACAGGGGCTGCATGTGATGGCACAGGGGCTGCATGTGATGGCACAGTGGCGACAATTGATGGCACAGTGGCTGAGTGTGTTGGCACAGTGGCTGCATGTGATGGCACAGTGGCTGCGTTAGGTGGCACAGTGGCTGCATGATGGGCATAGTGGCGACAATTGATGGCACAGTGGCTACGGTTGGTGGGCACAGAGTGGCTGCATGTGATGGCACAGTGAAGCTGCAATTAATGTTTTTTTTTTTTTTACAGAAAAGGCAAGCTTAAAATAACACAAAATCATTTCTTTAAACTGCTTTTTTTTATTAAAAAAATTATGATCATCTCAGTCCAATCCCCCCCCCCCCCCCCCCCCGGGGAAGAAAGGAGGAAAGGGAGCCCGAGCCAGGAGCGCAGTCGGCACAAAATTCATAGGGGGAGAGAAGGAGCAGCGCTGACATGGCTGGTGTGGACGGTGTAGGCGGGTGCAGGAGCGCACTCAGCACAGCAAGCACAGCAAGTGGCGCTTGGCTAATGTGGTACAGTGAAGCTGTACACTGCTGGCACTTCACCTGCGCCCCCCTCCTGTCCGCAAATGGTAGCGCCCAGGGCACCCGCTCCTTCGGCCCCTGCCTTGTACCGGCCCTGGTTTCCAGGCTCTGTTTTTGGCCCCTTTTTGAATATTGGCACCACATATGCCACGCGCCAATCCTGTGGGACATTCCCTGTCAGTATAGAGTCTGCAAATATCAGAAATAAGGGTCTGGCTATGACATTACTTAATTCCTTTAGGATACGGGGGTGTATGTCATCCGGTCCTGGCGATTTGTCTATTTTAATCTTTTTAAGTCGCTGATGTACTTCTTCCTGGGTCAGACAGGACACTTTTAATGGGGAATTTATTTTTGCATTCTGCATGTCATCTGACAGTTTATTTTCCTCAGTGAATACATTGGAGAAAAAAATATTTAACAGCTTTGCTTTCTCCTCGTCGCTCTCTGCGACTCCCCCCTCATTACTCTTTAAAGGGCCAACACCTTCAGATTTATACTTTTTAACATTTATATAATTGAAGAACATTTTAGGGTTAGTTTTACTCTCTTTGGCAATTAATCTCTCGGTCTCTAGTTTGGCCGCTTTTATTTGTTTTTTACATGTTCTATTTTTTTCCTTATAGTTTTTCAGTGCTTCCGTGCAACCCTCCTGTTTTAGTGTTTTATATGCTTTCTTTTTTGTCATTTATTGCTTTCTTTACAGTTCTATTTATCCACATTGGTTTCTTTTTGTTCCTTAACCTTTTATTACCATACGGTATGTACCTCTCACAATGAGTTTTTAGGATGTTTTTAAAGATATCCCATTTTGTGTCTGTATTTGTGAGGACTTTGTCCCAGTTAGTTTGGCCTATGGCCTCTCTTAGTTGGCTAAATTTAGCTTTTTTGAAGTTTGGTATTTTTGTTCCTCCCTGTAGAAACGCTCTTTTGAATGATAATTGGAAGGTTATTACTTTATGGTCACTATTTCCCAGGTGTCCCCCAACCTGCACGTCTGTTGTTCTGTCAGGTCTATTGGTTAATACTAAGTCCAGTATGGCCGTCCCTCTAGTCGGGTCCTGAACCAGTTGGGAGAGGTAATTGTCTTTGGTTATTGCCACGAACCTGTTTCCTTTATGAGATATACAAGTTTCAGTTTCCCAGTCTATATCTGGGTAGTTGAAGTCCCCCATAATAACCACCTCATTATGATTTGCCGTCTCGTCTATCTCGTTTAGTAGTAGATTTTCTGTGGACTCTGGTATATTTGGTGGTTTATAGTAAACTCCTATTAGTAATTTATTGTTGTTTTTAGCTCCATGTATCTCTACCCACAGTGACTCCACGTGTTCATGTCCCTCACTTATATCTTCTCGGACTGTGGGCTTTAGACAGGACTTTATATAAAGGCAGACCCCTCCCCCTCTCCGGTTTTGACGATCCTTTCTAAACAGACTGTAACCTTGTACATTAACTGCCCAGTCATAGCTATCATCCAGCCATGTCTCAGTTATTCCCTGTAAATAGTGTCAGGACAAAAATTGACCTGTTCCTTCCCAGCTAAAGGAACAGGAGACTCCTTCAGACCACATACCAAAAGATAGGGGAATACAACAAACTAGAAATAGGAAAAAGACACTTAACTCCAAAGTACGCGGACGAGCAGGAACTCAGTGGAGAACCAAACACCAGCACTTCCACAACCAGAAGGGAGCTATCAACTGCATAGCATGATGGGTGAGACCAGACTAAATAGAGGAGTTAGAATGACCACTTAAGCTACACACAGAAACAAGTGAAACCAAAGAGGCTGTCAGATCACATCACGTGCAGCCAGTCTCTTAGATCTTCTGACCCCTGTCACGGGAGAGACCATGACAGTGGATTAAGGAATGGACTGCTCTGTGACAGGTAGAGAAATCTTCTCTGCTAGTTGGCAATGCACATATGGGTCATATACTGGCTTCACCTTTCTCCTCATCTGACTGATCTGATGCCTCCTTATCATTTACTTTTGTTAACTGCACCAAGTCAGGAGATTTAACTTTTACACTGCCTTCTTGAAGAGATTACTATTACTGGAAAGCAGTGTGAGGGTTAAATCTCCTGACTTTTAGCTACAATAAACAAAAGTTAGTGAAAAGGAGACATGAGAAGCAGGACTAAGGTGATAGAATTAACATTAATCCTAAGTTTTCTCTGTGAAGTGTCGCTCCATCCCCCCTGATGCTCTAGGCCTGTGCCCTCATGTGTCTTGCTGTAAATACGGCCCTGCTGATCGATGGTGGTGTCGGGTGTCAGACCTCCAACGATCTGATATTGATGACCCATTCTGAGAATAGGTCATCAATATTGTTAGCCTGGGCAACCACTTAAAAATGGTCATCATAATTAGAGTCCCTATAAACAACTTTGAAATAAATTTGCCTTCTGAAATTTTCATTCCTGACCCCTGCCACTGGTCTCCTTCACTCTCCTCGTCTGTCTCTGTGATGATTTCTCTAAATTGGCCAAATTGGCCTCTATAGGGACATGACATCCATGGCTGCTATTGGAAAACCACCTATGTGATATTA